>NC_064438.1:36909228-37212258 GCF_023343835.1 Lagopus muta
TAGTGGGTGAGCAACTACCTTTACCTAAGACACCAAATCTAACCACAGCAAAATTACTTTTTTACTGTTGATTTCATACAACATCTCAACAGAGCAAAGTGGGAACTGGCCAGTTGTTGCTGGATTGAGCACTTTGATTAAACCAAGAGGTTGCACTAGAATGATCTCCTGTGTGCTGTGCAGCAGAACCACCTCTGCTGTCTTGATTAGAGAGAGGTAGATAGGGAACTAATATTCAAAATGAGTCTCTGTGGTTTAGATGCCTCTTTCTTATGAGTTTTAGTAGTACCTAACTCACGTCTTTTGAATCTCACCAAGTACCCATCTTGAGCTGCCTCAGCACTTCTAAAAACTGGCTGGTCATTTTTGACCTCTGAAAATTACTCCCTGCTCCATGTAAAAGCTAATATTTAAATAAGAGCAAAATTAAAGACTGCAGTTTCCTATCAGTTAAAACTTAAAAATACGTATATTCAGTTTGTGCTTCATCTTGCTGCACTGAATCGTTCTTTGAAACTACAGTGAGGAGGAAGCTTTATAAAACTGGTGTCCTAACAGGATAAAACTATGGCTCGTTAAGTCTGTCGTGTTGTAGCTGTGCATCAATTCAGTCTGTAGACTCAGTCTGGTTAAATCTACATGTGCATTTCTCGATTTTGGTGATAGGAATCTCGTACACAGCTGAAGAATGCAGTCTTAAGTGATTTATTCTATTATTCTGCCATTTCTTCTTCTTTTTCTTCTTTTTCACTAACTTCGCTTTTTATTCAGTGTAATTCAGGCTTCAGTTGTTAGTGTACTCAGAATTTACTCTCCCCCATCACTTCAGGTACTGTTGTGAAATTCTGGTACAGAAGTTTCCTAACCTCCTGCTCCATCCGTATCACAATCAGGAAGTTGTCCTACGTAGAATTAGAAAGGTCAAAAACTATTGTTTCCTCCCAGTGGCTTAAGGTGGATTCTGTCTAATAAGTCATTCTAGTCATTCTAGCTTTTCATTCAAGATTTTGTGACATTAAAATATCTGTGAAATACCACAGAGTCCTTACAGATATAAGACAGAATCAGCCATCAAAGAAAAGCCATGATTATTTAAGCAATAGACCTTTGTCATCTTTGGGAATGTATACACTGGTTCCAATCACACACAGTTTTTCTGATCTTGACCGTAACAGTGTTAGGGTGCTACTGATTGCAACAGTTGATAGCTAGCATCTCACTGTTTTATATAGACTCTCAAGAAGAGCCTGTCTGGGCAGTTGTAGTGAATCCGCAAAGCAGTTTCCTGGGGTCCTTCTTAAATCTACTGGGCTTTGCACTTTTCCTATTCCTTATTCTGCATCACATCAATATTGAGAAGGTTGTCTTTCTGAAGCAAGTGAGGCCTACAAGAGCTAAATACAGTCAAAATACAGAAGTTGCACAGTGCAGTTTTGTTTTGTTTCTTACTCAACAGTGCATCCTTTGCTCGCTCCTTCTGTTATGCCTAAATTTATTGTAGAATTTGTTTCAAGACTTGAATCAAACAGTTTCATCCAAAAGCCTAATGACCTTTTTGGGTTGTCTAGAGCTGATTTTGAAAAACCCAGGGCAAGTATTCCACACAGAATTTCAGTCACTATAATTAATTGGCTATGGGAGTATTTTAGGGAGAGATTGTTCTTTCAATTAATATATGCACCAAGCAAGACACTCTTCATGGTCCTCCATTCCTAAAATGAATTTTTTTAAAATGTGCTTGAGTGACCTAATGCAGGTTTGATTTGCTACAGGCTTTGATACCACAGATCTTGGATATATGGCTAGAACCTAGATATCATGGATTACCCTTCAGTTTAGTCAAGGCGGGTGTGCTAGCAAGATTGCTGTAACCATTTTGCTTAAGTCACTTTGTGCTTTCCTCGTCCAGGGTGGGGATCTTGTACGTAAGATACGTTTGTCAGCCTTGGCATCATCTCTTTCTGCCTTTCTTGTAGATATTATATCCTTAGAAGAGTGTGCGTAGCAGAATTTTTGTGTTTCTGATTCAGCATGCACTATGGGTGTTGTCTCATCTGTTCTTTTTGAAGGTGCAGTCTGAGATAAACCAATTTATTTGTCTTGTTTCTAAAATATTCAATATCTGAGATTTGCAAAGCACTTCATTCTTATTTGTAAATGTCGTTTGGTTTCTACATTCATTCCTTGATTTGGGAAAGCTGCTTTCTTAGCCACCTGATACGTTGTCTTCTATATCTGATCTTCTCAGGGTGGTTGCCACCTGCAGAATTACATATGTATATATGTGTGTGTGTAATTTCTAAAAGCTATGGGTCTTTCACTCAGTGTAAAAACTCAAAACCATAAAATCTGCGTTATTCATTTTTCAGTCAGAAAACTCTGAACAAGAAGAAAATGAGGTAGAGTTTCACGTATGCTCTACATTTATATCTGTGTTTGCAGCAATTGTTTATACAGTGTATGTGAAACAATTGTTTAAATATGTCCAAGTTTGCAAAGTGAGGCTCATCTTCATCTTCCTGAATTACCTTTTATTGTTCTTTTCTTTTCATGTGTACCAATGTGACTGGAAGCCATCTGTGGCTTTTAGATCACAGCCTCTTAGGTAGAAATGATTTCTCAAGAGTATACTTCATGAGAATGCATTACCTTAATTTTAAATAGAGGGGGAAAAAAATAAAGGATTTTCAGTGAAGCAGCTGTATTTAGCTGTTTCTAAGAGAATGAGGCATATATGATTATGCAGTCTTTAGTTTTTATGTTAGCATTTTTAGCTTTCTTCAGCCAAACTTGACAGAGGAATAGTGGTTGGATCCGTAAGAGGATTCTCTTTCTCAGTGTCCCGCTCAAGGAAGACATAGGAAGAACTTTATCAGCAGTTATTACCATTTAGCAGTGGGCAGCTGTGCAGCAATAGATAACTGCTATATAAATTGTGAAAGAAAAAGGTAAGTGGGGTTTAAGTAGGAGTTGTAGGCTGAGCTGGAGGTGCGTAATAAAATGCTATATACAGGTAGAATCCGAGAATTCTATGAGAATATTGGAAGGAATATGGGGATGTTATTATGAGGAAAGGTAATATAAGGAAAGCATAAGAGAGAGAGGCTGAAATATTGGACAAGGCTTCCTTAGTATTGCAAGTACAGAACTGACGTGGTTTGCATGTTTGTAAAGAGGTCCTTTTCCTCCAGCGAATTATAAACATTCTAATGTCAGGTTTTTAGTATTCTATATTTCAAAGTGTTGCATATAGCAGTACAACTGCAAATTTAAAACTATGAAGCACAGTGCAGAGCTTCAATCATTTTTCTCTGCTGCTCTTTTTATGCTACATTTAAAGTGATAACATTAAGACATGAAGAGTTTTTAACTTATCAAATTAAAATCTACACTTTTCATTAATTTTTAATAGCATGAATGTCAGCTGATCTGTGGCAGTTTTGTGGGGAGCAGTTGAGATTAAGCGGCAGTACTAGAATTAAGTTGGTGTTGAAAAGGTGCTGGCACCAAAGCCACCTCTCATAGTTTTAAACTCATTCACTTCTACGCTCAAAGACTCATTCAGTGTAATTATTTAAGATTTTTTTTTTTGTGTTTTTACAACAGAAAAAAGGAAATTATTTTCTGATACTTGGAATATTTCGAGTTGCTTATCCTCAGGAGAATAATTATTTTAATATCTATTAAAAGATGAATTTTCTTTATGTGAATACTTCAAAACTGAAAGGTTAAAAAAAAAAAGATTTTAAGAATCACAGAAAAAATTGATAAAAGAAAATAGGACGTAAAAAAGTATTTCATTTAATTTTTATTTTCATATTATATTCTGCTCCTTCTATCTTTTGTCTTAAATCCAAAGAGTACATTGAGTTTCATGTTCTTCTTTTCTATTTTTCCATTCAAGTTATCACTTCTCCTTTCTCACATCTTACACCATACCTTCAGCTTTCTTCTTTTTCCCTAGCGTCAAAAATGTTTTCTTTTGTCTTCCCTCATTTTTCTCCTAACTTACCCTTCCCTTTTTTCAGCCTGGATGTTTGTTTCTTCCTCATCTGTCTCAGCCACTTCATTGCACCAACAAGAGCCTGAACATCCTCAAAGACCTTTGTCCCATGCTAAGAGCTGTACCTAAGATACTGGTATTTTCGTGTATGTTGGCTTTAGCTGTTCTGTGAAGCAGAAAGATTACTTCAGGTCCCCACTAATCAAGCGGAAAATGGGTGACAAGAGCAAGATGTGAAAAGCTCATTGGTAGCCCCTGGAGAAGTATTGCATTCAAAGTTGACAAATTGCAGGGGATTTAAGGAGTGCATGATAGGGCAAGCAAATGGTCTGGCTTTCCACAAAGTTGTTTGTCAGAACATTTGTTCTTTTAGGAACAGTTTAGACAATTGTTATTGAATATTTTATACGCGTACAATTCTGGTATGTTGTTTGCTATGCATGCCAACAGTTACACTGAGGTAGCTCGTTAATGAGGAGTTAACATCAGTTCTGGCATTTCTAAAGCGAGTGTCTTCATTTACTTCCCTTTCCCCTGAAACTGTGTTAACATTTTTCATTACAGAATCATGTGTGCTTTATTTCACAGCATTCCTGCTTCACACCATATTCAGAGAACAGCCAATCAGTATATGTTTTTTTTATCTTCCTTGTTCATTATGTGTGCCAATCTCTTGTTTATTGGATACTGTTCAAACCTTTCCCTGAAAACAGAATTTTGAGTAACAATCATGGGGATTTTCTGTAATATTTGGTGTTATAAGAATGAAAGGTTTAATAATCAACTATACTTTGTATTCTGTAGGAACATTTTATTTGTATTTTTTGCATGTCAAGTAAATAAGATCAAAACTATCCAGAGTTTTCATAACTATTTGAGACATACAAGATGTTACCTTCTGGAACATTTATAATTCATAAATTCCTAGCATTTAAGGCCAATCCCAGAACCCATTTCTAAGAAAAATAGGATGCATTTTATGGCATTGTTCCTCAGAGCAATGCATATAGTAAAATCACCCAGTTTTTATCCCACTCATCATCTTTTTTTTTTTCTTTTTTTTTTTTTTCTTTTTTTTTTTTCTTTCTTTTTTTTTTTCCCCAGGCGTGTCTTAGTATTCTAAAATTGATTAAAACCAAACATTATCCAAACAGGTATCTTCTCTAACAACCCTCCAACACCTGAATTGAAAACTGTCATAATCTGTAAAAGCTTTCCTTCTTAGATAGCTAGAGAAGTGAAAAGTACTTATTAATTCTGTGTAAAAATGTATGTAGCTATGTATGCCTCCTGTTTTGTGATGTTGGCTTGCGACATCAGAGGCAGATGGTGGTATGGTGGTAGAGGTTGAATCTTCCCACCAATATTTCATTACTTGTTGCCATGCAACAGATGGCAGCAGAGGGGCAGTCTGACAAAATGGTTTCTGAGATGGGAGTGCGAATGAAGCAAAGGTGTGGAACTGATTTCTTCCACGTGGAAAAAAGGCAGCCATTGACATTCATCAACGCTTGCTGAACATTGCTGGAGACCAACCAGTGGATGTGAGCACAGTGAGGCAGTGGGCGTTGCATTTCAGCAGCAGCAACAGAGGTAGTGCTCACCTCCACTGGTGCAGATATTTAGAAGTGCTGCATGCAGGCTAATGGTAGTGGCTATGTTGAAAAATAGATCTTTGTGAGCTGAGAATTAGCTGACAAATGGTGTTATTGTGATCTTAGTAGCTATTGTAGATTCCATGGAAATAAGAAGAAGGCATTATTTTGGAGTGACTTGTGTAAATCTCCAGTACAGTGACTAACATTTCTTGTGTTGTAAGGAGGTACAGATTGTATCATGCTGATAAATAATGTATGATTTTTGAAACATACTATAATGTTATACTATAGTTGACCACCAAATACTTTCAGCTTATGTCTCCTAAATCAAAGTCCCCTATAGTGTCATTAGTTTTCTTTTCAAAGATTATAGATAGGTGCTGAAGAAAAGCTTGTTCCTTTCCCTAATTAGATTAGCTTGCCAGCAAGTCTCTATTTGTATTAGTTAGCATATTGACCTGTATGTATTGAAGAACTGTGGTTCTCTGTTACGGATCATTGTAAAAAGAATAATGGTATGGGCCTTGTTTTTTAAGGCATCGGGGTTTTTTTTACTACTTCTCTAGTTGTTCATTAGATGATTTTAGTAATGCTGGTTACATAAATTTATTCCCATCAATGAGAATTTCCTCTTCTTATCTAGATTTCTAGGATCAATACATAAACACAAATGAAGAGATTATTTTCATTATATTCTTTGCCACATTGGTTCCACTTTCTTGTTAGGTGCTGAATTTGATCGTGTACCTCATTTGCCTTCCAAATAACCTCCTCTTGTGTTGCTGACTTAATATCCCGGCTGCTCCAGCTAGTTTCCAACTGAGAAGATTAGCCTCCTACTTGTGTGGTGTGGGCCATCCTGTTCATACAGTCCCTCCCTACAGTTGATGGACTGTTTCACAGATCAAAATGTTTCTTTTCAGTCCTGGATAACAGGCAGATAATACTGGAAATAAACTTTCTCACTTTGATAGCCGTAGAAAGCCACTTACATTTTAATTTTCCTCTTAATTGTTTTTAGTGTAGATCAAGCCTTCAGTAATTTCCTATCAGGCCTGATGTGTGGACATTATATAGTATTTATGTTCTGTCCCCCATAGACTTCAGTTGCAGCTGTGATTCTACAGTACTTCTGCAGATTAGACCAGGAGATTTGTCTTGCACAGTTGGAAAATGGGTGACATACTGTGAATCGCTCTGAAAACTTTCAGTTAAGTCATGCTGAAGTATCTTGACCAAAGCTTGGACAGATTCCACTAATGCCCAGCAGCACTTGCTTCCTTTAAATATGAGGTGTATTTGCTCAGTCCCGATCCTATGGCTCCAACAAAAGGAACAGGAATAAGCAGGTAACAGCTCCTTCCCTGGGCAGGGATGATTCATTCCCTCACTTAGGTCCAACCAGAATAATCTCTTACCAACCTCTTACCCCTGCAGGTCACCAGCTCAGAAGAATTTTCTTATTTCTATCCTGATTTTAGTTATGGTAAGAGATGGTAAGAATTACTCTGGTTCGTAAAGAACAGCTTTGAATGAGCTGAGAATTTCTCAAGATTTGATGCATTTAATGGGCTTCCATCTAAATCTTGACAACACATTAAGCAGCAAGAGGTTGTCTGACTTTTGTCCTTTCTTGTTTATAATGAAATACATTAAAGATGTATTCACTGGAAATGCAATGGTACATTTATTTTTTTTTCCTCAATCAGTTGCTAATGATATCTGATATTTTTAAAGATACACATTTAGGAGATAAGCCTAACCCTGAGACAGGTTCCCAAGCATTGTGCTCTCTTCTCTTTTATGTAAAAACATCAGATATAAAGCCATTACGTGTCATTTTAACAAGCTCTTCTTTGTGTTAAGTTCCTAAAATGTATGTTGGCATAGCTTTTTCCAGTCAGTATTCTTGATTTAATTTTTGTTCTTAGTAACGTTGCTTACTTTTTTCCTTGTGAAATAGTAACTACAAAAATATTATATACTTAATATTTATATTAAGTATATAATATAAATATAACTATTTATATTATATAAAATAGTAACTACAAAATATTTATCTGATGCTGGAAAGACTGTGAAGTTAGTTTAAATTATTGATTTTTGGTTTTTTGTTTTGTTTTGTTTTTTACAAACTTTGGGTCAGGTAGGTGTTTGGCTTATTGTTTTTTGTTCTTTTGTTTTTTAAATAATTGGTTGAGTGCAGCAATAATGAAATATCAAGATCCTTGTATTAGCAAATATAATTTCATTTTGTTAATTAGTATATACTTAGGCGGGATTTTTTTTCTACTGAGCTGAGAATAGTGTAAAACAAGCAATAGGGAATGTTAGCAACTCAGTCAAAGGAGTGGTCACCTGAAGTTAAAAAATCATTGCTGATTAACAACTAAGTTGGCAGTTCATCTAGTACAGATGCAGATTTTGTTTAATATACAACGATTTGTTTTCAGAGAAATGTGTAATTTTACTGCAGTCTGGTTGATGTTAAAAGTTTTTGTGAAAAGTTATATATCACATAGCTAATGATGTAAATTTCAAATTTTTTCAGAGTACCACAGTGCAGTAAATTAAAGAGAAAATATTAAATTTTACACTGTGTTGCATTTTAAATTTATCTCATACCTTGAAGCCTCAGCAGACATTTGGTATTGAATAATGTTTCTTTGAGTGCAGAAGTATCATTTTCTTGAAGCCTGAAATATTAATTAATCTTTGTAGGAATTAAGAAGTTAATTAATTCTTGACAACAGTGGCAAGTCGTTACTGACTAGAACAGAAAGAAGTCCCTTGCCCCTTCTGACATACTGTAACATCTTTTATCAACTTAAGTGGCAGCAGTGTTGGGCCCTGTGTAAATAGGTTCCAGTGAACTGTAAATATGCATATGAAATAATATTCACTGCTACAGTCCATCTTTAATTATTTACATTTCATGAGTCATGTCTAACTCTTTGCTAAAGACTTTATTTGATGTTTTGAAAAACCATGACCTGTTAATGGCTTCTCCGTTCAGCTGCTGGTAATATATCCTTAAGACTTGGTATGAATTTGACAGTACTTTGCATCCCCTCCAGGTCCAGGATTTCCATGGGATGAAATGATAGGATTTCAATGTATCTTCACAAGTGATTATCTGAAAAAACACTATTTTGGGGTCCTGAACTTGGACATTCCTTAATTTTGTGAGTACAGTCTTTTGGGGTATTTGATTTCAGTGTATAGATCATTCATTTTATTAACTTTGATAGTTGAACTGAGTTTAGGGGATATCTTTTATTGAAAACAATAACATTTTACCATCTGCCAGGATTCTGAGGAGAGCAATGCTGCCATAAATGAAACTGATAACTTACACTCTTCCTTACAAAAATGTAAATTCAGTCATATTATGAAATACAGAAGAAAAAAAAAAAGTGAGTGATTTGAAGAAACAAATCTTGATTTCTTAATATTTAACTTCATATTCTGTTAAGTTTTTCCTACTGTTTTGACCTCTGACCATAATAGCCACAGACGTTCATACAGTATTTCATTTCACCCGAGGCCGTTGATAATTTAGTCATCCGAAACAGCTTCTTCTAAACAGTGTCACTAGGATGTAGTTCCTCCCTCGAAGGGGAGTGGTCTTTTGTTAGATTATGTAAATCATGAAGCTCATTCATTATCACCGCATTAATAACTCCTGCCGCAACCTGTAGAACCAGGGATCAAGCAACACTTTTCCTGCATGCAGTAAATATTAGAAGCTACTGTTCCTGCATTTGCTTTAGTTTCTTGGGGGAATTGCATAAAAGTAAATTCAAATCAGCGAGGGATTTGTTTGTCAAATTTTGCAAATCATGTTCCAGAAAAGGGAGTTTTGCAAACCCTGCTCAGGAGCCCCAGATACCAAACTCACTTCAGCTTTAACAGTAACGTTTGTACTGACTCGTTCAATCTTAATTTTGATTGATTACTTACCAGCAGAAGTATATACTAAAATCTTTCCTTTGTCCTCTTTATCCCTTACTCACCTTTTCATTCTTCTCCTGTCAATTATTAACAGTCTGACGTTATTTGTTGCTGCAGTAACTTTGTTTCAATGCAGCTGTTGCCAGGTGAATTTTCTTGGGAGCTTGGTTGTCACACTTAGATTTTGTGAGATAGCTGAAAAGGTGTTTCAGGCAGCAGTCTTCAGGTTTAACTTTTTTCGTACAGAACAGCCTGGCTGTTTATAGACGTTTTAAATGAAAGCAAAATGCAAAAGGAAACGTGCTGTGGGTTGGTTCCAGACCATGCATTCTAGGCTTTGTTCCACCAGGTGAAAAATGTATAGGATTGAGTTAAATGGGACAGATTTGCTGTGGTCTGGCATAGTGGAGTTTGAGACTGTTAGGAGACAGAGTGTGCCTGCTTTATTTGTTAATTCAGATCTTTGCAGGCCTGTTTCTTGGATGGGAAGTGTAACTGTAATTATGTAGGGAATCCAGTCATGCTGTGCATTGCGGGACTGTGACTGTTGCAAAACCTGAGACCAAAGTCCAGGTGCTTTTAGTTCCCTGACAGAATGGCCGAGGCCAAACAGCACACACCCTGCCGTGCTCTGCTGTTGGTACCGGGACTGAGGTTGTGCCACACGCACAGTAGTGTCCCTTATGATCAGCTTGCAGGCTGGAATGGGTCACCCAGCTGCAGGGTTTGGGCATCTGAGCGCCTCACCACACACATGCAATTTGAAAGATTTTGGAATGTCTTGGCTGTGGTAGAACAACATCCACTACAGTTTTGGTGTTGTTTTTTTTCTTACAGGATAGTTTCTTCTTGCTTTGTGGTGATTCTGCCATGAAAACCCCTGCAGGTCACTAGTTCAGAAGAATTTTCTTGCTTCTATCCTGATTGTAGTTAATACCTTTTCATATAGCTTATAAATCCCTCTTCAGATCTCTTCCTGAGGCAGAGGGTCTGCCCATCACTCTGAAGAGTTCCCAGCTGGCACAGTCCAAATGTTAACTTTTCATTGATTGACCACAGCAAAACAAGACCAAAACTTAACCATATTCCCCCTTTCCCCCCTCTACCAGCCCTCATAGCTCATTAATGGATAACAAGGAAAAAGCAGAGCCAATTTTTGTTCTCCAGGGGAAAACCCAGTGCAATGGCCTAAATGCGTTGTAAGAACAGAGGGGAGCAGCTGGAGAGAGAAGGAAGGAATGAAACACAAATGTGAAGCCATTGCTTAAAATCATTCCATCCTCTTTCCTTTTCCCACTTTAGCATTCTTCTGGAGTAAAAAACCCAACTAGGCTCTGAATCGGCAACTATTTGTTTTTACAGCATGCTGCTAATAGATGTAAGATTTTGTGTACAAGGATGCATTCTAATTTTGTTGCTGTAATGATATGTGGTTTTTTTCTCTTGAGTCTGAAGTGGAAACACTGAAGTACAGTTGCTTTCCTTTATTTCTAAATTATATACCAATATCCTTCTATGTGTCTCTCTTAAAACATCACTTCCATAGCAGTGTGATATACTTTTACTCATCTCTCTGGCTGAAACTTTTTTGCCAGTTGGCTTCTTTATATGTCTGTTAAAATGTTGGTAGCTTCTGTTAATTGTCCATTGCCTACTGATGAGCCCAGAGCTGATTGTCAAGCT
Source organism: Lagopus muta (assembly GCF_023343835.1). NCBI lineage: Eukaryota > Metazoa > Chordata > Aves > Galliformes > Phasianidae > Lagopus > Lagopus muta. The sequence continues at coordinate 36,920,467 of NC_064438.1, forward strand.
TCCCTACTTAAAGTCCAGAGAACAAGCTGCTTACGATGACCCAGCAGAGACATGAGGGAGGTCTATGAAAGGGAGAGTATTCAACCAGTTTTAATCCTTGTTTTCATAAGGCAGTGTCTTTAAGTGCCGACTAATTAGTGAATAGAAATGGTTGTAGTTCTTGTAGTCATGGCTTTTGTTGGCCTGAGATGAACTGAGCAGCTAATAGAAATGGTTTAAAATCCCTGCTTTGCTTTTTTTTTTTTTAAATGCACTTTAATAGGATATGGAGATGAGGAAATATAAATCAAAGCAGGAACAAAAGTAAGTAGAAACTATCCAACTACCTATCTTGATACACTTCATTTAGATACTAGCAATTACACTTGTGACTCCCACTCGAGGAAGTCTGGCTCAGTGCTAAAATAACTATTCATTTTATAAACTTTGACATATATTGATACTAGAAAAGTGTGTAATTTTTTTTCCTGTTACAGTAATGTTATACAAGCATTACTTTGCATTTCAATAGCATGTTAAAATCATCAATTACAAAGCAATCAATCAAGATAAATATAGTTCTCCCAGCTAGCAGTACTGAAACCAAATTCCAAGAAGTGAAGTAAATTTGTTTAAGAATTGACAGCACGCCTAAGACTACAGCCTAATTTTCAAGAGGGATAGCTCCCTCTTTAAGCATTTGTGTATCATATCTTATTACATATTGTACAATAAAATTTTTCAGTAGGTACAGTTAACCATTTTACACATTCCAAAAAGTCATTTCTTGTAAAATTGAGTGCAAGGAAAGAGGGAAATTGAGCTAATGATAATGGCACCTGAAAGAGAATGCACTCCTTGAAGATCATCAAGATATTTGAAACATAGCAAGAGGGTTAGAAAAAAAGTTGTGGTTCTTTTCTGTTTGTATTTCCCCTGCTACTTGCATGTTGCTTGACCTTGACATGGTGCAGACAAAAAGCAGGCAAAGCAGCCTGCAGCAACTTACTGTTCTATTCATTTTCTAAAATTAAACAGAAAAATCCAGTGATATTCAATAACAGCACCTTGGTTATTGAAGCTCATAACCTTTTTGCTGCCTTTATCACCTGTATTATCAATTGGAGATAATTACTGCAAAGCAGCTGGCTGTTGGTTTTAGAGAGCATCAATTGTTCTCCTGTCCCAGCTGTTGGCTAATAAGGACAGTCAACACATCTGTTTCAACAGCTGGTAATTAACAAAAGCCTAATTGCTGCAACTCTTTTAACAACAAATCTATGAAAGAGTAGGGATGTGGAGGAATATTATTTACTCTGTGCTTTGCACTGTCTTTGACGAGTCTCTTTTTCTACTTTGAACACCGCTGCCTTTGTCTGACACATTGAATGGCAGCAGAACACAATATGGTAATCCAGAGCTTAAGTTTTTCAGGTCTTTGTTGGTGTTTCTTACTGCAACGTTTCTTTGCTAAGTTGCAAGATAAAATGGATCAAAAGCATTTTGTGGAGTTTCATACAACAGCTACAATCTGCAACAGTATGCCTAGGAATAGGGCTGCCAATCCAGCAGCTCCCAAAAGAAAGAAATGGGTTTTTCCATCTCTGTATGAATGTAACAGCCTTGCAACCTTCCACAAAAAAGGTTTCTTCATTCTAAAAGTGGTGCCTCTTTGAAAAATTTTATCACTGCTGTTAAGATGTTTCACAAACCCGGTGGCACAGATGAAACCTACTATATTTGTCAGCTTAAAAGTTAATATCAACTGGTACATAACCCTTCATAAATGTCACCATTGTATCCACACCAAACTGGAGAGAGTTCTACACAATGTTTGCGTACATATCTACATTTGTAGTATTGATCAGCAATACAGTCAAAGACATTGCTCTTGGCTAGGTTTATTCTGTGGGTTAGCCTTGTATACAGCACACATATAACTGGAATATTCAGCACTAAATAGAATGCATGTATATACAAACACAGGGAAACGTTAATCCCATTGAAGTCAATAGCAAACTTCTGTTGGCTTCAATGGGTCAGGACTTTCTGTGCAAAACTAAATTTTCTTAAAAGCTAAAGACAAATTTGGCATTCATCACACTGCACATGAAAAGAAAGTGTTCAAGTATTAATGGAACGATTGCCTGGAGTATTATGCAAGTCAGGCATGTATTGCAGACTGTGAAAATGACTGAGTCTATACAATTTTCTAAGACATAGCGTTTAAAGTGGCTAAACTGATGATGAAAAATTGTGATTCTTTGCTAAAAGTTAGTCAAGATCACTTGATTAAACTTGCTGCACTAGCATTTCAGTTGGCAAATATTTTTGTACATTGAGTTCTTTAATTGTCTTCTGGGTATGTTGAAAGGTATATAAGAAATTCTACCTAAGTGCTTGCCATTGACAGAATACAGATTGCATAATTAAAAGTATTCTGGCAAGACAAGTTTAGTTCAACAGGTGTTCAAGTTAAGAAATGTATAGTAGGTGCAGTGAAAAAGTGTAAGATATGCTTTGAACAAGTGAAAACAAAAGAATTGGTTGAAATTCTAGTTGTAGGACAGTAACAGAGAAGTGTTTGCTGTCTGGTTTCACTGGAACATAATTTCTGTACATCACAATCTGTGGTGATTGAAATGGTCTCGTTTGCCTTGCACAGATAATATAGGACAAATATACCTTCTGCATTACATTATATCATGGAAAATTGCTGCAGAATTTGATAGTTAAAGCATTTGAAATGTTTTTTTTTCTCTGGGTTATTTTGTTTTATTTTGCCAACCATGATTTTAAAGAACATGACTGCAGATGACGCATACGCTTCTCCTTCCCTTCCATTTTCCTTCCTCAAATTATTTCAAGTATTGTAAGATATTCAGGAGCCCCTTTTTTTTTTCCAGGTGAAATGTGGTTGAGTCTGAGTGAACTGTGACAGAATTTTAGAAGTGTTTTGCAACTGTGCACCTAAACTTCAGTAGAAAATGAAATGAATGCTTTTGCCTGAGGCAAAGATTTGATAGAATCAAATCAAATAGACATGCAATAATGACAAGCATAATTACCTCATATAAAATGTAGTAAATAGATTCGTTTAGTAGAAAGGATCAGACATCTTTTGTCTCAAGCTTTTGAGTTCTGATTGAATGTAACTTACCTACATTAAAAGATCTCATCCAAAAGTATAGAATTCATAACAATCTGTGGAGATGTCTGTCCCCTGCTATTTCCATGGGAAAGTGCTATCTATTGAATTCTCTCCTGCATTTTTTCCAGCAGATCAGTGGTTCCTATAAGACTTGAATGTATATGTATGTTCTCAGAAACGTCTATATTTGCCTTTGTTAATATAATTTAAATTCCTGACTTGAAGTTCTACTTTTTTGAAAAACACTGCAGTAAGAATATGGGGGAAAAAAAGATTCAAGGACTTGTTCTGTATAAATATGATCTAAATCAGTACCAGGTACTCAGATTTAGAATATCTGATCCCTTTTATACGCCAAGAACTATGCAGATATTGAAGCTCTTTTAAAGTGCCTCTTGAGGATCCCCTCATCACAGGAGACATGGTGGTGTCTTGCTCACAGTGAATCAGCAATTCACAGCCATCCCAGATGCATTTGCGGCTCAAGGTAATAAAGGCTGTCGTCGGCCTCAGGAGAAGGCATGCAGCTTTTGCCCAGAAGAGCTAGCCACAAAACTGATACAGCTGGAGAAAGATCCCAAATTGCTCCTCTAGCTAATCTGATGAGAACTTCAGATATCAAAGGAGGAATATTAACAGACTTGCCAGATTCAAAGTCAATTTAAGAATGTCTGGGTTACTTAAAGTCTGTACATGTCTGTGTGGGACGTATGGTCACTTTTTTTCTTTCTTATACCTACATTTCATAACAGAAACATTTATTCAGTAATTATTTATTCTTTTCTTAAGTTTACCTGTTCTGTCAAACTTAGCGTGTTGATTCTGTGTTGTATGTATGAAAATACCAGATAAATTTGAGGGTGTACTCCTCCTAGTAGGTTTTTTTTCCAGAAATGAAGACTAAGGTGAAGTAGTAAATACTACTTCAAGCTTTTTCTTAACTTTCATTCCAAATCTTGCAAGAAGTATGGGCAGACACGGTCAGAATGTAGCCAGTGGGACAGTTCATTTTTATGATCCTGTACAGACTCATGGCCTTTGTGGAAGTTTCATAGTTTGATTGTAGCAGTCAGATTCTGACTGCTGCCTCCTGCAAAAGTACTTTCTGTCAAGAGGTAACAGTCACTGTCTCCTTGCATAGGTTACAATTTGGGATATAATGTCACTTGGCACCAGTTATGAGCCTTTGAGCGTAAATTGTCAACTGCTTTTTCACTCAAGTTACTGCCTCGTGTGTTTTTTTCTGTCACTTTAATGAGGCATGGATGATTTCAATGTACATATTTTCTTATGGAAGAGGGATTTGTGAAATGTCAATGTCTCACTAAGGACCTGCTGTCAAGCTGAAATCAAGGATAGGGAGCTCTAGTAAGTGAATGTCTCAATGCAGAAACCAAAGGATAACCAAGTCCAAATTGTTCTGGAAGGGCATGGTCAATAGCTGGTCATAGGTCAAAGACAAGAACTTTACTGTAAGGTGGAGTCTGCAATAAAGTCTAGGTAGTGAAATAGGAGCAAGAATTACTGCTATATCTCTGGAGCTGCAGGTGAGACCTGATAATCAGGAGTGCCTCATCTACCTACCAGGAGAGAGAAGTAATTTATCAATCAAATTCAAATATAAGGCTTATCAAGCTTGTCTAAGTTTGAGTCCCTGTTAGTTGCCAAGACTTTTTGTGTCTACTGTAGTAACTAAAATAGGATCAGGACAGGGATTTGCAGAATGTTACACAATCATCTATGCTTTTTGTTAGAAAGCTCCCTGGCATGGTTTTAACCTGGAATCCCAGACAAAGCCTTTGAAAGATAATAGTATACCAGGGCCTGTTCCCTTAGACAACCTGGTAATGGCAGCCCTGCTTTTTGGAGGTTGGCAGAAGAAGTTTTGGTGTGTAAACCCAAGCCATGCCAGAAGGTCTCAAAGCAGAAAATGGTTCCTGGATGGTTCTGTTTAGTAATAGAGGGGTGCTGCTGTGCTCAGGTTTTGTTAGCAGGGCCTGAAAATGTAGCAGACTGAGTACTGAAAGTACACACTGGTTCTGCCTGCAGCTCACCTAAAATGTGTCTAGGTGTAATATGAACTTTCTTCTGTTCTTCTGCCAGCACAGTTCCGCCCCAAACTGGATAGGACACTTCTGGGGCTGAGGGGAATGTGCTTTTTATTGAATAGGGGCTTTGTTATTGTAAAGCTTCTGAGACAACATTACAACACTACCTTTTGGATCCTGTGATGATGACTTACTGTTTGTAGCAGATATTGACTTGATAGGCTCGAGTCATTTATGTGGACAACGGGTTTATCATGGGTACTGACATTTGAAGCTTTCCCATAGCAGCCTGCCAGTAGACAACCTGGAGAGCTGCTTGCAGACTATTGAGCTTATTGCAGTCTACATGGTCATTTCCTCCTTGATTTCCTCTAAGGAGACTGCTGGTAAAGATTGCTATAAAGTGTAATAGTCTTCATGGTGCACGTGAAGCAAGTGAGATCTCTCAGAGTTGAAAGAAAGATGCCTGTTATTAAAGCAGATTAAAGAGATTTTTTCCTTTTTGTTTTAAACTTACATTTGATAATTCTCTCTGTCTTTGAAAGGGATATGTGTGTTTTCTAGTCCAGTTACCTAAGCAGCCATGAATGGGGCATAAGAAGGCTTCCTCAGATAACCAGAATATTTTAAATTCTACAGAAAATATTTTCTACTTTAGACACACCTTACCCAAAGCAATGTGGTTAAATTCAAGTTTTTCTGTATTAGTCGTGTCTCTCCATTATTTGAAACTGTATTTTTAGATCAGAAACAAAGTATGTGATGTTACTATGGCCAAACCTGAATTACAGATCGTAGAGAAATGTGCCCTTTCCACATGCCCAGAGCTGAAGGCATTCTTTAATCTGGGAAGTAAAGGAATTTACTGTAATTTTTTAAATTTGCATTTTTCTATAAGTTAATTCTAAAGCCATAGATACCTTGCAAATATAACTGTTGTGAATGGCTATTTGCCCCTGTTTTAAGATGAAGGCTTCTTGGTAATTTCTTTTGATTTTATTCTCACTGTGTGCATCATAGTTTAATAGCAAGACAAGCATCTACCTATACCTTGCATATGGAGTCTCAGCTACTTGGTATTTTAAATTCCCTCCATCTTGTGTTCTTATTTAAATATCTCCTGCCAAAAAATCTGTGTCCCTGTACATGACATTGCGTGCAAAGTCTAATGCAGCTATGAATGTATATTTCTGGTGCTGTCATGCTTGGAAGTTTTCAGACTTTGCAGTATCCATAGTTGTTCTCCATAAGCATGGAATAGATATCTATGATGGTATCTCTGTGTTCTGTAGCGTTTCACTCCAATGAATGGAAACCATAAATGAAGTCTTGACCCCATGAAGTCAATTACAGTTTGGGGTCAACCTCACGGGCAGACTTTCCAATTAATCTTCCTCACTGTGAATCATTCTGTACAGTAAAGTAGTTCCGGGTGTTAGTCTTAGAGACTCACCATGTGTGTAGGATTGTCCTCTGAACAGGTAATACTTCCTGCAATTTCGGTATGCTGTATATTGCTAAGAAAAAAGATAGAAAGTATTACAAAATAATATGTGAATGGTGAGGAAATTTGCATAAATGTAGTACCTAAGTTTAGGTAAGCAAATTCTCATTAAAAAATATAATTGACATTTCATATAGGATTTTTCTTGTATAATGTGATAACGTACTGAATCTGTCTAATATGTGCTAATGTGGACACATCACTAGGTAAAAGATTACACTGCTTGTTAAATTCTCCTGCAGCAGTGTGATGTGACTGCAGTACAAGAATGAGATATCCACCTTTCAGACATAATGATTCAAATGTTTTTTCCATCAGGATAGTTCATAGATACTAAGTTTGTTCTCCTTGTAATTTAATGAACCAGGTGTGTGCGTAGTCTAGTAAAAGGTGTTATTGGATCCTTTTATTTTCCTTGACACAACAGTAAGAAGTTCTTTGGTAATATTTTTTTTTTTTCTGATTGCACAATCTGCATAATATTTGTTATGGCTTGTTCCTATCATTCAAAACTGCAATGGCACCTCTCAGGATTAGTGACCATGCAAGCAATATTCTTAGAACATGATCATGTATTCTTACTGGGAGTTTTTGTTGTGATGAAGACAGAATCTTATACTTAGTTTGACCAACAATAACATTAAATGGTGGAGTAATATCTTAGTATTATTAATTGGTCCTGATGCTAATTCATAAAGGTCATGTTTGCTGTGAGATCTCATTCCCTTGTGCCCAAAGGGAATGTTCACCTGGGTGTGAGTGTGGCAGGGTGCTGGGAAATCAGTAGTTGGTTCTCACTACCACTGACTTTACTCCAGAATTCATGTGCGCAAACAGTCCTCAGTTGGTTCTTTAGGGTAATTTTCTAACTGTACTGATCCTCCAGAACAACACAGATCTGTCAGAAAACAGTATTACAGCTCCTTAATTTAGTCCAAGTTAATGTAACTTAATAAAAACTATTTCCATTAGAGAATGATGTGTTGAAAAACTAAACTTTCTTGAATTTCTAAAATTTTCAGTTAGCACTCCAAGCTTTTTCATCTCAGTTCATCTCCCAGAATTTTCATGATTATTTTGTGAAAATTTGCATCTGCATTTTCAAGTTTTAATTTGTTTTAAATTTGGAATTTTTCTTTAGTTACATATTACGTGGCACATCAATAATTTGTAACATCTATCATCGTTCAGTTCCAATTTTTACTTTTCATTTTTAAAATCACCCAAACCAGCTGCTACTTAAACACACGTTGCAATATTTTATCTAATGTTCTAGGTCAAACTGTCCCCTGTTTGCATTGTAATGAAATGGTTTGACACGCGAATGCTGTGAGTTAAAAAGGAAGGTGATCACTTAGCTGTTAGTAGGGAGTCAGCCATTTTCAGATCCTTCCTGTTAGCTGGAGTCTTGTTCTTGACCCTGAAAACCTCTGATCCCCTAATTAATAAGACAAGTGCTCATATTCTTTTCCAGATCAAAGTATCATCTGCTTCTGTCTGGGAAAAATTTGATGTGTTGACATTTTGAAATAGAAAACAAGATGAGATGTTGTAATCTGCACTAAGTAGCAGCTGCTAATGTAAAAATAACAGAATGGTTAGAAGTTGGATGTCATAATGTGTCACAACATGACCTGCTCTATCATGCAGTACGTGTTACTGTTATTGACTGGAGATGTAAAATATAAAGTGTAAAATATAAATAAGCCTTAATATTTTTAATTTCTTTAAAATTTTTTTTCCTTACTCATTCTAATTCAAAGTGAAAGAAATCTTTCCTGCCCTAACCATCTCCTGCTGCTGTAAGAACACAACTGACCTTTTACTGCTTCCCTAGCCAACTAATATCACCAGAAACATAATTCTGTCCCCAGGAGAAATTGGGTAATTCTCAGTTGACCACTTACGTCTAGTTTCCATTTCAGACCCCAGGTAGCATAAGACCAAAGGAACAGAATGACACTTTGCTGTCATCTCTCCTCATTACACAGCTCTAACAAATATAAATGATTGAGCCCATAAATTGCAGAAATGACTGTTGAGACTTATTATCTAGCCTTCCTGTACTCCAGAGGAGTATCCCAGATCAGTTGAAAGAAAGCAGTTGCTAGCAGCCATTACTAATTCAGGTAATACCTACCCATTAATAACTCTATCCATTAAACCAGGGAAAAATGTTTGGAGGAAAGAGGGTCAGTTCTAATTGGCTGAATTATGATCTTGATAAGAATAAACTGAGCATCTACAAAAAGGAGAACTTATTAACCAACAAAGTTAAATCATAGAAAATAGAAGATACAAGAATTAATAGAGATTGCAGGAGGTTAAGCTAAATTGGCCCGTAGAAAGGGAGTTAAACAATAGTGAAATGACCAAAATGAGAACAAGGAAAGAGGAAATGTGCTACCATTCTAAGAATGGCACAGACATCAAGGATAATCTGTATTAGATCCAAAACTGCTTGATCTTTGTTTTTCTATCAGCAGTGAGAAATGATGATGTTAAATATTAGGAAAAGGGTTAAGAGAACTGAAGGTATGGAAATTGAGTTTATCACTGCTGTTGAGTAAGTTATTGTGCTCATATTGGGATAATGGTTGCCTCTATCCAAAATTCCAAAAGAGCTCCTAACTAAAATTGCAGAAATGTTAGTAAAGTTATTTAATAAATCCTATGAGGTTCTGTGTGATATGATTTGACAGTTAGCTGAGGAAGCACCTACGTTTAGAAAACAAACAAACAAAAAGTAATCCTGGCAGTTATACACCAGTTAGTATTTATTTTGAGTCTTCAGTAAATTTGGAAGGAAAATACTTAAAGCAACAGTAGATTGAAGAACATTGTTCACTCACATGAATTCATGCAAGTATTCTTAGACACGATAGTGGTTATTTAGACAGGGAAACTTGTTATGTATAAGCTGACAAAAAAGTAGAGTTTCTGATCTGGTACCACATGGAAAATTATTAATTAAAAAGATGGAGCTTGTGTATGCTTTACAAGCAGCCACAAGCTTAGTATAGGAAATCCTGCTTGCTATTAACTGGGTTCAGCTAGCATCTCTTGTTTGGAAGGATGGGCAAGTTGTGCTCCATCTGCAAAATATCATGCACCCATGAAGGTGGTGAGAGATTATTCAAAGGCAATAAGGAACTAGTCAGCAGAAAGGCAACAGCAAACAGCTTTGAAAGGAGTAGTGTTAAAGTCCAAGGATTTCTACTGTGAAGTTTCTACATAGTTTCTCACCAGTTGGTGCTGAACCAATTTTTTTTAATGTTTTCATTAGTAACATTTGGTATGAAGAGCAGAAGTGTACTAGTGAAATAGCTTGATGCTGTAGAGCTAAGAGGTGTTATTAATATAAAGTCCAGGCTGTCATGCAGAATGATTGGAATGACCTCAAGTACTGGAGAAAAAAAAAAAACAGTGGATGATGTTCAGTGGCACCAAGAATTTTTACTATTAGCTGGATTGTACCAGTGGGCAGGCAGACAGTTGATATAGGATGGTGGCTGTGAGCAAAAGGAGTGCAAGAACTTGTCAGGTGAAGTGTGTCCATTGGAGTTAAGTAGCACTGTTACCAGTGCATGCATGAGAGATAGATTTGGAAAGACTGAGGAACTGGAGAGCCTACCGACTGAGACATAATGGAAGAAGCTATGTTTAGCCCACATAATGAAGAAAATTTATATTCTGTCTGTAAATATATGAAGGTGAAAATATAAATGCTCTCTATAAGTGCATGAGGAGAAAAAACCATCAGTAAGACAATCATACTATTCAGTTTTTCTACTCGGGGTCATTGAACATTTTTTCCTTCTGTTGGCTGCAGAAAAACACTGTAAAAGTCATCTGCCATCCATAGGAACTCTGACAACATACACATTCTACATTTTTTTTAATTAATAATTTTCCATGTGGCACCGTATCAGAAGCTTTAGATCTGTGTCAGCTTACATATAACAAGTTTCAAATTAGATTAGGGTTTAGGATGCTTGTGTTTGCCGTAGGGGAGTAGGAAAAGGATAACAACTCTCTTTTCCATTGCTTTAGTTTGCACATAGGATTGTGCTTTAAATATTTTCAAATAAAAGCAACAACAATGAGATCAATAATGGCATTTTCTTATTCAAGACATGGCTATTTTATGTTTCAATATGTAGCAACTAACTTTTAGATCTAATTTAATTTGAAAATACAGTTTTTCTACAAGTAACTATTAAAATGCAAAATGGGATAAGTGTAGAAATAAGGGTATTGTTTTTCTTTTGACAGAAATTGGGCTGGGAGGCAAAGAGAGAAGGATCTATCCACATTAAACCGTATGTGAAAGCTTTAGAATTTGCAGTCAAACAAAAGTTCTGAGAAAGAGACCATATCCAAATACCGTTTCAGAGTTTAACGGAAACTTCACTGAGAGCATCCCATATACCAAGGTGGTGACCAACTTCACCACTAAGTGAGTCTTTTTGGGGAAAACCTCCACCAGAGGAATATGGGTGTAATTCTTTTGGTTGTCAACGCTCCTTCTTTCCCCTACTTTCAAAATAATAATAATAATCAAAACTGATACATTTCAGTGAGAAGTTCTGATATCCACATTGTGACATTTTCCAAAGAAATAATATTTTGTTTAAAAGTTCCCATAAAGCTATTGTTATTACTGGAGGTGAGGTCATATAGGACTTCTGCCATGTACACTGTGGATGGATTTCAATGTACATTATAGAAGTCTTCAAATATTTTATAGTTGTGCAAGCGACATTGTTGTAGTTAGCAGTTAGCATAACATCGTTATGTGTGTTGTTCTGCTTTCCTCCTCCTAGTAAGGATACTTCAGTCATTTGTTTGTGTTTACCACTCTTCAGGCTGTGAATGATGGCCATTTTGTTGCATGGTGGCGTACCATGCACCAAGACACCTGGGCTGGAATTTTGATTGATTTCGTGTAGCTCCCTAGTATCAACCCACTCAGGGTTGCCTTATTTTCTTCCCTTGAGATTTTTTAGCTGTTTTTTGGTATTGCTTTATTTTTTAATTTTTAATCCAGAGCACCTGATTCTACTGTTAATTTTGCTGGTGTAAGTCAGATGAGAACCCAGTCAAAACAGTATGGTTTTTCTGATGAAAATGGACATAAATAAGAGTCTTCAGACTCCAATGCCTTCTGACTTTTGTCCTGAAAAGTGAGTGGAACATGAGATGTATTTTTTATGATAGTTCTCCAAAGAGACTAGCCGTTAATCTCCCTGTGAGTAGGTGTGTCAGCTGCAAACATTTCCTTCCAGTCTCCCATTTCAATCACACTTCACAGTACACTGAAAATTGGCAAGGATTTTAATTATTGGCCTCTAGAACAAACCACCTACTTTGATTCAAGCATGTTTTCCAATTTTTAAGAATGTTGTTTCACCTACAGTACAGTATAATTATAGAAAATAGCTTGGTTTGGCTGACATTCCTGTGTTCTGTGCGTTCTGCTTGCAAGGCAGCAAGCAGCACCAGGCAAGCAGCTCACCTGCAGAGGATTTTAACCTCTTGCTGGCAGAGTTAGGGCTTGCCAGCATCCAGTACATTGTTTTTGATATCAGAAGCTCTATACTACTGTCACTTGAAGGTTAAACATTAACGCTTTTTGCCTTTCAAGCTGCAGGAATGCTCTATATTGTAAGAAAGTTTGTTTTTATTCTCCAGGGAGCCCTCTGTTAAAATTTTATGTATGTCTGTTACAGGAGCAGCTGCAGCAGTGGGTCCTGAACCCCAGTGACACAAAGCCCTGGGTACAGCATGATCCTCTGGTCAGCACAGTGCTGACTGGCTGTGTGGCTGCATTTGCGCAGAGCAGTGCTCAGTAAAATCTGCCAGTAGTGAGCCATGTATCCAGGACATGATTAATCAGCCAGCAGGATAAATTGTCTATAGATGACTGGGAGTTGACAGTAAACAGTAAAACACCTGCCTTGAAGACTTGCAGTCTTAACAGACAAGCAGGAAACAGAAGCAAGCATGAGTCTTGTTTCAAGAGACTGAGGCACAGACTGAGTTGCTGATGATTATGCAGTGAGTCTGGCAGAGCTCAGAGCTGAATTCTCTATCATTCCCTTCGTGTGTTCGTAGCTCATGTAACAAGTCTTTAATTTACCAAGAAACTGTTCCGCAACACTGTCCTGAGAAGTTGGCAGAATTCACCTCAGCATTTCTCTCACACGTACCCCTTGGTTTGAAGCTCTACAATTTGTACAGCTAATAACTTACACCATGAATTAGAAACATTGGAAACCAGCCCAATGCTCAGGCTCATGTGTCAAGGAATTGCTGTGCAAGCCCAGTCTTATTTGTTGTTACAACAATTAATCATCCAATGATTATCAGGTAATTTATATGGTATCTGGGCCCTCAAGGGAGTTCTGCAGTGCTATTGAAATTGGACATTTTAAAATTAATGGTGATTAAGCTGTAAAGCCTTATTAAATATGCATGAGTGCTATTTCTCCTTCCTCCTCGCTACCCGTAGCGCCATGTTGGGGCTGGCTGCCTTCCTGACCTACCAGCCGCGCACTGCAATCTCCACCATGGCTGTGAGTCACAGGCTGCTCAGCTCCACGCCAGCAAACAAAGGCAGGGGAACATCCGGGACGATGCACAGGTGGGAGATGGCAGTGGCTGCTCAGGGAGTCCCTCGCCCCACCATAAACCAGGTTCTGGATGGGAATGCAGCCAGCTCCTGGAGCAATCCAGCACTGCCTGTCTCAGACTTCACCAGGAGCGTCAGGTGGCTCTTAGGGCAGGAGCTGCAACATGGCCACATGCTGACCAAGAGGTGCACATCAGTAGCTGAAGATTGAGTGCTTTGTTTCACTCACTATAGAGTATGTCGCTTACAGAATTTTGCAGCGAGAATGTTATATAACTATGACGTGTTTCTCAAGAAACTTGGCTCAACTAAGTATGGTAAACCTCACCCATTCAAAAAGTTTACTGTGTATGCAAAGGGAACCTTTCAAAACATCATCCTGCTGTGAAAAGGAATTAGAAACAGTTATAATGCTACAAGAAATATTTTTTTCTAAAAATGGCACAGGCAGTGTTATGGAATAGTATAACCAAGTACTTGTCTTACAATAAAACATGGCTGAAATGAATGCATAAAAGATTGCAATGTTTTCAAAGAGATACAGATATTCTGAATAAATTGTTTCTCCTTTGCTTACCATTCTGCAGGCAGAACTGATAGCCCTGCAACAAGAAAAAGAAGCCACTCTTCAGCAGTGCAGAAAGTTAGAAGAAGAAATCCAGAGATTGCATGTACATTACAGGTAAAATAATTAATACCAAAACAAGTCAGTGACTCATAGGGGAAATTTTCTGTATGGTGTCTGACTCTAAGTAAGGAAATAGCTTTATCAAGTAGGTATTTGTTGGAAATGTGAATACATCAATGAATCAAAGCTGCATTTCTGCTTTGTTGCTCGCCAACCACCTCTTTGAAATAGAAGTCCTTCTCTTGTAACCTAAATATTGTATTAGTTTCATCTAAGAGAAGGGGAAGGTTGCTGGCAGTTAATTCTCATAAGAATGAAAAACCTGTCTAATAATGATTCATTCGCTTAAAAATACCAGGGTAAAAGAACCAGTAGTCATAAACGCTTATTTTTTCTCTGTTTGCGCATACATGCATAACCTTTTCAACATAGATTTTAAAATAATCAGTAATTTTTAAAGCCTGTTTTCTAACTCCCAACATCATGTATGTGTTTTAATTCCTTATGTTCTGTAGCAGTACATAGAATAAGAGAAATAGCCATTCTCTCATTAATTTAGGTGGGCTGCACTGAACGTTTGCATGGATCAGTGGATGGTAATCCCTAAGGAAGAGCTCTGTGTGGTCCAGTGAAGGAGTTAGGTTGTTTTATGGAGTGATGTTGGGTTACAGCTCTCATTTCATCCTGACCTCCTATGTGAGAGGGGATACAGAGCTGCCAGCAGGTTAGAAGCAGGAGAATTGGCATCAACACAGCAGAAAATTGTGAATCTGAAGGCTGAATGTCTGTGATGAGGGATGTGGGCTGCAGAGGTAAATAATAAATGTAGTGTGAATATTACGTTCATTGGAAATAAAGGGAACTAGTTAGTTATAACTAAAAAAAAAAAAAAAAAGCAGTTGCAGAACTGTGTTTTCAGTGTTTCAGCATTTACAAGTGAAAAATACTTGGGTTTCCAGAGGTTTTTAGAGTTTCCCCTTCTCATTAAGTTTATTAAAACCTAGGAGGGAAGTTTCAAAAACAACTTCTGTTCCTAAATCTCACAGGCATTTATTTAAAACCTGTTAATAGTGAATAGAAACCCCAAGCAATTTGTGATTATTGCTTTTAATGAATTTGGTCAGCATTTAGTGTGTGCACAAATTATGGTATGATTTACCGAGCTAGAAAGAATTTATTATAGTGCCCTTATTACTCACTTAAATGGGATTTGTAGAATAATTTTAAAAGAAAAATGCAATTTTTATATTGATATTTTAGAAATAAAGACTTTGCTTGTGTTGATCTGAACATCGTAGGGGATGTTTCGTTGACTTTTGACTGTTGAGATAGTCTCAGGCTTGCTGTAATATATTTAACAAGTGCGGTAGACAGCAGCTGCAATTTAGTCTTGTAAATAACTTAAATCTCAGAAAATAATAATGGCTTGCAGGAGTCACCATTAGAATGTAGCACGTTATTATCTTTTGGCTCTTGAACAAGCAGAATTTCATTGTAAATTTGATTATGATCTTCTACAAGATTTACTTATAAGTTGTGACAGTAGTCACCTGAATATCCTTTGGGGCAAGAATGTTTTTTCATTACTTACTTATTCAAGTTGTAAGATAATTCAGAACATCAAAAATTATTTTCTCTCTTTTGTCACTGTCCTTAGGGAGTCACTGAGTAGTTCTCATACCAAATAAGACAGATGAAGAAAAGAGTATCAGACCAACATGGGATTGATCATAAAAACCATAAATAGCAAAGCAATGCATTTTCTCAGGCCATCTCAAATGAGTGAAAACTTATTCTCTGTTTCATATGTTGGCTATTTCCAACAATGGTCTTGATACCAAGTTCAGAGTAACCTTGTCTGATGAAGTAGAAACTGCTAGAAGACTGCTGGCTTGAAGAGAAGTTTTGAGAAAAATAGGAGCAGGATTTGCAAGATCCAAACCAAAATTAAAATGAAAATGAACTCTGCGGGAATACATCATGAAACACTGCTTTTCATATGAATTCTGACTTTTTTTTTTAAGAGAGACCAGGTCCCAGTACTATTACAATCTTCTTTGAAGAGAATGACAAATAAAAATGAGGGAAAAGAAAAGGTGGAGGAATCTAATTCACATAGAGAAGGGAGAGGAAGTTGGCTCACAGTAAAGTTGAGCAAGTTCACCACTTCTGTTTACTCCTCCTATATTGTTCCTATGTCATGTCTCATAAGGAAAGTTGAATTTTCTGGAAAGTAACCTGAAAACGCTTATCAGAAATGAAAATTTGCATAACAGTTAGGAACTGTGTAGAGTTTCTAGCTTACTAGGGTAATTGTTTCACCACAATGCTCTTTAAGCTAGGGATTAATGCAAATCATAGATCATCAGTGACCGAAAGAGGCTATATCCAAATAATCAGTTTTGAACTGTGTGGGAGTGTTAATCCCACTGCCACTTTCTCACATATTTCTGTTATTTGAATGTCATCATAAGTATTTCATTTGCATAGTTTTCAGTTGTGGACTACCCGTTTCTATAATCAATTTCCTTCTATTTCAATAATGCTTCAGAAGTGTACTTCTGCTACATATAAAATGCTGGCATAGACATATGCTGTTGCATACTGATTATTTTTTCACATATCAGATACAACAGCATGACTGTGAATAAGGACTATATTTCTATGTAGTGAAGTACCTATATATTTTTCCAAATTAAAAAAAAAAAAAAACAACCTAAAATACTTCACTCAAAAGCTCTGGGACTGGCAGTTTTCATAGGTAGATAATTTGAACTGATTATAAGTAGTAGAACAAAATGATGTGTCTGACTTTGAATTGGATTTAACCTCCATTACCAAGAAAGGTGAGAGAGCAAAATATAAATACAGGGCTATCTCTGCTTAAAAGTATGTTTTTGTAGGTTTCATGTTGGGGTCAGATGTAGGGTTGCTCAGTTCAGAAAAACTGTAATTTTTTGCTCCACAGCTGTGTAAGAAATGCACACTTGTGTTTACACACTTTTGAATAAAACTGCTAAAGAAAATAATGCGTATGTCCAGCAATAAGAGTTAATTAGGGCTGTAAGGTAGAATTTAGGAATGCTATTAGAAGTGTGAGTAGTTATTTCAATGATAGGTATGAGTTTCATTTGTGATTTAATCAAGCACTTAAAAGCCATATATTTACCAAGTCTAAATTCACAGGGGAGCAGGGACAGGAAGAACTTTGGAAAAAATATTTACCCAGAGGTTCCTCCAGTTTGCTGTTGAAATGTGTAAGATGCAGTAATAGCTACAGGCTGCAAGTTACAATAGGAAGAAACTTACATTTATTGCAGCAAGTTTCCTATTGAATGGGCATTTCTTTCTAACTTGCAATGTTAAAATGAAATCATAATTTGTCTCGTGAAGAATTGAAGTTTTAATAGATGGATGTCACAGTCTGGGGAGTTGCATGTAGAAGAGTAATTAGAATTGATAAGGTATAACCAGCATGAAAGAAAACTATTTGTATTTTACAATTATGTGACGATTTTCGATAATGAGATAGAAGTCAAACTTCAGTGAGATCCTTGTAATAGCGAGTAGTATGATTTGAAATACATATTTTTAGAATCAGGCATTCAGTCAGCATGGGCAGCTTCTCTTGCTACCTAACTAGTTGTATCACTTTTAAAAGTTATAAACTACTGTGAAGAGATTTAATAAGATTTCAGTACCAAAGCTGCTGGTGCTTCTGCTGCTTCAGTTAACCTAGAATTCATGGTTTAAGTAGCACAAGCAAATAGTTGAAAAAACAGTTGATTTTGCAAAGGTACGTAGATTTTTCCCACAAAGTGTGTCATAAACTGATGTGCGGGTTGATCTTTTTAGGGATGGAAATTGATAGAGTCGAAAGGGAATTGAGAGTTTTTGATTATTTCCTCAGATGAAAGACATATAAACACAAACTCAATTTTCATTTTAATTACATATTAAATCAACATATAACAGGAGAAATAGATGAAGAAGGACACTTTGCAAGGCAATATCTGCACCTCTGGGGAAAAAAAAAGGTTGTATTCTATTCTAATTCTGAATACAGTGGTGCATTCCATTCTATAGATTCCTGGCCAATGTAATGGATTATAATACTTAAATGATGCCATTTTAGAATCAAAGAATCATAGAATGGTCTGGGTTGAAAAGAACCTCAAAGATCATCTAGTTTCAAACCCCCCCCCCCCCCCCCCCCCCTCTGTTGTAGGGAGGGTTGCCAACTACTAGACCAGGCTGCCCAGAGTTACATCCAGCCTGGCCTTGAATGCCTTCAGGGATGGGGCATCCACAACTTCTCTTTAGCACTGTTCCATGCGTTCTGCAAATGGGTAGTTAGTGACATAATAATTACGATTATACTGTCTTCTTGTTCAGGTAATAAGGTCTGTTATAAGCTATAAAATATTTTACCTAACACCAGTAATCATTCTTTTGTATTCAGTATTCAGCTTCACAGTCACTGTAATGGCAAGTCAGAATACAACTGCCTATTTAGTCTCCTGTTCTCCGAATGACCCCCTGCTCAAGCCTCTTTCTTTATTTCAGCCTTATTGTTTTGCCACCTCTTTTTCAGAGATTTATCCAGGCTGTATTTATCTCATGCTTATAGGATGTGTAGCAGGAGATGGGGCTGCTCTACTGCCCAGCTTCCCAGTCCAAATGAACTGAAACCCATTCACACTGGGATGAGTGAGGCTGCAGCTGTTAGCTCAGAGGAGTGATCTCAGTTCTTCCTTTGCAGCTGAAGCAGGATACCTTGAGCACCTGCCACTGCAGCTTACCTCGAAGAACTACTCTTTTCATTGCTAGTTTTCTTCTCATTTTTTTCAGTTACATTTGTTGACTCATCTTCCTGCTCTTTTCAACCTGTCTGCTCAGTGTTATTCTGGCGCTGTAGTCTCAGTCTTAGTTGATTCAGACATCATAATGTGGCTAGCTATAGTCATTAAGAAGAGTGCTGTTTTTGAAGAGTGATTTTGGGGAGATCAGAGGAGAAGATGACAGTTGTGTTTTCAGTATTCTGTGTGCAACATTAACTTCCATTTATCCAGGAGTTTCAGACATCCATCTTCAAAAGTAAATCTTGAGCTAAGCAAATTTCCCACTTCCAAGAAGAGGAGAGGTTATTTTTTATACCAGAGATGAGATGCTTGCATGCGTTGTACAGTGAGAGACAGTATGGTATGTCTTCTTGTGAGAAGAAACCTAACTCTGCAATGTGATATGGCTCAACATACAGAAAACGTCTCTGTAAGGGAACACTAAGCCTTTGTTTGTCTTTTGTTACTACGTAAAAAAAAGCAAAGTCATGTACTACCCAAGCTATATTTTTTAGTTTATTCTCTACATAGTCCCACAGATTTCTGTGGGAGATTTGGACATTCACTGAATGACAATTTAGCTTTGTTTTTCTGTGTATGTATTCTTCCTGTTCATCGAACCAGAATTCTGAAATCGGTTGAGAATGTTGGCTTTTTTTTTTTTTCTGTATTACTTTTATCAGATTGGTTAAAATCCCACCTTCTCTGAGTGACCTGTGGGGCTTTCAGAGAATTTTAGTCAATTTGTGGGTGCAAGAGCAGGCAGCACCCAGAGGACTGTTTCACAAACTGGATCAGATAGCTGAAGAGAGGAAAGTGGATCAGTTGGCTGCTCTGCTTTGTCAAAGCAGTTATGTAAAGTGTTACCAGGGCTGCTGAGATGGCTATAACCTGCAGTGTCTAGGTGCAGGGGAGCAGACGACAGAGTCCTGCTCTGTAATCCATATGTATTTCACATTTTAATGGGTTTATTGTCCTCTTCCCTTCACCCCATCCTCAGACTTCATGTTCTCTAGCCTGCAATTGGTTATTCTTTCCTTCTGTAGTTGCTTCATTTTCTAGCAATGATTGCCAGAGAGTCTGACTTCAATAATCAGTAGATAAGGAGTTCCTTGGAAGTGTGGCAGACCAGATCGTCGTGCATACTCCAGTTAACACTTGATCATTTGCCCAGAAGAGGAATAGTAAAGAGAGACTCCAGCATGGACCATAAGCTTGGTGTTTACAGCACCTATGTGGCAGGCAGTGAAAAAGCAGAGCAGTGTCTGAACCTGTTTGGAAGGATGGTGTTTTTCTTTTTTTGCCTCCCAATGGAATATTTTAGCCATCAGCATGCTCTCTCATTCATTAAGACAAACACACACGCACGCACACAGAAAAGATTTGAAAGTTTCTGTTTTTGCCCTGACATGATTTTGAAGATTTTCCCATCACTGGGAAAAAATGTTGCAGCATGGAAAAATAATTTCCTTCTCAGCTTTCATGATTTATAAAAATGGAGAAAGAGAGGAAGCACTGCACTGCCACAGATCCCCACTGCTGGTGGAACAAGCTAGCCCATGCCATCCCTGCAGCCTGGGGTGGACGTCAAGCATTTGCTTTGCCTTATGCTGCTGTTGACTCAGGCAAGGATTGGTCTGACCTACATTTAATGAAAACTTTGCGCCTAATTTTTCCACTGGCTGGCTGTTGGCCTTCAGAGGCGCTTTGCCAATAGGAAACACTAAGCAGCAAATCTGAGGAGGAATGTGGGCAGCATGAGTATGGACTGAAGTGCTTTACATGCTCTCTGATGCAGTTTTAACTCGTACTGTGCCCTGGGCTGAGTCTGCTACTGCTTCTGTCAGTGGGTGTGTTATACTGGCAAACCTTCTCCAGGTTTTTAATTTTTTTGTGGACTGATCAGCCCCATGTTGTGCCAACAACATTAAAGCTAGAAGCACTGCACACTGGATTATGGTGTATTTCATCAGACTTGCACAGACTTCTTCCTACCTACTTCTGTGGGGTAACTTGAACTGAAACAACAATTACCTTGTCAGTTTTGCTATGATAGACTTCTTTAGATGACTTTCTGCTGTTCTCTAAGAGCACAGATTTGCTTGACAGAAAGGAATTCCTTGCCAGTGGACGCTGCCATGGTCCTGTGACTCTGTATGCACTGCGCAGCTGACTTTCTGTTAGCAGCTGTTCCTGGTTCAGGCTGATTCTCTTCCCCCTCTGTTTCACCTGGGTTCTCTGTGGTTTTCTGCTCTAACCTTCTCGGTTTTGCAGTGAGCTGAAAGTGTAAGAAGTGTAATTTTGTTCTGTACTTTTCGGAATAAGAGCATGGCTAGCGGTTTCTAGGAATTGTTTTTCAAATTTGTTAAAGCTTAATAAAGTGGAATTGCTGGAAGGAAGATTTAAAGGCTTTGGAATAACTACCTGCAAGCAACCAGCTGGTAGTTTGGAGCTAATTGTTAATACAAAATATACTACTGTAGACATACTTGTAAAAATTAGGGTATTGAGTTCAGTGAAGTTAATATCAATTCTGTGTTAATCAGAAGTATATACTTCTTTTCAAGTGTATACTTGAAAAAGAATGTTCAAAATCTACACAGAGCATTTGTAGAATGGTAAAATCTTTTCCTTCATAGAAAGGGTGTGTGACTAGAAGCTATGTGTTCTGATTGTGCAATTTAAACACTGGGTGAATATGGATGAATCACATCACTAATCAGAATCACAGAACGGTTTGGGTTGGAAGGGACCTTTAAAGACCATCTAGTCCAACTCCCTAATTTCTTCAGCTGCTTTATTTGTACGAAACAAAGTATTAACATTTTCTGTCATACTTTTAGATACGTATAGTCTATCAAAAAGTGCTCTTATTTTAAAGTCAGAGAAAGAAAACAGACACAGGATTTAAAAAATAAAATAAAAAATAAAAAAAAAAAAAAGAGAGCCTTCTTTGAAGCAAGAAATACAGAAAAGTTGTGTAGTCGGAGCTGTTTGGAAGACAAATTTTCCCATGAAAAGTTTAAAAGAAAATCTAAAACTACAACAAAGAGAATTCAACTTACCCTGCAAATGGTGTATTAAAGGGAATTTCTTTCGTTATAAATATGGTATTTAGGAATAAAGTCATAACATTGTCAGAAGGACTTTAAATGCCATTTATTTTCTGTTGATTTTTCACATGACATGTTTTTATGCTAAAATTTCAATTCAGTGGGAAAAAAAGATTATTTTGACTTGTGTTCTGGTTCAGTTCTCTTCTGTTGAAGAACTGAAAGAAAATAGCATTTGAAGTTGAAATCTGAAGGTGAAAGGAAAACTTTCTCTCAGAAATTTGCCACAGGAAGCCAACATATTTTTTTCACTGGAATTTACCTCTTCCAATAGAAAAACATTTGTTTGTTGAGAAGACTTTCCACATGAAAAATTTTTAGGCAGTGCTAGACATAACATTACTTCTTGGGCTTAGCCCTGCTCCCAGTTGAGTCAGTGGAAAACTTCATTTAGGAAACAAGTCAGAATTCAGGTGTGAAAAGAAATGTTCTCTCTGCCTGTTGCAGAATGTAAGCTACAGGACTGCTTACCTGCAATGCTGAGAGCAAGATAGTGTTTCTATTCAGCTGGGGGTTTTTTGTTTTTTTTTTTTGTTTAGTTTTTTGAAAGTTAGAGGCTTTGTTAAGCTGCTACAAGCTTATCTTGCTGATGCCTCTCCCTGGAAGGTGTCCAATTTTATACTCCATCCACAAGCTGCTTTGCTAACTAATGAGACCGGGGTCTGTGCTTAGGAAGTGGAAGGCTTTTAATATTGTGTTCAAAATTACGTAATGCTGTGTTGCTCCTCCAGTACAGATAATTCTTCCAGCACAGGTGTGATGGTTGTCGTTTTTAATTGTAGAAATAGGAATGG
This sequence comes from Lagopus muta, assembly GCF_023343835.1. Taxonomy (NCBI): domain Eukaryota; kingdom Metazoa; phylum Chordata; class Aves; order Galliformes; family Phasianidae; genus Lagopus; species Lagopus muta. The sequence goes on from NC_064438.1 coordinate 36,943,159, forward strand.
ACTTGATGATTTCCATCAGTTTTCCAGTAAAGAAATGGCACTGCTGTGATTTGCACAATTGTAAGCCTTTGAAATATTTGAATAAAATACAATATATTCGTAATGCTTTTCAATTCAAAGCTGAAGTTCATACTGTCATGAGAGGAAGAAAAAGTGTCCCAGAACACACTGATAGCTTTTTCCACCACCATCAAGAACATATGTATGCAGTGGTGCAGCATCACTGTCTCCTGGCAGAGGGGCTGTGAGCTAGACAAGAAGAGCCACACAAGGGCAAGGAGGAAGTTAGGCCAAGCATACAGTCAACTTCCAAGTGACTTTACATTTCCTTCCCAACTGGAGACACTTCATATCTTGTTTTTATCTTCCCTTCACCTATACTATACCAATGATTCAGATTGGACATGACCACCCAGAAATGTACTCACTGGCAACACAGATCAGATGGTTAGCAGTGACACAGAAGCAGCAACAAGCACTAACAGGTGAGACTATTAACTGCTAAAGGAGAACGTCTTGTCATACTGCAGCCTGAAAAATCCCAGCAATGAGCACATAGGCTCTGCTCTCCCATCTGCAGTTGAAAACTTTGCTGCCTTTAGCTAACATAATTGAACTTTATTTTGAAGTTGCAGTGGGTTTGAAAGCCTGTTTGGGGATCACAAAGAATTTTTTTTCACTGCACCCTCGGGCTTGATAGGGGTTTTGTTTCTTAATTTCCCATTCTTCAGTAACTGAAACAAAGCCTCTATCAAGCTTGAGGGCGCAGTGAATAAAGCTAGCACGAGGGCTACTGAAGTGAGACATACAGTATTGCAGTATGTGGTAACACCATGTTCTTTTGGTACCTGGTGACTTGTGTCATAAGGGAGTAAAAGAATCTAATCTCAGCATGTCCTGTAATCTCAAGGTGCAAACCAATGGGACTGCTTATAATTAAATCAAATGAAGTCATGGACTGCCGCACAGAATATATCTCTGTGTCTGTTCTGTCTTCAGGAGAGGCATTTTTATGCGGTCTTACCACATACCAGTTCTTAGGGATGCTGCTTTCATATTTGTAAGAAATTTCTTGGCTCTGATAATTTCAACATTTTTGTTTTATGCTTGATGTTTTTGCTTCTGAGCTTGTGGAGTCCACAGCATGTATCTGTGGTAGACACTAGTATGAAAAAATTGGTCACCACAAAGTAGGCTATGAGGTGCCCAGATTGTTTTAAGAATTTTATAGGAAATAATTAGGGTAACTGTGCAATATGTTTGCAGATACTATCATGAAAATTGTAACTGTAAAGGATCTCTCTCTTCCCATGTAAATTTGTATTCAGTGCTGGCCAGACTAGACTACTGTGTGAAAATATTATCTGCCCAAAAGCCAAGACACTACTGTAAATATAGTAGTTTATTTGGGATATGTTTGCTTCCCTTCTGTATATTTTTTTCAAAACAAAGGAGGAAAGTAGTGAAAAAAGAAAGAGTGCTTGTATGTGATTTTTTTTTATCATTTTTATCAACCTTTTTATTCCATTTACCTTCATTTTGTTCTTTGAAAGTAACATAGAAAGAAGTGTCGGGTAGAAACAAAGAGAGCTCACAGTTGGATTTTACTGTTACAAGATAGGAGATGACAATAGTATCTTTTTAGTGTATCTGTTATCTGTGGTATCATTAAACTGAATGATGTGCTAAATAATAAAAGCAGCCTTATCACATCACAAGGCCTTGAATTGTATCTCAAAGTTGCATTGCCTATGGATTCCGTTTGGCTTTCAGAAAGGGTTTGGAGTCAGAAGAAGCTGCAGTTCAGAGTGTATTTCTGCAATCAAAGCTCTTTAGACAGATGGCTGCTAGCACTCCAAAATGATTAAAATATGTTCCAAGCAACATCAGTCTGTGGGCTTGGGGACCCAACCTTTCATTAGTCAATAAAGGGTCTTGAGTTCTTGAAAATGAAATCTTTAAAAGCTAATAAGGCTGCTGGTTTGCTCTGAGCTGTTTCTTTGGATTTGCAGTTGTAGATTGGACTTGGGCCAGTATCTATTCAATAATACAAGGCTTTAAAAAAAATCCAGTTACAAGAGGCCTCCCAGCAGATCTGTGTTTTAAATAGTGGGGCCAAAATTTTTGGTGTTGAATACATAAGCTCAGGCTCCTGAGTTTGCATTTAGGAAGCTGGGAAGGGACCTGCGAGTACCACCTTGGACAGCCAGTCACTTACTGGATTAAATGACACCACCAATGCTTGGCCATTTGGACCTGTTCTATTTTATTTGTAAAAACATTGTGAGCTGGTCTAGCATTGTCTCCAGGATACCTTCAGCATGCCATAACCAAGATACTAACTCATTAAGCAAATTTTCTACTGCTTCTAGAAGTCAGTAATATTATTTACAGCATCCCTGAGTCTTGTCAGTGCTTGTAAATTATGAATGTGCCGTAGGTGGTTTGGTGCTTTGGTGCAATCAGGTTTTTTCTATTGTCTGCAGCAGGGTTATGAGAGAGAGCAACTGGGGGCTTGTGCAAACGCAAAGTGTCTGTAGCCTCTGCATATGTATGTCAGGGCAGTAGCAATAAATGTCTGTTCAATAAGGTATTAACAAGTCCAAGCCTTCTGTTTCTTTTTTTTTCTCTCTCCAATAAAGACCCCTCTCACAATTTGTAAACTTCTGAACTTAAAGTGCTTTTGTCTCATAAACTCTTTCTACATGAAAATCTGAATATACGCTCCTTTTCCCAATCTCTCAAAAATCCGTCAAGATTTAGCCCACTGCTAGCTAAAAGAGGATTTTTTTTTTGTCAGTTTTTACATACACCAACGGAAGCAAAGCAAGTCTCAGTGATCTCATTAGCTTCAGTGTGATCCCATTAGTCAGATTGTTCAGCATGTCTTTTTTCACCTTGGGAACAGTTCTCACATTCCTTTTGTCAGTACTTGATGGGGCCGGTGACTGAAGTTCTACCCCCAGACACACCACAGCTACTCGGAGAATGTCCTACTCCATTTTACGTTCCCATAGTCTCTCTCTGAAGGTTTTTCTCTGCTTCAGCATTAACAGCCAGTGATTATTTTTTCTTGTTTTAAGTACAGGCAAAGTGTTACTGTTTTTGTAAGCATACAGCAGATTTTGGATTCTGATAATTTTATCAGGCTGCTATTTTTCTTCCATTTGTTGTAAAATACTTGCTTTGTGTTTCCCAAAGGTTTTGCCCATCAAAACAATCCCATCATACATACTCAGAAATAACTTCTGAACTGAGTCATTTTCTTGCTGGAAAACATACAGTTGTAGGAATAGTTTTTTCTTCTTCGAAATTTGTATGAACTTTTTTTTTTCCAACAAAACTAAGAGGTTGTTTTTCCTGTAGTGTTCTGTAGGTCGCAGAAGACAAGAGAACGTACTAAAAGCTCTTTCTCTTGATGTCTCCCTTTCTGGAATTCCTTAAAAACAGATATATTTACCCTGGACTCTCTTACAGTATTTCGTGTTCTGGTGTGGTCCTGGATACTTTCTATTATTGTTTGATTGTGCTTCCTAAAATTTACAGAGTTGACCTAACCACTTAAACAAGTCAGATCTTCTGAAGAAGGTGGTGCACAAAGTCTTCTTAAAAAAATATATATTTTTTTGAGGTTTGATAGATCCTGAAGAACTAGGAAAGGAGACTAAAAAGAAGAGATTCATAGTGTATTGGGAGAAGACAGTTCATTTTCCTGTGTAGAAATTGTCTCTCATTTATACATAGGTCACTCCAAAAAAGCAATGCCTCTTATTTCTTTCCATAGAAATTGCAGCATTTTTGCCAGCAATAAACAAGAGCCTGCATGCCGCACTCGTAAAAATCTTCATCGGTGTATGGATTCTTCATGGCTTGGCTTTCATGCCACTGTCACCGCAGCTGAAATGCACCACCCACCACCTCAATGCACTTACATTCGTTGTTTGGTCTCCAGAAATGTTCAGCAAGTGTCAATGAATGTCAACAGGTGCCATGTTTTTTGCATGGAGGAATTCAGTGGCACACCTTTGCTTCATGTCTAATGCCATTTTGTCAGGTTGCCCCTCCGCTGCCATCTGTCACACAACAACAACAAAATGTAATGGAATATTGGTGGAACGGTTCAACCTTTACTGCCATACCACCACCTCTGACATTGTGGACCAACAAAATAAAATAGGAGGCATTACTTTTGGAGCAGGCCTTATATCTCCTGGGTCTGCACATCTTATTTGTCACTTTTTCCTGTACTCCAGGGAATCATATGAACCCTTGTATTAAGCAAACCAGCATCCCGCATAGTCTGTGACACTTTTGGATCATTTTCCAGAGCCCTACAGGATCTGTTTCCAAATACAAGGTAATGAGAAAATGCCTCAGAGTGCTCCATGTGCATACATACTCAGGCCTGAGAATTCCAGGAACTGAGCAGGATGTCCAGAGTGACATGAGTCTGGAGTAGTGGGTGATTTTTACATGCTGCCAAAATTTTTGGGGGGGATTCTACTTTGAGTTTTGGGATTTAGCATTGTTTTCATCTGGACCTGCAAGTCCTGAAACCTGTAAATATCAAATCCTAAAAGTCTCCATTTGGGGAGTGAAAGTGAAGGGCCTCTTTTGGAATGTTTTTTCTTTGCCTCTCGATTACCCTAGCTGTAAGATGTGAATAGTGCTACTCATACTTTTTTGGAAAATACATCAATTTAAGTTTTCTTTATTAGATTCTGCTAAAAGTTAAGTGAGGGAAACCTAAATTTATCACAGTAGCTATTGTATTCCAGCAGTCCTTCTAAAATGCAAGTACAGAACTGCCTTTTCCAGACAAACGATATACTGTGAGTGCCTCATTAATACATCTAATGTTTAATGACCAACTGTTTCTCCTGCTTCCTCTAAATTACTGTGAAGTTACTATTCCAAGGAGAGAAAGTAGCTTTTTATTCTGGAGAAGACTGTGGCATTCATTGCTTCGAGTAAAAATGTGATCTCAAATAGTTCATAATATTTCCTCTACTAAAAGGCAGAAAGTACTTGAAATCCTTTGAAATGATGCTGCAAGGCAGAAAAATATATCTGCTTTCTAGATAGGTGAATGCAGTTGTATTATTTCACATTTAAGGATCTTTTTGGTGAAATCAATGAATATATGTACATAACTTTGCTTTAGAAGGGTTGCAGAGTTCCTTCTTTCTGTTTGTAACACTGCAGCTCTTTATGAAAAAAAAAAAAAAAAAAAAAAACTGGTTTAGCAAAGGAGGTGTTGAGCCTGCCAAAGTTGATGGAGTTGAATTTGGATAGCCATTTAGTGTGGGACAGCTAGACAGGAACAGAGAAGCATGTAAAATGAGTAGATTGCTGCAGATTTATGCTTGCCAGAACGTAACAGGTAAACTGTGAATTTAAAGATCCTGAGTTTGCAAACTTATATTAAAACACGCCTCTGAAAAAAGGTTGAGAAGATGTTGGTATAATGATAATCCTTCCAAACATTATCCAGAAGGAAGGTTACAGTAATGTAAAATACTTCAAAATGATTTTTGCTCAACTAATGCTTCAATAATGGACGTTAATACTGTTGACTTTATTCGTGGATTGAATGCAGGCAATTTAGACAATAGATAGTATCAGGTGCTAATAGATCAAACGTAATTACTCTTGATGAAATAATTTTACACAGCTTAACAAAATCGTTTCAATTATTTATTCATTGTAAAAGAAAACATTGAGTAAAAGTGGAAATACTAAGCTTTCTCCTGTAGGGGCATTGTATGCATCTCTGAGTCATAGTTTCTTCATAGCAACCTTTCCTCTACCACAACTTCCTGTGCAAGTTATTACAATACTTTTTGCATAAGATAGGTCATGTGAAGTTCAGCTGTAGGTGGGGCCACTGTAGGAGATTGGGGGACAGTCTTAATAGATCCGTTTCATTAATTAAGTCATGCATTTTTTTATTAACAAAACCTGTATGTCAGGTTTAGCCAGCTGGGAACCATTCTTACGGTTGTTATCTTTGTCAGAAGGAATATTGTGAAAATAAGGAATTACTGTACAGGCTTTAACTCCTGATTAAACAGAGGAATGACATCCTCTCATCCACAGTCCATGAGAAAATAACTTAGAGGCATATCATAGGTTTGATTCAGATGCTGTGGTCTTATGTATCTCATTAAGGTAAAAATTGTGTACTATGCATTCACAATTTATCGTGAAGGGTTTGTTTCATACCTATTCTGTGGTCACTGAGGTAAGCTCAAAAAAAATTTTAGGCCAAAATTTCAGATATCTAGATTACTTGTGTAATTCTTGCTTGCTTGTTTGTTTTTGTTTTGTTTTTTGTGGTTGTTGGTTTTCCATTTGTTTGTTTCATTAGCTATTGAAGAAACTGCAACCTACACCTCTTTTTGAATGTAAAAAGCAATATTTTCTTGTATTCTTCCTCTTCTAGTGTTCTATTTCTGTACATCAGAGAAAGGTGGAAGATTTTCAGGAAGTATTTTGTAATAGATGTGGAGAATGCTGTAGGCACCTAATGTTGGCCTCAGCCTTTAGCTTCTTGATACAATTAATTCAAGTCTTTCTTCACAGGGCTACATCGTAGTCCTCAACAGAAAATGTACAAATGACTTCCACTGTCACTGAAGAGAATTGAACTGGTGGGAGGACTCACCAGGGAGGAGTGCTGTGAATTTATCCCTCACTTGTGCCTTACACAAAAGGAGTGGGGAGAAGGATAGGTAATACTGTTCACATTGTTTTTTTTCCTTGTCCTTCTGAGCTAGACAGGATCTTTATTTTATCTAGGTTTGTCTAATTAATTGCAATCTATTTATTTCAGTCAGATTCTGTAAGATTCTAGAGTCTGAGCCTAATGTCAATTGGATGAGTTACAGAATTACCTGTTCTTCCATTTAGCTCTTTTTCCTTATCATCTTTAACCAAAAGAGTCATATACTTCTACTGTGTGACAGTAAAACAAAAACTACTGTCTTTGAGATGTAAGAATTTAGTTCTCTTTCTTGAGCAGTTCACTGCTCCTGTCAGAGAAGAACAGGCTACTCAATGTACATGTATTAGTATAGTGTATTATCTTGTCCTGTCCAAAAAAATGAAAATATGAATCAAATATTGTTGAATTCAGTACTGGCTAGATTTCACAAGAACTTTCATACTCATTCATTTTCCTTGTCAGGTCCTGAGAAAATAATTAGATCTTTGGTTTAGTGCAGCCAATTTGTTTCCTGCTACAATTATTCACTTTTACCTGCTGGCTATGGAGAAATTATATGCTGGCAAAAAGAAAAAGCTGCTGTTTTTCTCATGAACTTCTGCCTCATGAAGTTACCACTGGTGTTTTCTTCTTTGCTCAGACTGAGTTAAAGGACACAGAAATGTTACTCTTTCACAGATTTCATTTCAATAGCCCAGTGGTTAAAACTCATGAGGATAGAAGAAGAGAGAAGTGAGGAAGCAGATTTAAGAGTTCTAGGATAAAGAAATCAACTCAGCATCACTTTTTAGTATCTTTCCAACCCTTACCCTTTTGAGCTTCCTCTTCAATGATCATTCTCTAGTAGCATCCAGTCTCATCCCTCACATTTCAATAAGAGTGATACTGTTCAGCTTCCCTCTGATGTGCCCTTCCTGCCAATGGTCCTTTCACCTAGGAGGATGCAAGAGACATCCTTGGGTAACACAGTTTTGGGGCTCACAGCAGAGGGGAGACTGCTGTCACTGCTCACACCTTGTGGTAGCGCTGGCTGCTTAAGCCACAACAGGAAGGCAGGAACTGCCTCCTTGTGAGAAGCTGCAGAGATTCCTCTGTGCAGGTCCCAAACCTGGATCTGTCTCCTAAGGTTAACCAGACTGATGTGCATTGCCAACATGCACATAGTATTAATTACCTCTTTTGTATCTTCCCATGAATACTGTAAATCTGTGCTGAGACTTCAACCAAGATTAAGGCATCAGGTTTCTAAATGTGGCACGCATATGTAACAGGAAGCAATCCTGGGCCCACAAGCTTAGAATTTAACTAGGAGAAGTGGTGAGGGAAAGGCACTTAACTTCCAGTTTCAACATGGCAGACTGAGGTGAGCATGTTGTGACTTGTTCTGTGCCACACAGAAGACATGAAACAGAAGAGGGAACTCAAGACAGAGCTCTGATCTCCAATCTACTAAATCATTCCACAGCATGTGTCCTTGTTTTGTACTAGGGAGAATGGCCCAGACAAGCCTGCCCCATCACCCCAGTAAGCACTGGTACAATAGAGAAGCAGACTTCCCCGGTATTAAATTTCTCAGGCGTTCCCTTTATCATTTAAACCATCGTTTTAACTGCCTTGTTTCATAGTTCTCAACTGCCCAAGGAGATATATGATTTATATATGAACAAGGTTTGGCAGCTGCAGCTAGGCAAGGCATGGCTTACTGAGTAGCGATACACTGCTGTTATGTCATTTATGTGGCATTCAGGAGGCAACTTGCTAGGTGTATTTCTACACTGCTTTCCCCAAGTGAATCTCATTTTTGTAGAGGAGAAGCTGCAATAGCTTTAAGGTAGACACCAGTCAGTGCCAGTCTGGATGAAGGCTCTCAGCATGCAGCACCAGATCCCTGGTGACTCAGCAGCCATTTCAGAAAGGTGTAAGTACCAAGAGAGTGAGGAAGCCATGTGCTGGGCACAGTCATGTAGAGTTCATTGGCATACTTCATTTCCTGGCACATTGGTTCCCACAGCCAGGCATGTGTTGGAGCACAGAACATTTTGTTCCTCTATGTTCAGAGTTGCTTCATGTTTTTCAGTAACTCTAGTAAGAAAAATCAGGCAAAACTGTTTAAATACACTATTTTTCTGGGGCAGGAGGAAAGTATACTCAGAACAAAAAGAAAAACAAACAAGCAAAAGCACACGTTTATTTAATTTTTTAAAAATGACATTCAAAGATCATTCGCCAAAAAAGTAATGATAAGAGGACAAACCCTTTCCTGGGTCAGTTACAGTGAGAGTTTCTAGCTTTAGGGCTACTCAGCTCATCCATTAGATCATCACTCTCTCAAATTCCAAATGTGTTTAGTTATTCCATCTTTGAAACACGTTTCCATTCTTTTTATTTCTTTTAATTGCCTTCTCCTGGAGAGACACTTCTCTTCCATCTACTCAGCTGGATGTTCCTGGCTATGCTGGAAGGCAGGACTGGCTTTCTGCCCTGTGTCCGAAACAGACTTGCCTCTTAGTTTTCTGGTTCAGTGGGGGAGTTAAGCCATGTGATCACAATAGCAAATCAGGACAGCCATAAAATTCACAATCATGTATTATTTATAAAGATAACATTGTATTAAATACAGATATTTCCTATGGTTATTAGTAACAGGTTCTCTTCAGCTGGTCATTTCTGGATGGTACCATGCACTTTACTTCAGATTGATTTATTTGCTTTTATGATTTTAATTAATACTGTTTTCATCAGAGACAAGTAGTATTGATTTGAAAACTCCTAGCTGTCCAATTTATCTGTGCCAGCATTAGGGAATTATTATTCTGATCTTTTTTTTGAAAATCCATTGAATAGCATCATAGGCACTAACGAGGCCATTTAAACACTGGGGAAAATAATAGTGCTTATACTTCTGGGAAAACATTTATGGTGATTCACATTTTGGAAGCTGAAATGCTATCAATGTTTTATTCCCATATTATTTTCCAAGAAAAAGCTTGGATCCAATGCTGAATCAGTTTCTTCAAAATACTTATGCTCATAGTGGAGTTGAATCACGCAGAAAAGTCTGGAAGACGGTGCTGGTAGAGGGGATCAGGAGACTTCTCTGTGCTGGGACATTAGGCATGGAGTAATCCTATCTAAGTCCCCTGGGAGACATTTGGACCCTCCCTGGCTGGGGCAGAGGGGTACGTACACACATTAGGTGCTAAACTATCAGGATGAAAGTGCTTATCTATTATCTGGACAAGCTGCTCTGCACAGAAAAATACAAAATGGAAAAAACACCTAATAAAACTCATTAGCTGAGTCTGTATCTACTTCAAGATGGGAATATTCACTTTAGAGGAATGAAAAGTCTCTGAATCTTGTTGTAACAATCTTAAAAAGCTGGGTTTCTCCCTGGTGAAAAGAGGCTAAAAATTGAAGGTCTTCTTGATGTAAGCAAGAACTAGGAATTTTACAGAAACTGAAGCCTTGTAAGAAAATCTTAAATGTGCACTAGTATAACAGGTTTTGAAAGAGTCTGGCGCAGTATTTACTACTACAGTATAAAGGGCTGGGTTCCTTGATGTATATTTCTAGTTGGCATTTTATCAAGGAAATAACTGATTTTTCTTTTTCTTTTTTTTTTTCTTTTTTTTTTTTTTACATGGAGATTGAAACTACAAATTCTGTGTTCAAAGTCTTGATTTAAAAGCATTTTAGTACTTTTGTATAAAACTAAAATTTTAACTGAACAAATTATTTATGCAGAAAGAAACAAGATAGAGTTTCTTTCAAGAGTTCTTTAACATATCAGATTGATAACAGTAAAAACACCTTTACTGCCATTAAATATTTACCAAGACTTGGCTTTTGGAAGAGGGGCAGTTCAGTGCAGTGTGTTTGGCTCCATGCAGAGCTATTGATTAGCTATCAGAAGGACATAGTTAATGAATAACTTGAGGTATTACAGAGCGCTCCACATTCTTGTCAAGTCTTTTCTCTGAAGATGACCTAAAATAAAGTCAGTTACAACTGGCGTTCACTCTGCGACAGATTGCACAAGCTTACCTACGGTATGAACAAAAGGTTCACAAGAATCAGTTGACCAGGGCTTAAGCAATCCTTTCTAGTAGTTGTTGTCATCACTGCTGGACTTTAGAACTGAACGTGTTTACATTTAATTAAAAAGAACACACAGTTTACATCGCACAGTAGCTATCAGTATCGAATCAGAATTGATTTCCGCTCTCTTTCTCGAATGACTGTTTCCTTCAAACTAATTAAAAAAAGGCACATAACAAAATGACTCATATAAATTTTAAAGCAAAGTAAACAATATTCCCTGGAGACAAAAATAAAAGTCAACAGCACAAAGTCATTACACTAAGCTTGTTTTCAGGTGATTCCGATGCCTTGGTATAGTCTATACCAGTGCTATCAGATTTATTTTATGTGTATATATACATTTATAGGTATATTGGTGAATGTATATATGAAGTATCACTTTCTACTGCATGGATGCTCCACTGATTGTGTCAGTTTTCAGGGTCAGGATTCTTATTTGTTCCATCTGAATTGCTGCGGTTTATCTAATTCAAGGGGTGATACAACAATATTAGTACTTTTTGCAGAAGGATTTTGTCTATGTCCAAATAACATAGTTTATGTGTAGTCACTCAGATAAAATGGAAATCAGAAGCCATTATCCTTACCAATGAGAAGCAGTAAAGGAAACTAAAGGCACAAACCAAATTAGCCCTAGCTACATGCGTAACACCTAACAAAGAGATCTATTAGATTTTCTTAGTTATGCAGGCAAATCAGAATTCAAACTATAGTGGCATGTTATTTAAGTCTTGGAGCTGAAATGCCTGACCCTTGAATGTGCACATTCTTTGTCAATAGGAAAGATTTCCATGGTTGGCATTTTGGAGACAGGAGGCTCAGGCCAGCTACACACTTGTTCTGCCAAGTGCAGTGAAGTCAGCGAGAGCCCATAGGCTGCCTGCCAGACCTGGCTGGGGTTAGATGCACATAGCTGTACAAGCTTGTCCTGGCAAGCCTGCTCTGAAGACCTATATCCATCTATCCCACAAAACCATGTAAGGGAGAGCACTCAGAATGGAGCTCTTGGCAGAGATCATCAAAAAAGGGACAAACAATACCTACTGTGACTGTTTTCTACCTGTTTTAGGTGAGGTACCAAAAGCTCTGTTATTTCAACATGTAACCAGAATTACTGCTTTCTTAATTATATTTAGCTTTGGAAAAAAATTAGACCATTCTTAAAACTCATGTGATCAAAAACAAACTCAAAGCATGAAAAGTAAAACACTCCAATCAGGAGTTAAGCCATAATCCTCCATCGCTATTCCACCAAGGTTGTGTGCAAATCCCAGACACAGGCCTTTTCTCTACTGGCCAACGCTGCTGGCTTTGCACCACCTCTCACACACCTCTTCAGCCACCTGTGGAGCAGCCTTCAGCAGCCACTGGAGAGCCCAGGAGTTGGGAGGGTGAAAGCAGCTCATGTCTCTGGGGCTTCTCTGCCCACCTCCAGGCCCGGTGCATCACAGCCATGGGGTGAGCACTTGCCAGGGAAGCATTCAGGGTTCTGTGGCATGCTGTGAAGCTTGGAGCTTTTGGCATCATCTTAAACATCCTTTATATTCAAATACTGAGGTCACTCCCAATGACTTGATGCCAGTTCTATCTTCGATTAATAGATAAGGTTTCCTCTGTATTTGCAGTGTTACCTAAACAATCTATTACTGTGGGGAATAACTGCAGTATTACAAATACAATGTTAATGTTATTTTGTTAACTAAAGCCATTGGCAAATATTTAAGAATGGCCAAAGCATATAAATTGGCAATAAAGAGAAGATAAAAGATAGTAAAATTATTTCTTGTAACTTCTAGTGTGGTTAAGCACTATACAAAATAAAATTATTTATAAAATTTTAGATTAATTTCGTAGTGATCTTAGGCTTCACAAATGAATAGTCTCTCTCAGTGAATGCTAGGCTAAAATATACTAATACAGCTAATTTGCTGTCAAAACATGACAGGAGCATTTTATGGTGAGACTGTAGGAATAACATATAGCTAAATAAAACTGAGAAGTATCTACTATTGTAGGTAGTAGAGCCATGTAGATCGTAGTTTGCTGCTATTATGCTGAAAACACAATCCCCTAATTCATGGGGAAAAAAAATGATAGCCTGTGGATATGTGTCTTGCAATTAATACAGATTTGTTGTGAAATCTTGTTATTTTATTATTCATGTTAAAAAGTATCAAGTAATATTCAGGATTAAAGCATAGAACATATCCAAGTCTCTTCTGTAAATTCAGATGCATTCTATTTGAGAGTAGATGTATGTGTGAAAAAAGCTAATGCTAAGTTATCAACTGCCAGACTTTCATTAATCAATCAGAGAAAATCATAGAATCACCAAGGTTGGAAAAAACCTACAAGATCATGCAGTCCAACTGTCCACCTATCACCAACAGTTCTCACTAAAATAGAGGGCCCTGCTCCATGTGCTGCTGCAAGAGAGCATCATGAGCTCAGGAAATTCGGGAGCATTTCTTGGCCACAAGCTAGTAACTATGCGTCTGCATCTATCTGAAGGTATGCAAAAATCTTTAGAATGCTTTCTTCTGCTTATGGATACGCTTCGTGTATGGATGTTTTGCTTGGATTCTGTTTTAACCAAGCGTTAGTCACCCATAAGATATTTTTAAGGGTTTCCTGGACCATTCAATGCTATAGTAAATGTGAGGAATAATGGGTAACATTGAATCTCATGTGCATATTGCTGGCGTGTGACTCAGTGCTATCTGAGCAGTTTGCCCATTGGCTACATTAGGTGATTTCTGATTACCATGCAACTGCATAAATGAAGGGTTTGTAATGAAAGTATGGCTTCCAATTATTTTTTGTTGAGAACATGTCTCAGCAATCCTTCAAGCTTGAGAAGGACACCTTATTTAATCATTTGAGCTGTCAGTCTTTGCTACCTCTCACAGACTAGTCTTCACTTGGGAATGGTGTGAGTACTGGAGGTGCACTGGAGAATGAAAATGAGATCCAAAAGAGAATGCTGCTTGATGTCATCAGAAGATTTAACTTTTCCTAAAATCAAATTGTGCTGGATGTAGTTTTTCCTGAATTCAAATTGTGCTGCATCTGACTTCAGTTTCAACAATGACAAGTCTCTTTTCAGCAGTGAATCACAGAATTGTAGGGATTGGAAGGGACCTCCAGAGATCATCAAGTTAATGCAATTGTTTTACTGAAAGGTGAAAAGGTTGAGATCCAAGGAGGCAAATGATTTGTATCTGTTTAAAAATGGAAGGTCTGAGATGGGCGATCATCAGATAACGAGCCCATACAATCATACAGCAGCCCCATTATTTGGACCCTTGTACAGGTCACAGGTTTCTCTAGATGAATTCAGCAGAGGAGGATGAAACTCAGTCTACTGTTCTCCTAGAATCCAGATTAACAAGCAGTTAATTTTGGTGGTGTGAGCAAGCATGATCAATGCTAATTTGTTGAGATGTTATCCTGTAAAACCCTAAGGTTATATCAACAGCCAACACAGGGAAGAACATGAGTAGTGGGCTCTGTCCTACATGTGCTTATTCTTGAGTTTGGTGAAAGAACGTAATATAAAGAGGATGTCTGAGCTCATGCTAGAGTTAAGATAGTGACACTGTGATGGATCAGAAGAATGCACAAAATGCAGTCTGCGTTGTACATAACGTGCTCAACACAGTCTGTGCTAACAAAGCTGGTGCCATTGATTAAGCTAGTGAAAGATGTTTAGGTGGTTATAGTGGAAAGAAAACAGTACTCTTAACTCTTTTAATTGTGGAGGAAGGAAGGCTGATAAAATATTTGTCTATGGTAGGGCAATGCCATCTAGCTACCTGTCTACCAGCTGTCAGGCTCCTGACTCATGTGTTATGCAAACTTCATCATTTTATATCCTCTGCTTTGCAGCAAAATGTCAAAGTCCTTCTAGATGTTATAGGCTTTTTAAATCTTGTCTTATTGCATTGTTTCCCATGAGTACCTCAGAGGTGGTATTTCCCAGATTTCCATGCTGCCCAACCCTTGAGAGCTTGCAGCAGGATGAACAGACCTCTTCCACACCAACCTGAGTGTGGGCTGGCTGCTGAGAACCTGTCTACAGAACCTGAGTGTCAGTGATACTTGTGGTGAGAACACCACAGATCAGATCTGCGTGTGCTTGGGGACACTAGAGATGTTTATCATTGGGGATGAGGTGGAAGGAGAGGACAAATTGGGCATGTTTGGTTTCTACTTTTTTTTTTTTTTTTTCCTTTAGATAGAAGGTTTCTGTGTGTTATTCAGTAATTGCTTCAGGTGGAAAAGCATTTCTCACCTTGCAGCAAAAGTATGCCTGGCAAAAAGAGAGAAGTGTTTTAAGAGCAGCACTTCATGCCGTTGACTTTCAGCCAGTATTAAGGCCCTTTGGGAACAGTTATAATTGGTGCAATTTGTAGCAGGCTTGAAACTGCTCTGGCTTTGGGAGGACTTCATGCTATCTGTTGGAGTTGCATAAATGACAGCATCACATTTGACTTTTCTTCCTCCTGGACACAGCAAAGGCAGCCTTTAATTGAAGCTCTCAGACCTAGCTTGAATACAGTTATGTCAGAGTAAGCAAAAAGGTTTTGTATAATCAAAATGTGAATTACTTAAATCAAGTAGCTGTTTGAATGCTTTTGTAAACCACCCCCAGGCATAGAACTCTCATTTATTTTTGATTCATAACATCAACATTTTTTGAAGAAATAATCCTATGGAGATTAATGAAAGAATTTCAAATTAGTATTATCAACCCAGACTAAAGCATTTTAGCAAAGTACATATTCTTGAAAATTTGGCAGTTTTATGCTTTTGAAAAAAAGGTTTAAAAGATTATCAACCATGGTGCCATGCTGGCTTACAAAATGTGTATATATCATGTATATATCAGAATCTATTTGTCTCTCAGGTGCAATCATTAAGAGTTAAAACATGTAACTGTGTACTTCATGCTATATTGCTCACTGCCAGTCTTTCAGAAGGGGCCCAGTTGTAGTCAGACATAGACAGTATTTTGAATATAAATAAAAGGCTCTGTTTTTTCATATGTTCTAGAAAGAGGAAAAAACAACCAAAAAATAAAAGCAAGTCACATTTGGTGTGAAAATGTTAGGATTTTTAAGTTTAGATTCTTATTTGTGTGTGTGTGTGTGTGTGTGTGTGTGTGTGTGTGTGAAAACCAGGGATCCATATATTCACTGAACAGATTAGCGTCTCAGCGACTTTTTTGTTTGTTTGTTTGTTTTCATTTTGTTCTTGTACCAGGTGTTTAAGAACTGGACATCAGTTTGGTTTTTCATTACCCAGCTTTCAGCCTTTTTTGCATATCTTTGTATTTTTCCATGGTGATCAACACTCAACTGTAGTAGAACTTCAGTCAATAAATTTTATGTGCAACTGTAAAAGTAATTTTATTTTTAGTGAGACTGTTCTAGGGATTTTAATATCTCTTTATAAATATTTATATTTTCAATATGTCTTCATTTAATTGAAAAGGTTCTTCACTTTATTTTCAGACAACCTCAGGTAGTAGACGTAATGACATACCAACACTCTGACCTTTTAGCTTCTAGATTTCCATTAGCTTATTCACATTTTGCTTGTCCGTGTGTATTATATTTTAGTTTGTATATGATTTTCATCTATGGATTGACAGAAAGAAGGATGTTTTCAGTACAGACACCTTGGGAAGGAAGAAAGTGTGCTATTGCATACTAGCTGCTGACATGCAGAGTGTCTCAAATAGTGCAATTAGTCTGCACGGCTACTAGAAATTCACACAGAAATAACATTTGATGTTTGTATGGTCATTAGTCAAAAGGATGATATCAAGTCATACTCATCAATATAGCAACAGCTTCTGATATCTGTAAAGTTGTCTTGAAATTAGTTACGTTATTTATCTAAACACAGTGCTCATTATGATATCCTGCTGCCATTGTTTTTTATAAATGTGCTCCGTGAGTTTCTTGTACTACCATTATCGTTTTCACTGGTGTAAAATTCATCATAAAAATGTAACTATGAAGAGGAGGAAAAATATCACTGTCAATTCCATGAAGAGCCTTCTGGTGCTGGCTTCTTCACTGGGAGTCAGTTATTAATGTGATTTTTGCATTGTACCTTAATAACTCAGGCAGTTGGACACCTGCTGCTTCCTTGGAAAATAATTCACAATCTAACAGGCTCCCAATTTTTTTCCCAATACGCAGTCTTCTTCATTCTTCTTTTTTGAATTTCTGATCATGACTTACATGTAAACTGCCTGTCCAACATCCTTTTTTTTGCTTATCATCTTTAGTTATTGATAGCTTTGGCATTGGTTAGCATTCACAAATGATTCATATTTCTGAATAGTCCATTTGTTTATACATTGTTGCACTTTTATTCCTTTCATTATGTTGAAAAACCTGCAATTCTCAAATAAACCCCCTGTAGTTGATCTGTCTGCTTGCTAAAAGAAAGGGCTGTGCAACATGAGTTAATAACACAGTAGTAATATTCACTGACTAATTCAACTTTATGTAAATCACACTAACAACTTGTTTCTGCAGGTGATGAAGTGATTGGGAAGATGTTGCAGTTGAAAAATACTTTTTGTGTAATAGCCTTTTTGCTTTTTAAACATCTGCTAGTTGTTACATACATTTAGAAGACACTTGTGGAAATCAAATGTTCTTTTTGTTTTCCATCATCTTTGAAGCAGAACTTACTTCATTATGTATAGATAATATCTATATATAATTTATAACAGAACTTATTTGTTATCTAGTTCCATATGTGATAATATTAATTAAACTGAGTGTACGATTCTTGCAGTTCAGTGTTATGCTGAAACCTAAGGAAGTGTGTATGCTTTTGTTTCCCCAGTTTACACAAACCTGTGTCTCAAGGAGTGAGCCTGAATGACTGGCTTCACTGTGCTTTCATTACTTCTGAAGGTGGCCTGAAAGACAGGGAGGACATTGTGACCATTACCTATGGCCAGCTTAAGGACCTGGCAGCTCAGCTGCAGCAATCTCAGTCTGAGCAGCAGGACACCGAGCTGAAGCTTCAGAAGGCCTTGGAGGCTTTGAAGGAGGCCAATGAGAAGGTTCAGAAGTAAGTCACTTGCCTTCTTTCGAGAAAAACTGCAATGGAAAACCAAGAGAAAATACTGTTTCTTCTGGTATTTTTTCTTGAATGGAAGTATGATGCTACTCATAACTAAGTTCCTTCCAAATTCCTTCCTTCCTTCCTTCCTTCCTTCCTTCCTTCCTTCCTTCCTTCCTTCCTTCCTTCCTTCCTTCCTTCCTTCCTTCCTTCCTTCCTTCCTTCCTTCCTTCCTTCCTTCCTTCCTTCCTTCCTTCCTTCCTTCCTTCCTTGTTCTTTTATTGACTCAGCTAAGAAGCTGATTTTAACAGTGCTGTGGCGGTTAGGATGCTTTTCACTTGTGTTACAGAAACTGCTTTCTGCATGTGCAGTGTACAGGGAAAATGTTTCCATTCCCACTGAATGATTTACACCCATGGCACTCCGATGACAACAGAGCATTTACCTTTAAAACTGCAAGGTGGAATCTTAAGGCTCTCTCATGATTTCTTGTCTGTTACATATGGGGCAGGATTCATTCAACAGGAAATGCTGTTGGATTTGTTTAGGAGTAGCTTCAAAATCTCACTGAAATCAGCAGGAAGTCTCTGAATGGCTGAGCAGAGATGATATTCTCTTTCCCAAAGTGTAATTCTCAAAAGTTTATCTCTACTGAAGTCATTATTGTCATGATAGTTATTGCTAGCATGTAAGTTTTTGACAGAATGATTTCTTGGAAATAGGAAAATGTGTAGGCAGTGCCTCCGCACAGTCTGGCACTTCTTATTTCTGTATTCCACTCCTTAGCCTCAAAGCACCCTTCCAAGGTTGTGAACGCTGAACTGATGCAAATTTTCTCATCAGTCTATATTTGTTTTCAACTTCAGTGTCTGCAGTGTATTTCAAGAGCAACTAGGAATTGGCTGATAATATATTGCAGGGACCTAATGAGAGTTCTTCTTGAGTAAGTAAAAAATCATACTGAGTTTTCCTATTTAACAAAATGCAAATTATATCATTATTTTTAATGTATTTTTATCTACCTAAAAATTAATATTAGTATTTTTCATTAATTTTTAATATGAAAATTCTTATTTTCAGTCATCACTTTAAAACCTCCAGTGACTGAGAATTATTCAGGTCTTTAGTATCACTAGTTAGATGCATTTGAAACTTCAACAGATGCATTAAATGTGCTTGCAGAAAAAAAAACTATGAAAAATAACTACAGCACCTAAAAGTGAGTATTGGTAGTGCCTTTCTGTACAGTGCGTAATTTTAAAGTTGCTATTGCATTTCTTTTTATTTATAAACACTTGCAATCTACATTTAAGTGAAGGTTTTTGCTTTGTTTTTGTTCTGGAGAAGTCTTATTAAATCCTGTGTAACCAGAGTGCATGGAGCAGAAGTGCAGACACAACCTAAACTAAAGTTGCACTGATGCACTGCTGTAGTGCAAAGAATTTATGCAATTTAACATGCTCAAGTACTTGGGAAATTTTTGATCAGGTTAGTTTTCATTATTGCTGAGATCAGACCACTGAGCCTATAGCAAAATTAAACAATTGGGTGAAGTCTTTTGATGACAATAGCATGCCCTTTTTACCAAGAAACTGTGGAAATGCTCTGTGCGTCTTCCCAGCACCCAGAGTCATCCACCCCCATCTTATAATTCAACCTGCAAACAGATTAAGCAGCTGAGTTTGTGGAAAGTGTGTTTACTTTGAGCTAAGAACCCTTGTGTGACACTATAGAGATTCCTCTGACACCTCTGGGAGAACTACACAGACAGTTCTTACTCATCAGCAGGGAAACCGGGCTGAGAATTCCCAATTCCTTTGTAGCCTCAACTGCTTCATACAAATCAGTGTTTGGCAATTAGGCAGGAACTCATTTGTTAGCTTTTTATTTCCAAGATGTAGGATGCTCTACATTTCAAAAAAGAACTAGCATTTATAAACCTGTCAGCTGAAAGGCTTCATGATATTAATTGCGCTGGTATTAATTATTAGCAGTCATAAGAGCGTGCTTATTGTAATTGGAAATGAGATGCTAAAATTCATCACCTAAGCAGGGTTTTTAAATGTCTGTTTACCTGACTGCTTGTTCTTGTAAATGCCTAAGTAACATTTAATTCTGACATGAGACACACATTTAGCAACTATACAAAATAGTTTCTCGGTATTATTCAGTAAAATATCTGAATAAGTAACTACAGTTAAAAATTAGACAAGTAAAATAGTTATGAGCTTCCCTAAAAAGAATATAACTGGAGTAATTAATGTTGAAATAGAGTGTGCTTTGTATCTTTGTATCATGTGATTTATTAATGCTCACTGTGTCTTTGCTAATTGATTCTCTGTCCATGATTTCATTGATTTGTGTACTTACTTGCAATTGTTGCTTTCTAAGTGCAAGATCCAAATCAGAACAGTGGTCCTGGGCTCTCTGTGATCAGGACACAAGGCATCTAAAAAATTTCTGGATCCTGTCCCACATGAAACAGCAGCTGGGAACCAGAAGGGGAATATACTGGAATCTGCTTATAGTGAACTTAGATGTAGTCAAATTCTGTTGACACTGAAAAAGGGTAAACATCTCCCATCAGCTCACAGCAGTGTGATGGATGTGTGCTCTTGCCTGTGAAGCAGACAGGGATGGTATGAAACAGAAAACAGTGATGGGTGGAGAGTGGCTGCACAGATTTAGTAGCATTTGTTTGAATGTATTTCGGTTTTGAAACACTAACAAGATATATATTAGACTTTGAAGAAAGTATTATTCTGGTTTATAAATCAAATACACATCTGAACTGTGCTGTGTGTGTAAATAAATACATGTTCATGTACGCATAACGTAGTACATATTTTTTCAGTTGGAAATTACAAAAAATCTGCAGGACTCTAAAGATTTTTAACTGATGCTATACTCTGATTTTCACTGTGTCATTAACATTTACAAAGGACAAACACAGAGGCACAGGACCCCAAGGAGCGCTGGCACAGTGCCACAGGCTTGCAAGTGTGTTCTGCTGGAGTCAGGAGTCAGCTGCTGCAGCTTCAGCAGTGAGGTGGAGAAGGTGGCCTTAAAACCTGGCAAATTCATTAATGCCTCTGCCAGCAAGGGAAGAGAGGTGTTTTAAAACTGGCCTTCCCACTGGAGCCTCTGGGATTGAGGAATGGCTACCAGTGTCAGTGAGATCAGAGGAGATCATGGTGTAGTAGCAAATCAATATGAGCCAATTATCACTAAAGGTTGAGGCCATTTTTGATGCATTTTTTTTTTTCCAGGAAATTTTTCTGCAATGACTTTGCAGCTAGAGTGAATTTTAATGCAGTTTATCTATCAAGGCTTTTATTCTTTTTCTCACAGTTTAATGATTCTGGCTCAGGAAAGTGTAGCTCTGCATCTGTGAACGCAGCCTTTGCACACTCATATAGCTGTGTGCAGGAGATGGCAGTGGAGGGTATGCATGTAGAATTTCTATGTAGTCCTCTAAAAGTAAACACACCACCATGCAGTAATGGTGCAGTGCTAAAATATAAAGCAGTAATTCTTACTCGTTTTGTCCTTAACTGACTATTAAAGAAACTGTCTTTTTATTTTCTTCCTTTTAAGGAGGAGCTCAGGAAAGTTAGTTACAGATTAGATAAAATTTATCAATATTTTGAATACAAGAAAAAAATAAACTAGTTCTAAACAGTCAGGTGGTTTTAGTAAAAAAAAATTACTGCCTCTCACCAAAAAAAACCCCGCAATTTGTAATAACACTGATTTGCTTTACCTCCTAAGGTGTGCCGTTTGACCACCTAGCTTTCACTGTTGTTGGAATGCACCCATGTATGAGTGGTCCCGGGTTTCCCTCTAGCATTTCTGAACATGATTTCTCTGTTATCAGAGTTGCTCACATAGTTTTGCTTTTTAGCTGATGCTGATAAATAAGTCTGTCAATAAGACAGCAGAAACAAACAGTTTTTACCAGCATTTGCCAGAGTATAGAAATGAAAAAATTACGGTTGAGCATTTACTAAGTGATTGGAGTCCCCTTCTGCAATTAAAGCTAATCTGCCCTGCCAGTACAGGAGCCGTGTGCATTTCACATGGATGTCCAGGACATTCTCCAGTGCTCACTGGAGGGCCTAATCTCTCTCAGAATGATCGGAGCAGTGCAGCTCAAGAACAAGAATGAATATTTGAATAATCACACCACAATGAGAGGTGACCTTCCGACAGGGGACTGACCAGATACACATATGGATTTTGGGAAGACGCTCTGATGCTGTTTTTTAACACAGCTGTGAGAAGAATGTGGCTAAGACCCAGTAGTCTTTCTGGAGTATAGCTGGCAAAGGAAACCATGAGGAGAAGAGAATTTAACACATGGGTGTAAGAGAGTCCGCTTCATTGATGCGATCTGAGGAGAATGTCTAATGACTGGAAGAATCAAACTTGGCAATGAAAACACAAAGCTCTTTTCATCAATTCAAACGCAGCCTCTAAAGCTGCAGATGGTTACCTCCAGCCTTGCCTATTCAGTGTGGGGTTGTGTAAAATGGCACTTTGGTGAATACTAATAGATCAAAACAAAGATTTAATAACATAAAGATGGAGTGTTCATTTTTAAATGAGGATACAGGTCAGTGTCTCAGAAAAGAGTAAAATAAGTATCTTTATGTATAGGTCTAAGGTCCCTGGAGATTTTTAACAGCAAACATGGTATCTTTAATGTACAGTTTGTATTCAGTACAGCACAACTATGCAGGGAGCAGGCTAAAAGCCAGCAGTTCTGGTTTATTATACCTATTGAGCCTCCTTGCTATATGCAAATGTTGTTAACTAGTTATCTCCCTTTTAAAATCATACCTACATATATTTAGTTGAAGTCTATATTGTGGCTTGTATGCTTTCAGTCTCCTGTTGTAGATAAGAATAGAGCTAGTTAATTAGAAATTGCAGGCAGAAGCGCTACACAAAGGAAACAAGTTGCACATTCACCCAGACTTAGAGCTATTTGTTTTGGATGTAACACCAAATGCCAGATAACTTGATTGGTTTTATTTTAATTTGAAGATACATGTCTTTTATTTTCATCCTTCAAAAGAATTAATATAATTTGATTTCTTATTTTATCAAGATGATACATTTAGATGTTTGGATCTTCTGACTATGCTAAACTGCTATTCTTTTTTAGCTTACAAAAATACATTCTGGTGAATGTGAGATCATGTCAACTACTGGCAGTGAGAAGTGTAACTTTATAGATTTTAATAGTTTCACTGATTTGTGTCAAAAGTGATTTTGCTTTTAATGAAACCACCACATTGTCTGCTACTGTGAATTTCTGCTGGGATTGAATATGGTAATCTTTTAATATCATATAGGGAATTTAATTGATGCTGGCATTTTGAAATGTAAAGGAAGTTCTGGTGACTTGTTGAAGAATGTAAACATAGAGGTACTTTCTTACTTACAGTAAATTGGCTTAGCTCTGTTGCACTGAGTTGCATTAATTTGTCCTAACTAAGGATCTGACCTCTAGTTTGCTATGAAACAGATGCTGGTGGCTGTATTCAAAAGACCAGTAAGTGAGAGCAAAGTGTTATGAATCTGCTACTTACTGTAACAAGCAGTAGAAGTCAATGGTTATGAGACTTTGCATGGAAGGAGTCGAGGGAGGAAAATCTTGTAGCAGTCAGGATACCAATGAAAATCAGCAATAGCTCTGGACTCTCAGAACTGGATCAAAAGTCATTAAAGGATATTCAAAGTGGAAAAAAATGCTTGATGAGAACTGATGCGTTGGCTGCTTTGTGCAATGATTAAAAGCAGATTATAAACTCCATGGGGCCCATAAGAGATATACAATCTCCACAGGCAGGGTTTTATAGTGTTTAGGAAACCCACACTAGCCAGATGGAAGATTCCCAGACACGCAAAACTACCACATACCCCAAAGAATTCTGCAGTGCAGCAGAGCTAATGTAAAGTTTCTTTGGCATGCAAGGCATGAAGAGGAACATAAGAGAGTCTGAAATGCAAAATGTAGTAACGAGCATATCGTGTCTTATATGAAAATATTACCATTAACAAGGGTAGCAAAAACAGGCAGCGTGAAATTATCAGGTTTAGGAGTAATAGGCTTGGCAGTGGTCTGCTTAAGGAATTAGGTTTAGTGAGGAATTAAGAATAATTGAAATGTATTTAAAAAGTCATGTATGATCTAACTGAAAACAGTATCTCACATAGCAGGGACAGAATTTATTTAAATACTTGGAATTCTGCACTACCAGAGAATTTTCTCAGAAAAATTCCACTCAGACTACACTAATATGCCTGGTGAAATGATGAATTGAAAAGTCTGATAGAGATACCTACTTGCTGTAATAAAACCATCTAGTAAGCCAGTGAGGTTGTGCTCAACTTCAGAGAAATTCAGCATAGAGTAAAATCAGTTTAAAATTCACTCAGTTTTGAGGAAATAAATTATTGAACTAGTGTGAAATCTAAGGTGAGCTGAACAAATTCAGTCACTCATGGCATATTCTCCACTTTTGTTGATATGCTATGTTTCAGTATCACCAAGTGGGTCTTGTTTTCCTTGGTGTGCCCAACGTTCATGCAGTTCAGAAGGAAATACACCACTTCTGCAAAGCTGGAGTGAAATGTGTGTTCAGTATTGAATGATACTATCTTAATTGGATGACGCTTTTCTTGCCAGTTTTTGAATTACATGTTCCCTATTGCAGTCCAGTTAGCATTTGAAGACTGGGATGGAGGGAGCTGCAGATTCTAACTGTCTCTAATACTGATAGCTTCCCAGCTCAGAGAAGAGAAGGCTTGTGTTATCACAAGTGAAAAACTTCTGACTGAGAAACACAAAAACTCTTTGGCTGGTTTAGAAGCACCCTTCCCTTATAGTTGTTACAAATCCTATCCAAGGTACTGCCAGGCTTTCTCTGCAGTCTGGAGGTTGAATATACTAATGATTCATAATGTCTTCTGTCATCTCCTTTTTGTTGGAGGATGGGCCTTTGTAGATGATGTTGTGGTTTCAATACCAAAAGTTGTAGTCTGTGTTACTGCCACAGTAGGTTGTGAAATATGAATTTAATGGATGCTTTGTGTGTCATAAGTAATGGTTAGATCTTTAGCATCTGTACGTTATCCTGGCATCGATCATGAACACCTAGCAGAATAAAGGCAAAAAAATCTCAAGCAAAGTAGAAATACAGAGAAGTCTTTCCTGCATTACTTGCACAACCAAGATGTCCATTGACTGCAGGGACTTTCATGTGGATGAAGAACACAAAACTGAGTGTACAGTCTAAGCAAAGTGTTTATTTTCTTTGTGTAGCTATGATTTACACTTACTTAACCTCTGTAAATTGTGGATTGCACTGCAATACTTTTCTTAAAGTATGGGTAGTTACAATATAAGCACAAATATTTATCATCATTTGAATATTTATCATCTGTCTTTCAGGAAAATATAAGCAGTGCTGAAACTTCATTCTCTCAAACACTAGAATGTATTCTATGAAAGTCAAATGTTTTCAGAGTCAACATAATCACTGCATCCTAGTTTTTGACCTGTGTGTTCATTTGCAGTTTGCTTATAGCTGCTTCACAGAGATGGAAGTTTGTAGATTACAACATGGTTTTATTGATTTATCAGTAGCAAAATACACTAAGTACTCTCAGTAAACTGGATTGGCTAGCTCTTGGGTTTGTATTGTATAATATCAGCTTGTTGTGGAATACTTCAGTGCAAAATCAGAATGTTGGCATATTTAACATAAATGGTATAAACCAGACTTGCAAAGGCCATTATTTAGTAAGGCCAATAACACAAACAAATCAGATTTTGAAGTTGTTTGCCCAATAGGAGGAAGCATTCTGACAAAGTATTTGTAGGTTTATAGATAACTATTCTATGAAAAAAATATTTAATAACTTTGAGAAACAGATTGAGTTCTCCTTGAAGAAAGGAAAGAGAACTTTTTCTCAGAGTTGCTTTTCTACCAAGATGATAAAATGAGTATCACAGTAAATAATCATTTTCTTTTAATATTTTATATCCAAATAAAATAAATTAATGGCATTTGCATTGCCGTTACTAAATAGTATTTAGTTTGTTTGCAGGAGTCATTTATTTGTGGCTTGGCTGAGGGAATAAAAATAAATTTGCGGTATTTCTGTTAATGCTCATACTGTTTCCTAACGTATGCAAAAGACTGAATACTGTAAATCTATGTGCAGAGCTGAACAAGAAATACCAGGCTTGCTGAAGCTTCTGAAATACATATAAACTTTTAGAGAATTGCTGGATTAGTCATCATCAGATAAAAATAATTGAGAAGACCCAAACCAGTGAAGTATTTAATTTTAAGCAAGCTTGAAATCACTGAATATTCTCCCACTCCTTAAAATTAAGTGTACTTTACTGAAGCAGGTACCAGTTCTTTAATGAGTATATGTGTGTGTGTGTGTGTATGTATATATGTATATGTATATACAAATTGTTCATGTTTCTAATCTAATACTAAGTCATCTAAGTAATAGCCAGATGTTTTAAAAGCCGTTTAATTTTTCAAACAAGATTTTTGTTTTTAAATGCAGTATTAACTGTGTTTCTAGACATGAGCACCAGCAACATCTTTAACCCCATAATTGCCTGTTCTAGTTTTCTGCTATACGTCGGTTAAATATAAGGACACACAACTAAAGACTGAGTTGCCGTAAGACATAAATCTTTAGGACCAAATTTTATCATTTCTCTTTCAGGTTATAGAATTTTTACCTGTAGAAAGTATCAAAATTCATCCTTTGGATGGAAGACGCTGCAGATATTGGAGATATGAATAATAAAATGACTGTATTTTGCACTTTATTCCATATATCAGTTTCTATTACCTTATATTTTTATTTAGCAATATAATCATGTAAATGATTTGAAGGGTGTAATAAGTGCACATCTACATATAATGAAAAGAATATCCTACACAGAAAACTACACAAAAGACATTTGAAAGTACTCTGATTTTAAACACTAATGCTTTTCAAGAATTTTAGAAGTTTTGATGTAAAGCCAAATTTTTATGCTTGCATCAGCAGAAATTAAAAGCCTTTTTTTTTTTTTTTTTTTAATATCAGTTTTATTCATGTCACCACCAGGCAGAATTGCTAGCAAGATTAGAGTCTGGAAGGTCACTAGTTGAGAAAAATTAAAGCTGTCTTCAAAATTAGCTTCAGGAGCACTGATTCTTTCTTAATTCATCCTCGCTCATGAATTCTCTCATCTCCCAGAAGCAAGAGAACAGAAATGTGACACTGAAACTCATTTCCAGTTGCATGGAAAATGTAGCAAAATGGGCCTAGAAGGCCAGTGCAAAAAAAATATCCGTGAATTGTCTTGCAGGAGAATGTTGGAAATAGTTTAGGTGCCTGCTTCTGCAGGGAAGCTCACTGAGGCTTAAAAGTGGGAAGACTTGGTTTTACTTCTTTACTTCTTTACTAGCTTTACATGGCTTCAAATGGTTGGTAACATGGTGGAAGGTCTTGGTTGTGCTTTAAGGAACGCTACACATTTGAAGAAGACATTTCAGATTGTGATGCTGATTCTCAGCTAATATTTTAAAATCCCATTTTTTATGTGTGAATGAGCAATGAGACATTTTTTCTAGTTTTGTCCCGACACGTAGGACTCCGTTACAACATCACTGCAATAACCTTCATGCTGATTTCATCTATCTGTCCTACTAAGAGAAGGAGAGGATGTTTCATGCATGTTTGGTTATTTTGTTGTTTGTTTGGTTTGTTTTTTTTTTTTTTTGTGATCCACTAATGAGGAAAGACTGCTCTTATTTTCTCTAGAAATATTTTTTGGAGGATGACTTCATGCATCCAGGAGTAGTCTTTGGGCATCCTTGTCTTCAATCAGACAGGTGGGGAGCTCAGCTACCAGTCTGAGCCCGTTATGAAGGGCTTATCGCAACTGAGAGCTCCACTAAATTCTTTCTTCTTGCATCCAAACCCTTTTCTACAGTTCTTTGATCTTTCCAGTTCCACAAAAATCTTTCCAATGTGGACAGCATCACATGAGTTACACAAGAGAGAAAGTCTATTGAAATACATCAAACCTATTTAAATGTGATACTTTTAATGTATAGGGCAGGAATTTGACAGTATTTTATGGGAAGGAATTTTCTCACCACAAGTTCCAGATTGCTCTTGGTCACAACCACCTCAGGGAGACAGAACATAGCTGAGTGCTGTCTAGAGCCAGCAAGACTGCATCAGGTTTTGTAAAATGGTTGTGGAATCATGAAAAGCTAATGCTGTCTTCATTGCTTATGATATCAAGGGGGGTCGGCCAAGGTTGTGCTGTGGTGGGGTGGACTTGGGAAACAGCCTGAGCAGTGCATCAGTGTTTTAGATTTTATGAACTCGCTGTAAGCATTGCTTAACTAGAACATGCTCAAAAGTGGTGGGACTGGCAACTGAGAGGTTCAGACCTGGCCCTACAAAGAAAGCTTATAAGAAATACACAGAATGGTGTAATAAGGTGACTTACCTCATACTGATCCTTTTGAAGTTTAGAGTCTCTTAGTAACCCCATTTTCTACAGATTCTTATAAGTATTATCAAACTACTCTTCCTGCATCTGAAATCCTAACTCTTTGTTTTGAGCATATTAGTTGTTTTGGCATTAGATTTTTGACCTTTTTTTAATATTCCTGAAGAAGAATTTGCAACAAAACAAAACTTGCTTCAAAGAAGGTGCTTTCTGCATTTACTGAAGTATGTCTCAGCTGAATATGGAATAAGAGGGTTAAGTAGTGCCAAGTGCCAAGAGAACTGTGCTCTGTACCCAGCAATTTTAGACTCTTAATTCTGTAGGCATTTATGCCCGTACCTCTAAAATATGTGTGCATGCATGCGCGCACATGAGGAACCCAGTCCAGCTCAAAACTACTTGTATATAAAGTTAAACTAGGAAAAAAAAAAAACACAATTGCAGGTCTTTTCTGTCTTCTTGGCTGACTGAGCTTCAGCAGGTCATTTCCCTTCTCTGCATGCTGTTTTTGCCACATGCAAAATGTGCATGATTCAAAATAGGCTTGATGTCTGCCTTTTAAACACATAACATTTCTGACCATCCTTCCAGATTGTGAGTGTTCAAATGAAAGAATATTTGCTTTTCTGAGACTGTATTGCTCTCAAAAAAGAAGGTGGGGAACTGTTCAGAGACAGAATAAGCATGCCTGTAAGTCATGGCTCTCTAGTCATGCTTTTCATTATTACCAGATGGCAGAATTAGTGCTTTTCAGGAGTTGATAGGAAGTATCAGCTTTCTTCTCAGCTTATTTTATTCCTCTTTTGAGATGAATAAATACTATGACAGAATACTTTCTGTGGTGAAGATACATTAGCAATAAAGTAAAACTGCTGGCTTTTCTTAGGCAGATGATGGAGAGTTCCTGCAAGAAAATCTAGGAGATCCTTGCCTAGTCATATCAGCACAAACTATGTGGAAGTGCTGTCACAGTGAAGAGTAGGCTTATGTGTCAAGATTTCTTCTAGAAAGAGACTGTGATACAAAGAGAGTGGAAACAGTAACTGTCAGTACTAAAAGCATTTCAGGCTTATGGAAGGAGGTATGGAAAAGGGTTTTCTTACACAAGTAAAAGTAGTAAACTTTGCATAAAACCAGTATATAAACTGTGGGACTGAAGCTGGTGTTAATTAGGTGAAGTTCTGTGATCTGATTAAATAATGTGATGAGTATCATTTGGCCTCCAGTATGCCAATATATTCTCTATTTCAATTACTTTTTGTTTCTTAACTTTCAATGCCAGGCATGTGCTTAGATCTGAAAGTTGGATCCAGCAGTACAGGTCTCTGTCTGGTCTAAAGGGCAAGTATACTGTAGATTTCAGTTTACTGAAGCAGATGGTGCCATAGCATAATAATTTCAGGGTTTCTTTTTCTTTCTTATAACTTCATTTATTTTAGACAATTGGTGTATGCTGTCCTGAGAAAATATTTGAAAGCAAAGGAGCAATACCTTTCACAAGGTGGCATAAAATCTGGCACAGATGCAGAAGTGCTGATTCTGTATTATTCTGTACTTTCTGTACACAGTATTCTGTGTAGCAATCTACATTAATTCAAAGTAGAGTGAAATACTGTAAAAACAGACCAACTGCGTTTATCACTTACTTTTCCTGCTGCTGGTGATGGCACAAGGTGAATAGTAATGGTGAGCTAGCTCATAATCTTCCAAACAGAAGGTAGAAAGCAAACAATGTGACAAGATTAGTTATTGTGGACCACAGATAAAGGCTTAATATTTTAGCCAAGGCCTGTGTAAGCCCGGTTTATTTTGAAATATGTCTGCTGTCAGGAGCCCAACTGGCTGTATTTGCTTCTAAGTTTAATCATATACAGAATTACTCTTTTGAGCTGAGAAGATGAGCTGAGAAAGGGATTTAATAGGAATGCTTGTTTTGTGACAGGGCTTTTCAGAGACAGAATGGCTTGCCGAGCCAAATTTAAGGTCTGTAAGTTTAATTGAACATACATTTTGGAGTGACATTACAACCAGTGTTGGTCAGGCAGGAATTGGCTGCAGTGTCTGGAGTAATTAGATTCAACACTGTGGTGTACCACAGTTTAGAGTTTGCTGATGCTGCTAAATCAGTCTCTAAGACTTATCTTTTAAGACTATTTATATCAGTCAGTCCAGCCACCTGTCTACCACAGGGCACAGAATTCTACCCAGTAATTCTGGCATCAGGTTTTAAACCACTGCTGAATACCCAGAATCCAATGCAAAAAGTGCAGAGGAAACTTGGTTAGGCAGTTAGGAAACTGGTCCTTCTGAGCCAGTGTAGTCATTAACAGAATGATGGTTTACGAAGGAATTATTAGAGTTTGGTATATGACCCATTACATGCAGCCAGGTTATGTTTTTTAGTAAATCAGTTGGAACTTACTGTTTTTC
Source organism: Lagopus muta (assembly GCF_023343835.1). Classification (NCBI taxonomy): domain Eukaryota; kingdom Metazoa; phylum Chordata; class Aves; order Galliformes; family Phasianidae; genus Lagopus; species Lagopus muta. The sequence continues at coordinate 36,974,067 of NC_064438.1, forward strand.
TAAAGGCAGGTTTTTATTGTGACAAAAATAATATTTAAATTTAGGAGTAAGAATAGTTAAAGTTTCGTTCACCCACACAGAGGGCAAGAGAGAGATGCCTCTGTAGCATGGCAGGCCACCTACTGCAAGGCCTTACCTGTACGTTCCAGGCTTTGGTGCTGTAAATATTTAAACATTTTATTCAAAGAGAACAGCTTCCACAATTGAAACTGAAAACAGTTCCTCAGAACCCAATGTTAGCACAGTGCTGCTTCCTGAAGAGGGAAGCCACTGGAGTCTGGCTCACTTCTACAAAACCCAGATCTGAACCAGTTTCCTCTCACCTCTAGAGTAAATGATGCACTAACCAAGCACCTAATTCTAGGAAGGTGCTTTTCTCAAAGCAGCCTCTCCTCTCTGTCTCACTAGTTTCCTTGACTTTTGCAAAAATACTCTGCAGAGTTCAGTGAAACATATCCAAGAGGAAAACCAAAGGAAAGGAGAGAAAAAAGTTGTTTTTTTTCATACTGAAGTGAAATTAAGTGAATTTTTTTGTGTGACCACTCAGTGAGCAGTCAGTTATTCACTGAGCTTAGCTGCTAAATTGCTTGCAATGCTTTTGTCCAATGCATTGTACTTATCTAATATATTTTTAAATGCTTGGTTTCGAAAGGGAATTTGTGTTCGCAAAACACATTCTAGAAGAAGCTAGATATCATGCAAGTAAGGCTATCTTCATAGCCTAAACCTAATCTTATCTATTGGAAAGATAACTAAGGGTTGTAGTTTAGGTTTATAAGCCTTTATATAGCATTTCAAAATCCAGGAGGATTTTGCTTTTATCACTTACCCCCCCCATATGCAGGTAGAAGCTATTGTTTTCTGCTAGTCTGTATATTACTTTGCAGATTAGGGCATAGGCTACTTGAAGGATGCTTTCATTGGGTTTCTTTTCATTTGAACATACGTTTTGGCCACTTCTGGGGCACAATGCGCTGGAAGATCTGTGACAATGCAACTCTGTCATGTACAGAACTTATGGATGAAAGCCACCACATTCATTTGGAGTGAGTTCTTTTGGTCAAAAATGTAGCAGTGTGGGAGGAGCTATGTGGATTTACATGGTTTCAGATTTTTTCCTGATCCCAAGCTCCAGCTTAAAGCTGGATTTCTTCATTAGTCAGCAGTAGAGAGGGTGGTTACACCAGTAGATACTGTTTTTTTCAACTCTACATCCAGCTTCTGGGCTCCTTAAACAAACTTCTCTGGCAGTAAGAATTTTAAGTCTTATTGAAGCTGATTCTATGATCGAAATGTTTATGCTCAAGGGAATAAAACTCTATGAAGATCTGCTACAAGTCAAATTATTTTGTCAGTCTGTTCAGGAACTATGTAAGAGTATTCCATGTAACATCATGCAGTCTGTTTAGGCTCTAGTCAGCTGTATAGATGGTAAGAGAATGCAATTTAAAATAATTGAAAGAGGAGCTGAGAATGATGGAGAATATGTCTTGAGAAAGACATAGCTGACAACATTCATGTTCAGGCAACATTTCAAAACTCTTCACAATGATGTATCTTTTGCTCAGTTGTTCCAAGCGTCATATTGCACACTGCGTTTATACCAAGAAAAGTGTTTATTCGCAAGGAAAAGAAACCTTCATTTGTTAAATCCGTGTCTTAGCATACCATCAAGTGTAGTCAGTGCTGCTTTTAGCGAAGTAAAATATAGTGAGGCTGTACTGGTAGGTGAATCATGATTGCACAGAGCAATAGAAGATGCTTTCTTCAGGTCACTGCCCTCTGTATTTTGAATCAAACTCTACAGACCTCTAGACTTTCAGGGTAGTTCTCAGCATGTCTCATTTGGCTGTTGAGACATTTCAGTTAGTTTTGATTTTGAGGCATCGCACTATTCTTTTAGCTTATTGCAGATTAAGATGCTCACTTTCCAAAAGGAGCAGCCTGCAGTAAGCCACCAGGCTTGGTGCAAAGCCTGGCCAAGAAGGGGTGATTCTGTCATCCTCACCCCTCACAGGTAGTGCCTCGCTTACACAAATGGTCTTATTAGCTGTCTTTTATTACTCACAAAGAAAAATGTTGCTTAGTGTGAGTCAGAATGGCAGAGTTGGGCCCTGGGTGAACAAAGAGTCCAGGATTATCTTTCCGAAAAGCCCCCTGAGGCCTGTATCAAGAGTTATTAAGCACTGATTCAGCCCATAGCATTATTTTGTAGGCTTAAGAGGGATTTCAGTGGTATATTGGGTCTTGTGTCTGTGTAGGGGTGAATTTTGCCCTCTGTTTTTTTTATCTTATAAATAGCTGTTACTGTTTCTCTTTTACATTATTGTTTAAATCTCTTTCAAAGGTACAGTTTCTTAATCCCCTGCTGCATTTTTTTTTCCTTCTTCTAATAAAGAATAAATAAATTTGCAAATCCACACATGACTGAAACAAAAGGCAAATAAGCCCTGCACGGTCTGAATTTGGTGCTGGATACTTCATTTTGATTATTTCAGTCATCATTCATTTGAAAAGCAGAAGCTATGTTTGTTAAGCCTCATTATTTTCTATGAAGCCTGACAGTTTCAAGGTTAAACAGAAGACATCTACTTTCATCCCAGTGGCATTTCTGTTCAAACACGGGCAGCTCCTCACTAACTTGCATACTGCCATGTGCAGTGCCATTGGCTGATCCCAGTGTGGAGCACAGCTGAGCCTTACTGTAGGACCCCTAGCCTGCATCTCTGAAGGAAACCTCAATCATTAAATACATTTTTACCCCTCTTCTGTAAGCTACGTGATTTCCTTTAGACTGAGCAGAAATTTTAATAAGCTCTGGCTTTGGATTTTGCTGTTTCTGCTGTTTACCAAGAAACAATTGGCAATCCAAACCTTCTGTTTTAAATGTTACTCCTTTCCTTTGTGTCCTGAAGCATATTAGAGAAGGTTTTAGTGAGAGAGAGTGGGGGGGGAGGGCCTCCAGTGATGTTTAAAGTGGTAAAAAAGCTGCAGTGGTGCTTCTGAAAGTAGAGGGTAGAAAGTCCTTTAGTTCTGTTGATATTGAGGGATGATCTGTCATTGTTTTCTAAAGTTGCACATGGAGCTGATTTAACAGGAAAACATCTCAGGAGGAGGAGCTGAGGAAAGTGTGACCTATAAGTAACTATGAGTTAGAGCTGTTAGAACCCAGAAAGCACAGATTCATCCATTTTAAGGAATAAATATGCCTGACTTTGTACGTGTGTGAACAAACTGTAGTGTTTTAGAACTGTCTGGGTAGCGCCTTCAGAAAGACAAAATGCCATAGATTTATGTTACAGAACAGGAAAAAATGCACTTGTTGGTTAAAAAAGGAAAATCAGTACATGGACAATAGGAGGGAGAGGCATGGCTAAGCAGTAACTTTTTACCGATACTTAAAAAATGAAATTGAAGTCATTAATAGTTGATTCTTCAGAATACCTATGAAACAACTAGAACCAGGTGAACTTTCCACATACATTTCCTGGTGTCTGATAATTGTGTTAGGGTGGTGAATTCTTAATCAAGTTTCAGGAATTAAGTCATCTGGTGAGTACAATAAGAGGTGTAGTTTCATGTCACTTTGTGGTTCCTGGAAAACAACAGTGTTTCAGTACGTACCATGCGTGTTAGTCACGACTTGTGGCATTAAATCCAAAATGTGTTAACTGGTTTTCCTGCTCTGATACAGCCATTAGATAAAATACATTTTACAGTTTTGATAAAATGATGTTATTTTTTACTTCCTATCTACATTCCTTATGTTATATAATATTTATTAAAAAAAAAAAAAAAAAAACTTTTCTGATAAGAAGCAATGGTCAACTTTGCAGTAGTGAATACAGCTACTTGAACTTGTGGTTCTTTTTGATCCATTGTAGAAGGTGTGTGCATAATATGCTGGTTCTGCTCTGAAAGTGTTTCATTACTTGCAGTGCCTAGCTCTGTATAGATAGTTTATATGTGGGATAGCTTTCATGGAAGAATTCCATGAAGTTGAAGAAGTAGCTTAAATGCAAGATTACTGGAATGCTGAAAATAAATGCCTGCAAATGGAAAAACCCTAAACACATGTACAGCCCTTTGTGTTTCCCTACCTACAAAAGGAAAGAACAAATGAAGCCCTCAAGGTGCTGGACATGCTTATAGCTTGTCCATTAAAATTAAGGATTAGATGCCTCTCTGACCCACTTATTTTGACTGTTAATTTTTCTGTAATCTCCATAACAATCATACAGGCCACCTTCAAATATCATTGTGCACATCAGAGACTTGGCTTGTCGTTACTTTGAAAGAGCTTCTGACATAAAACACATGGGATTTGGGCATAAATTTATAAATTGAACAATAAAAATATCTTGCACTGCTGGGTAGCAGCAGGGTGTTTTTTAAAGGGGAACAACAGCTAAGTGTTAAGTTTAAGAAGAGGTATGAACGGGCCAAATTTTTAAAAGTGCAAGAGCTGAACATTGTGCTAACACCAAAGAGTATGTGTGCCACAATTGCTGTACAGCGTTTTGTGTTTGTTCCTTATGGGGATTCACATACTCCATATACTATAAAAGAAAAGCAAGTTGCTATGTATCCCTGCAGATGGGTTGGGTTTTAGGTTAAAAAGTTTTCTGCAAGTTGTCTGCGTTTTCCCTTAATGTCTCTCCTTTACAGTAGTGCTTTGTTTCTGAGCGTGACCACCACCAGGACAGCTTGGTTCAGTGCAAACACTGTCTCTTTCAGCCAGAACATTCCTAACATTAGCTTCCTTTTTTTTCTCCTCTCCCTCTTCCCTGCCCCCTCTCAGGTTGGAAAGGCTGGTGGACGTCCTGAGGAAGAAGGTTGGAGCAGGGACCATTAGGACCGTGATCTGATTGAAAGCTTCAGTCTAAGGAAGCATTCACATCTGGTGACCAGGCTGCTTCATTCAGCACTGTGTAAACACTAAAGCCTTAACTTAGCAAACAGTTGTTAGAAGTGGGACACTCCAGCGACATTCCAAGCTGAGATAAAATCAAATCATAAATGTTTAACTACTTTGCTGCTGAGTTCTGTGATTTGTTGAAATGTTTCACTGCAAACATATATTTGTTTTTAAGCAGATGCATTGTGGCTCTGTGTACTATGAAAAATGATGTAGATGCTTATTTTAACAGTCTGTTCCATCAGTGTAACTAGACTACTGTCTGCTGCAAGCAAGGCACAGCTTGACCGTGTGTTCAAATACCTCCAGCTTCAGGTGCAAAATCCTGGAAAACAGCTTCAAAATTTGAATCCCTTGTGTTATTTATGAAACTGCAAACAGTCTGGTATTTGTATATTAAATACAGTAATTGATAAAGTAAGTTTACGTTCAAGAAATAGTTCTGTCCACTGTGTTGGAGATTTTTTTCCTCTTTACTTGCAGCCCATTGCAGCTAATAACCATAGCTACATCTAAAGGAAGGATGCACTTATAGCTTTATACAACACTTGAATAACTGCTGGAGTACGTGGTATTTTCAGCATACCTTCCAAAGAAGTGTATAGCTAGGTTTCACTGGAGGAACAACTGCATAAATAATCATAAATCGCTGTGTGAAAGCCTTGAGACATTGTGGGGTATCTCAGACAGTGGGGAAGGTTTCCTGGTTTGTTTTTGGTTACTCCTCTGTCCTTCCCTATAGGGTAAATCCTTCAGATGTTCAGAAATCACCTTACAGTCAAAACGCATCTATTTGTTGTAAGGTGAGCGGCTCAGACATTTCCTGCAAGAATGTTTTCCCAGCTTTATTTTGACCTCTGATTGCTCTGCAATGCAGGAGTACCATCCGGGTTGGATTTGGGGCCAGAATGCCAGCCCTCTGCTCTGCTGACTCCCAAAGTGCCCTGGGAGAGAACTTGAAGGCTGAAGGACAAAATCATACAAAGAGGAAAGAAACAGAGGAGTGGGGAGGAAAATTGCAGGTACACAGTCATTGTAGACATTACCCAAAGATATAGGAGAGTTGGCCCTAGATGTGTATTTGGGAACCAAATATCTCCATGTACTCTGCATATTTTTATCACACAAGCAAATGCGAACTAAAGAGTCAGCTCAAGGCAGCTGCCCAACAAATCTGGCCCCTTGCAGGGAAATGAGTAGCATTCCTTCAAGCCAAATTTATCCAGGGTCACTTCAGAAACTCCTGATGAGCTCCTTTTTGACCTTTGTTCAATCCTGAGATAGCCAGTGAGACTGAAGTCTCTCCACATGTATTCAGTGGGATGAAAGTTTCATGCTTCCAGTCCAGAAGCCCATCAACCCAGCACCCAGTCCCTTCCAACTCTCTAGAGTGCTCCCATTCTGCATTCAGACAACTCAATGCTCTTTTTTCCATTGTCTTCATTGAACCTTGGATCACTAATTGAAAGAAAAGATCACCTGAGCTGTCAGCACTGTTGAACCAGTTCTGCTTGAGGAAATGGTATAACCTAATTTTTCTACTACAAAAACATTAAACAGCCATTCCTGTTTGTACCATTTTTTCATCCCTTATGATTTTACGTATTTTTCATCATTCACTCACCCATCTTCCAGACAGAAGCCCAAGTCTCTCATAGAGGAGCTGTCTCATGTTTTCAACTTGCCTTGTCATGCTGATCTATTTCTTTTCTAGTTCTTCGGTGTTTTTACCAAGATAGAGCAGGATTTGTGCATGGTATTCAAGCTGTGACTTTAACAGATGTCGTAATTATGTTTTCTGTTTTATTCTTCAAGCTATTTGTAATTGTTTAAGCATTAGAATTTCTTTAAGAAAGCTTATGTCTTTTAAGTTAGTACTTGTATAATAATAATAACTTTAGATCTTATTCTTCAGTTATAATATCCAGTTCAGGATTCATCATGGGGTGTACAAGATCAGAACAGATCAAAACCATTTTCTGAACGTTCAGCTGCTGTATTACTATGCATTCCCTGACTGATTACCACTTGTCCCTATTCCACAGCTCATCCTTAGCAATGATATTTCTTTAGGAAATATCATTTATCTCCAGAGTATCCCCTTTTTCAAGGCAATTTCTTATGGCCTTGAAATAAGTTGAACAGCATGGTGTCTCACAAAGATTCCTATAGGACAGTAAGTTAGTTTATATTCACTGTGAAAATGATGCATTTATTGTTAGCTGTTGTTTTGAACTAACTTTTAACTACATATTTTTCCGTGTGAAGATTTTCCATCTTACTCCTTTGGCAACTGTGTTGAGGGAGCTTGTTTGTTGCTTGGGAAATGCAAGTTTACTTAATCACGGCTTGTTTTCTATGCATGAATGTTCTAGATTCCTCCTCCCCATGTGTATCAGAATTTCTCACCTTGCCCCAAATCCTTCCTCCTCTGAGCCAATTATTGTGTGAGTGCAGGCTCTGTATAGCACAGCTGTTGGCCCTCCCTCCCCTTGCGTCAGCTGGCTTTGTTTAGGAACGTAGCATCAGCATACTTCTTATTGTGGGTGTTACTTGATTATGTACATTTATATGGTAAATTTGCTACATTATTTTCTTTTTGACATGTTATACCTAAGATAAAAAAATATTTCCTGATTCTGTCTTACATCTTGTACCAAGTGACCATGAGATGTAATGAGCTTTTAAGTTAGCTTTTTTTTTATATCACCCTGCACATGTTACTTTGAATCATAATTAAATTAGGCATCAATTTTTAAAATTCAGATAGAAAAGTTTGTTTTCTTTTGGAAAAGGCCTTGGGAAATTGGCTGTGCTGGGAGGTGAAGATTCTGAAGCAGTTGGGCTCTGTCTCCTCCTTGCTCATATCATGGTGTGTGGTCCTCAACAAATCCTGCAGTGACTGTTGTAAAAGGCATGAAGACCCTCAAGAGGCCCACAGGCACCCTGGGGGGGATCTCAGGCACCTCTGTGGGTTAATGGCAAAACACTTTCACTTCTTCACCCGCTGTAGTGAATGACAAAGGTTGGGCAGTTCCAGAAATAGAGGCCCAGCCCTTGGTGCCTTCAGGTGGATTTCTGGCCTCAGTGAACTCAGTCTGAGTTTTGTCTTTCAGTGTAATGAGGGCAGGAACTCTGATCTGACATGTAGAAATAGGCAATAATGATAACACAGATTAATTGGCTTTTGTTGTGCAGTTTATTCAGTGAGAAGTGATTGATGTCTGTGAAATGTTCTGAAGGCAGAGAAAGCCTGCTCTATATAGCAGATATGGAGAAGTCACTTCTGTCCTAACTTGTGGAGAAAGATGAGCTTGCATCAGATTAAGTAACAGAAATAGCAGTTTGTTTTCCTCCCGGTGATGAAAGATGGCTCACCATGGGCAATACTTATGGTGACAGTTGTAATTACTGGTCAAATTAGTGTCCCTGTTGTTTTGAAGAGCACTGAGATATTCAGGAATACTCAACCCCTGTGAGATTTCCTGTGTTTCTCTTGATGATCCTGCAGCATGCTTGCATTGGGAGCCATTTCTGCAATATGCCAGGGTAAAATATGTAAATAGCATCATGTTGGCTTGGGATAAAAGCGTTATTAATGCTTTTCGGCACTGTAATTATACTCATAGTAAGCCTTCCCTAAGCCCACACTAATTAACAATATTATGACAAATCAACTTTAACAGAAAAGAACTGTGAACCTTTAGTCATTTAGTACTGTTTTCATTCAGCCCATAACCCAAAATCAGTAGTGTGGTTTTCTGCACGAGTGCCAGAAAAACTACTGATACTTGCAAAGTTCAGAGCCAGATCAGTCATGTTTGCAGAATCCCAGAGATGAAGTCAGTTTGATTCTGCTTTAAATATATTCACAATAAAGCAAGATTCACTAGTTAACCATTAATATAGGGGAACATGAAAGCAGCTCTTATGAATAAGCCATCATATTTAAATAGTTTAGTAAAGTCATTATGTTGTCACTGGCATACTTGTTTATCTATTTATTCCAAATCACAGGACACTTTACAGATATTCACCTTAATTTTCAAATTAAATGGCTTTATAAATTTTCTTATCAAATGATCAAGAATTATAACATCCTTAATCCATGTACACAAATGAACTTGCTATCTAAATGTCAAGATTCTTCTGTGCTATTATTTTCTTCATTTAGAACACTTCCTGATGAAGGCTGCTAGCATTTTTTTCTTCTTCTTTTTAATTTGTGTGCCACAAGATTTTTGTCACATGCAGGAATAAGCTGCAAGACACATTAAGTCTCTCACTGACAGTTTCTCTCATATTGATCTCACTATGATCACAGTGTTATGCTGACTATTATTATTGTACCATTTCACATCAGGTCTACAGAGCTGGACTTCCCTTGTTTGTTTTTCTCATGCATTGGTAAATAAAATGCATTCACGAGTCCAAAAAACAAAGTGGTGTTCTCATATTAGGTTGATTATAAGTCAGCTGTTGAGCTTCACTGGTCTAAACATTTCATTCTTCAGTTTTGTTGGGAGCACACGTGTTCTGGGAGGCTTTTAAACAAATGCTTGAAATGGTTGAAAGATTTACATTGCTGGTGCCTAGCTAAATATGTAGTCTTTAGAAAAGACATGGTTTATTTTGGCACCATTTGAAAAACTCAAATATTTTAAACATTTGTTAAGTTTGAGCTTGCACATTTCAACGAAAAGTTTGCATTCCAAAATTACATCTCAGATTACCTGTCTCTCTCTCTCTTTTGTATTTTGTAATCCTTTTATTAAAATAGTCTTTGCAAAAGAAGTTCATTTTTGGGGGGAGGTGTTTGGTTGGTTGGTTTTTTTAATTTGTAAAATATTGCCTTTACCTTAATCAGTTTTTAAGGTAACATTTACCTGGTAACTCTATTCAACTAAACTTCAGAAATGCAACTACAGAATGCTTTCAGAATTTAGATCTTCATGTGAGTGGCCAAGGCTTGTTTGTAAAATTAGTCAAATACAAGAATTCTGGCCAAATCCTGCAGAGCTTCAACTTAGTCATTCTGAATGCTAAGATAAATAAGTAGTAACCCTACTGTTAGGGGTGCAGGGCCAGACAATAAAGAGAGCAGGTTGAATGAGTACTGAACTGATAAAATAGAATAGCTCAGGGAAAAAGAAAACCTTTTGCCTGGAGTTGTTTTTCTTTTTGGTCTTTCCCTCCCTTGGCTGGGGGAGGGGCTGCAATGTTTAGCCTAAATTTTTATTTTAAAATCAACTTTTACCTTTGATTTTCCCATAGGATTTAACCTGAAAGTTGTACTGAATCTTAAAAAAGTGAGAACGTATAAATTGAAAACAGTATATTTTGTATAAATCCTGACAGATTCCCAGTTCAACAAACACTTGAGCATACCACTACAATTATGCACGTGCTTTGGTGCGTTGCCTAGTCAACAGCCAACTGCAAAGGGTCACACGCCTTTCTGCGAAGCTGTCATCAGGAGGAGTTTGGCGTGTTTCCTCCATGGTTACCTGGGGCCAAAGGTCCAAACAGTGCCACATTCACAGGAGTTCCTAAGCATTTGAATGGCTTCTGAACGTGCTATGGCAGATCCATTGTCATATAGTGAAATAGCAACGTACCTGGCAGAATTCGTCACACCTGATAAACCTTGCAGAATACATTACATGAATTTAAGATGATTACTGGAATACATGAATATGAATACTGTATTTCACATATGACTGAACAATGACATGATTTCCTGAAGAATTCAAAAGGTGGAAGCTATGGGTTTGAGGTTTTTTGTTTCGTTTTGTTTTTGATAAAGTATATTACTAGAACTACTACCAAAGCCAAATTCATAACAGAAAAGGAAAATACAAAAATTTAAGATGGAAAAATGAAAATCTAGTTTAGTGCTATTCTGATTTATTGTCTGTAACCTCAAGACCTTTGCTCACAATTTTTGACTTTCACTGAAGTAGTGCCACTATTTCACAAATTCTTTCTTTTCAGATAAGTAAACAGTTTTCAAAAATGAGAAATGAGTCTAAGTTGAAATCAAGCAAGATTTCATACACTTCTATGTGACAATTAGCTTTTCAAAAAGTTAACTAATATCTTCACTTGGATGTTTGGATTATTGAAAGAACATACACAGCTCAGATGCAGCCTATGTGGAAGTATACTAGAGTAGAAATAGAATAAGAAATGGTAGGATTCTCCATCAACACATGGTTTCCAAACATTAGTGGCACACTTAAGCAAAAGAAGACACAAGACATAAAATTTGCAGTGTGATCTGCTATGGCATTTGTTATATCAGCATGCTTTGAAATGGAGGTGCAGCAAATGAAACACTTGAAGCTATGACCTCCAGACTGGCAGACCAGTCTACCACTTAACTTTGTTCTCTCTGGTAAGGAGAGATCACAGCTTTGCACACAGGTCAAAAATATAGAGCTCTGTATCAATGTCATAGGATATGGAGCTGTAGGGCTCCAAAACAGCATATCATGATTTTCATACCTGGAGTTACGAGTTCTCAATGTGTGATCCAGTCAGCATACTGAGAAAGATGTAGGTAAATCCAAGTAAGTAGAATCCAAGTAAAAGCTGTGATTTACTTGGATTCTGCTTCCTACAAGGACATGGAAGGCATACATCAGGACGCCAGGACTGGTCAGCGCTGAAGCTGCATAATAGCAAAGTGCAAGTTAGAAATTACATTTTGAACAGAACAGCAGAAAAGAGTAGTATGAGAAAAAAAAATTGCATGAGTGTGGAAGCATAGTCTGCTTCAGATGGAAAAAAAGGAGGAAAATTTATTACAATAAGCAACAGAAATACTTCACTTTGCAGACACACAGAGGTGTTGAAAATGTCATGGAAGTCATAGCACAACACGGATTCTGAAGTCTTTGAGTGTAGGTGTCTCACTGAAGCTAAAGTTGATGTGAGAGTGTGAGGATAAGAAAAATGCTGAAATTTGGTTGTGTTCAGTTTGTTCACTGAATTCTTGTTTGATATGACAAGATATCTCAGTTCTAAATTTTGAATAAAACAACATTCCTAATTAACATTTAGCTGGTTTGGTCACTGTGTAGTCAATATGTACAGTTGGCAGTGTCCCCCCTGCTTCTCTCAGGTTGAGCAATAGAAATCACACCTGTCCTATCGCTAAAGCTTTTTTGTTATAAAGAAGCATAAATTTAATATCACCAAAATGGTAAATATTGAACCTTCTTAAGGTTTTCATTAAGAAATCTTAGCACACATATAAAAGAAAGTGAAAAACAATAGCACTTTCTCCCAGTGATGGGTTTCTTCACACAGGGGATGATCAGAGTTGGTCACAATGAATGGAGCATGTTTCAAGCAGATTTTAACACCTCTACTGCAGGTATTGTGTGTCCATATGTCAGTTTTACTGTGGCTTGGGTGTGTGAAATGCCATCACCCACAGCTCTTTGTCACGTTTCTAACAGTCGCCACTCTGCCTTTCAGAGCCACAGCTTCATCTGTCCCATAGAGTAGTTCTCCATTCTGACCCAGAGGCATTGCCTATGGAACTTGCTGCTCCCATATGTGGTAATTTTGAACTGGTAGGTTGAAGTGCAGGAGAGGGTCAGAGATGTGCAAACTTGCATTGCGCTCTGTGTTGAGCAAAGACGTACCAGGATGCAGGGAGATGTGTGCAGAGTGTGAGGGACAGCTCTTATCTGCAGACATACAGCATCAAATATCTGAGTACAGCAGTGCTGCAGTAGCATGTACTGGAAAAGAGGCCAGAAAGCTTCACAGTTTTGCCCTGCTTTGATCACATAATGGAGAAACTGACCTCAATTACTTTTCAAGCAGCTAAATGCCCCACTTCCTCTGCATTTTGCTAGTCTGCTCGTGATAACTTTATTTCCCAAGAGCTCTAACAGCCACTAGAGTAAGACTTATAAATCTGAACTGTCTCTGCCTAAAGAAAATATGGTTTCATCACATGTGTTTTTGTAAGTTCCCACAGGACTGTTCTCAGCATTCCTATATAGCAAAGCCACTGCTGCCTGTGGTGGCTGCCTACTCTGATTTTCAGTAGAGGTGCTATTCTTGTAATTTTCCATACATTGAGATTTGATCTGCAGGCAACAAACACTGCACATTACGAGGTGTTTCGTGCAAAACTTCACCCTTGCACAGACTGATTTCCTGTATCACTAACCATTTGTTATCGGGTGACCTGCTGCCTACTATCTCATTAAATGTCCAATTTCTTTTTTTTCAGCACTGTTTTCATTTTCTCTCCTTAAAGCCACCTGCTGCAGGTACCTGCTGGGAGCAGTTACTGTAACTTCTCACCAGCAGTGAGTTGAGCCAGTGCCTGGCAGGCTGCACCGCACACTGACCTCCTGACCCAGGATGTGCTGGAGTTACACCACCACCTGTCACTAACATGTCCTGTTCCCTACTTCACCCCACCCCCACTTGTCAAACCTGTAAATTACGTCTTTGGTTCCTGTTCAGTTTCTCTTCTACCCAAGTAATTCATACACAACACGTGTCCAGCTAGCTGCCATGTTGGTTTTTGGGGATTATAGCATGTCCACGTAGCATAGTTCTCCTCAAGAAAAAATATTGCTACTACTCTTCATAAAGGTGGGAAACAGTCCCTGATAGAATGGTTCAACAGGTCAACCCCCAAGTTCCCTGATTTCCTGTTGCTTTCCAGGTACACAGGCTGCCTACGGGGCAGAAGTTAACCCAGCACCCCTCAGCATGTCAGAAAGAGGCCACCCTATAGCTGGCCCAGGTCTTCACATGGAACCACAGCCATGAGGTTTTGGAGCCCTCTAAGGGGCTGCACAGAGAACCCACTGCTGTTATTGGACTTGCTTTCTGGTCTGTATTCTGTCACCTTCAGATCAGAAGCTCTCAATATCCTGCTTTTGCCTGTGGTGTTAAAGAGGAAATTAATCTCTCAAATCCTTCCCTGTTTTGATAACTGGAGACCCTGAATGGCCTAATCTTCCCTTGGACAAACTGACTAAAGAGAGTTTCTGATACCACCTACTAGATACAGCTCAAACATTACAGCATTCCTGAGTTCTAACTCTTGGATGTGAGGATACTTGAACAGAACACAGCACTCCTTCCCTGTCTCAGACCTGGGCTGTACAGAGCCCATTCCCATTCTCTCACCATATGTTCTACCTATCCCCAGCACTATGCTCACCATTGGGACTCAGTGTCACTCATGGCCTGGTGGATCACCTGTCACAGCCAACCAGCTGTGCAGCCTCTGTCCTGCTTGGGTGTCGTGTGTTCTTGATGACCTTGGTGATAAGGGAACCTGCCTTCAATTCAGGCTGGAATGTCTCTGTAGTCAAACTAAACTGCTGTAATAGAAGTGAGGTTGGAGGGAGGTGAAGAGGAAAATAAGTGCACAGACTGTAGGAACATGGATTGATGAAAGAGAGAGGGGAGAGAGATTGCATGAGGATGGAGGTGCAAGACAATAGTGAAAAGGTAAGCTGAAGGAAATATGATGAAATAGAAGTAGGAGCTCATATTATCAAGCTTGTTGCCATTGTTTCCAATCCCCATGTCCTGTATTTTTATTTCTGGGCCACGAATGGTCCCAGTATGGAAAGAATTAAGTCCCTGTCACCGCTGTTTGAAAGTCACAAGAGGTGAAGCCAGGAAGATGTCTGATAAGGCTGCCAAACAGGAGGGGAAAAAAAAAAAAGGAAAAAAAAAAGAAGAAGAAAAAAAAAAAGAAAGAAAGAAGAAAAAGAAAAGAAAAAGAAACCTGAAGTGATCATGCAGTTAATCTTGTTGGTTTAGTTGTGTTCCATGGTGATTTTAATTGCACTGTAATTTGAGCTAAGTCAAAGGATGGCAAGAAGGATGGCTGGGCAGAGGCTGGTGGAATGTGCATGAGAAGCAGTGGTGCTGGTGTTGGTGTCAGTGCTGGGGCGGATCTGCTAGGCAGGATCTGAAGGCTTTTAGGGGGGCCTTGGCACAAAAAGGCGGTGATTGGCTCTGGGGCAGGTAGGGCTGGCAGTGGGGGTGGCAGCCACTTACAGGTGACATGATGATATAGTAACATGGTGCTGACCTTAGCAGGGGAGAAACACAGCACTGAGGATGTTTAGGAGGAAGTCAGAAGGACTCAGGGCTGCAAGAATGAATATCACAAGAACAGGACTGCAGAGCTGAATGGCAGCATGGGGAATCCACCAACCCAGGCAGGCACCACGCAGAATATCTGAGGCCATACCTTGAGTCTCTTTGAGTTTTGCTTTAAGCTTACAGCAGGACCTGCCCTTCATAACAGGAGGGGCAGCCAGCCCCCAGGAGTGGTCAAGTGCCCAGGCCCAGCAGCAGCAGCTGCACTCTGTCATTGTTATGGCACTGAGGAATCATAGATGACCACTGTTTAATTGAGAGATGCTATCAGGGATGTGTGCTCTGCAGCAATTGAAAGAAAGGTCATGTAAGTCAACTGGTATGGAGTGGCAAGAATTTTTGACCAACATATTCCTAGGAACATTAACTCTGGTTGAAATATAGTTGGCACAGCCACTGTGGGCTCTAAAGATGCAAAGGATGAAGTGAAGTTTCACTCCTTCAGTCTGTGCTGCAGCCTTCTTACAGTAACAAGGTGCTGACAGTGAATATTAAGAGCACTCATTTCAGTGATATTTGATATTGATCAAACAAATGAAAATTGAAATGAATTTGTGTTTCTGCAGTATATACTATGCATGTGGCAAATATTTCAGAGGCAAGACATGGCAGTTTGTGCTGGCAAGCAGCATATCTAGAGGCCTCATATTAGAAGACAAAGCAGCTGTAGGAACAAGGCTGGCTGACAGAGCAGTGCAAGTAGAGGTCCTGGGGCTCCTCTTAGAGCCAGGAACTCCCCTTCAGCAAACCCTTACTGCCTCAGGGATCGAGCCCACAGATTTCCCCTTTGATTTCTCAAGAGCCCTTGTCATACCAAAGAAAAGACAACATTAAATGTGTGCCACCTTTGTCCCTGAACTTTGGGGAGCTCTTATCACAGGAGAAACTGCATTTTGACTACAGATTTTAGCCAGGCACAGAATCTCCTGCACTTCCTCACAGTGCCCTGAACACTGCTTCAAAGCAGAACACCAGTGATGGACAGGTTGCAAAACAAATGCCATGGGGTTTTCTTTGTGAAGAAGCTGATCCAACTTTTTTTTTTCCCCACAACAAAAACTGTTTCAGAGGGACAGCTAGAAGCCTCACTACCTTTTTCCCTTCAATGCAGCACCTAGTGTTATAGATTTAATAGCGCATTTCATATTCAATTTATTTCTGTTACATACATGAACAGATGAGATTTTAATTTGCCTTCAGATTTTCAAGCGCTGGAAAGTAAGAACTGTGACATTTTAGGAAAAATGACTTGAGCTCCATGTATTATTTTCATAATCCCCTCTCCTATTCCTGTACATCAGCATTTTTTCTGTAAAGACCCTGTGGCTTCTATAAGGTCCAACTTTCTATAGTGTTTCCTGCCAGGTGTTGCCAGGTGCTGAGCAGCCTCTGCTGCCGTGGCTGTGGGTGCGACACCACAGCTCTGAGCTCCATTCTGTGGAATGCTACATTTGTATTAACATGTATCTCCCTTTGTGACTTTTTTTTTTTTTTTTTAGAACTGAAAATGATGTCCTTTAAAACCTCTTCCTGGAGAGAGAGAGAGAAGGAGGGAGGTAGGGAGGGAGACTGAGAGAAAAAAATACACTCCCCCTGGAATTTAACCTTAATTTGAACCAAGATCAGTGAAAGAAAAGCACTTTCGTGCATTGTTCGGCAGCTCCACCCAGCCAGCCCCTTATCTAACCTGAGTCTCTATTGCCCACAGCTTTGTAACTTTTGCAGCAGGAGCTCCACATGCTCTTACATGCTTTAAAGCAGGCTTGGAGACAGGGTGGCATTGGAATAGCAAGAAACACTGAGCGATCCCATTTTGCTCATCCCCAGACTGCACAGCACTGCACCTCTGAGGGCATAGAGGTGCCTGGGAGCAGGGCTTGCAGCCTGGGGCCAGCCCCCGCCTGTACCCCGAACCAGGGGCTTTAAAACGTTTGTAACTCTTGGGTTTAACCCAGCTCCTTGGATTTCTTCTGCTTTCAGAGAGGCAGACAACCCTTGTATTGCATGACGTCAACTCGAGGTCAAAATTCAACCTTAAGCACACACATAAACCAGCGAGCTTCCTTGTTTGCTGTTCAGAGGCGGACTTCCACTGTACGTCTCCTATCGTATAGGCTGGGGGAACAGCCCATGTATTGCCTTCCTATCTCTTCTCACTTCCTAGAGAAGGCAGGCAGCTGCTCCAGGTGTGGTCCACATTTACACCGTCCACAACTCCTGCCAACCACCTGCTCCCTGCAGCCACCTCCCGCTCCCTGCTCCTCCTTGGAACTCTCCTGTCCCTGCATGCCTGCTGCTTGATATCCGTTCCTCCATGTCCTGCTTCCTCCTCCTTCACTCTTGCTGTCCTTCAGGCTCTGCTTTTCCAGTACCACAGCCCTTTGGGCCTAGTGCTGCCTCCCTTCACCCGCACTTCTTTCTGTGGAGCAAATGCTTTAAATATGAGGGCAAGGCATGTACTGTAACTATTCAAAATAAAGACCCAATGTCACAGTTATAGAATCGTGGAATCATTAAGGTTGGAAAAGACCACTAACATCATCTAGTCCAATCACTGACCCATCACCACCATCACCACATCATGCAGTTCACATGGAAAGGAGGATGTTTTTCAATGCAGAGCACTTTACCACGAGTCCTCCCCTTTTTAACAACTGTCGGCTGCTTTTCTTCCAAAGGGAAGTTTTGCAGAATGCTCTTTGGTTTTGTTTCAGATCGAATGCAATAAAACTCTCCAAGGAAACCCAGCATGTGGCTCTGTTCTCATGCTCCTCGAGTATTTGAAGGACCCCTTGGAAGGAGTGTGCACTGGAAGATAGAGAGAGGAAGCAGAAAAAAAAAAATAAATAAGAAATATCAGGGAGACACGGTCAGCATGAATCATTTCAGGCTCTCGATTGAGCCTGGGATGAGATCATGTTTCACTTCTACCCTCGATGGAGCGTTCTCGCACCCTTCAAACCCATGGGCACAGAGTCTAGTGGTTAGCATGGAGTCATTGGCAAATGTTTCAACCAAACGTACACGAGTTTTTTTGGTGTTTTAAGGTAACCGCTGATCAGAAGAGCGGTTATGCTTACGTTTATGCTTAAAGCAAAGAAATCACAGGTGCGGGCAGATGGGCAGCTGGGGAGGTCCCCCGGAGGGGAGCTGCAGGGGGGCGGGTCGGGAGGCTCCCTGGCAAAGCAGCCGCAGCCCCTGGAGCCACCTTCCACGGCTTCCTCCGGGGCTCGGCCGGCGGCAGGAGGAGGAGATTGGGAAATCCCCGGCGTGCGGCGGCGCTCCGACCGCTGCCCCTCCCCGCTCCTCCTGGGCTCGGCGGTGCCCGCACCGTGCTCGTTGGGCGGGGGAGGGGAAGTCTCTGTGCCCTGCAGAGGGTGAGGGCTGCGGTTCGGAATCCCTCTCCTGGTCCCAAAGCCTCACTCCGTTCCTCCAAAGCACCCTGCCAAGTGCCATCGCTGGGAGATGCCACGTGTTTAGTAGCCTGAGCGATCCGTTTATAATTTAAACCAGTGTTATTCTGTATACCCTTCTTTTCACCTTTTTTTTTTTTTTTTTTTTTTTTCTTTTTCCCTCCTCCCGTTTTCCAGTACCCCGCTATGCCGACGCTGGCGCAAGCGCCGAGGTCCTTGCAGATATGGAAATCTCGAGGCTGCGACTGTGGGAATCGAGGAACTCCGTGTCCTCATGTGTCTGTGTATTGACCAATTACGTAAGGCTCTATCTGTGCTTGGCATCTCAGTACTGAAAGGCGTTATGATACTTAGAGGAGAAAGGCGAGAAAAAGATGGGATTGGTATTAATGGTATTGGTATTTCTATGGGTATTGGGTACGGGTGTTGGTATTAACGTTAGTGTTAGTATTTAGTTTCCCCGCTTCTATTGTATTCCCATCGCCATGGAGAGGACTGCTGCACTGTACCTCCAGCACTGTGTGCTGGCTGCAGTCTGAAGGCTGTTAGAAATTTTCCATCCAACGCGTATACACTGGCTGGCTGTTGCCCTGTCACAGACAATGCACTCGGTTAGGTACAATGATACTCCTTTCTTTGAAATGAGAAATTTGAAAAAGAAAGACTCGTTTCCATGAATGGCTTTTCTGGTTAATGCACGCTGCAGCTTTTATTCTGTTCCTGTATTTCTAGGATGGTGACAGTACATACAGTGGGAAAACAATTACACTCAGAAAATTGATTAATGCACATTGAAGCCTTGCATGTATACCATGACTTGGAGACATTGCCAGGCATGCCAGCATAGCAAGTAAGGTGTTCTGATTTCTCAGATAAAGATGTATTTGCTACGAAGTTCAGAACTGCTGTGTGAAGAAACCTCATTATCAGATAATGTGCACGAAAATGTCCCATCCCGTTTTTACTTTTAGTGAAAGGCCATCAAGATGAGACTGAAAACACACATCATTTCTCTAAGCTTTTAAATCCTCACTGTGGTTAAGACTCCTTTGAGCAGCTCTCGCAGGACCGTCCTGCAGAGTACTGTGCAATTCGTGGAAGTGCCCCAAATCACTGTCATTTAACTTCGTGTTACTGGCTTATGGCATTCCCGTAGGGCACGAGCTGCGTTGTGCTCTGTAGCTGACGGACTCCGCGGCAAGGTGTACCCCAGGGCTCCCCCAGACACCTACAGGTACCCCGCAGAGAGAGAAAAAGTGGAAACCACCAGCAACACTGAGCCCCTGGCATGCTTAAGCACCCTTGTCTTTCCTTAGAAGTTTTAAGACCTCAGTTGTCCTCGGGCTTACAGCAGGATGGTTTCGAGGAGAGATGGACCAGTCGGACACCTCTTTCATGTAGAGGGACACTACAAATATCTTTTGGGGCTGTCTTTCCTACCCATCTCTTTTCCCAATTTTTACTGAACCAACTTGCATTGCATTTACTGAACCTGGTTTGGCTTATTTGTTTGTTAATTTGTTGGTTGATTCATCCATTCATTTATTCATTCGTTCGATCGTTCAGGTATTTGTTTCTTCCAGGAGATCACGGACCGTTCCCACCTCACTGTTGCCACACGGCAGTGATGGGGAGAAGCTGAAGCACAAAGGGCGAAGGGGCCAGGCCCGTGCCGCTGCCCCCGCGGCCGCTCTGTCCCAGGACGGCGGTGGGGACCCGGGGGAGCTTCCTCGAGCCCATGGAGCGGTGCTCTCGGGGCAGGCTGAGGGCGGTGGGTGGTGGTTTGGGGTGCGCTCGTTTTTCTCGTCCGCTGCGCTTTTCTTCCAAATTGCCGCCGACCGCAAGAAATGAAGAAACCGGAGATCAACGCAAATGGAACTGCTATTGTAAATCCAATCGCCATTGCATCTGTTTCACTGGAAATGCGGAACTGCACAGTGAAATGCACGGAGCTCACTTCAATTCGTTAGTTAAATCGTGATTGGGGGGGTGAAGGGGGGGGGGGGGGGAAGAGAAAGAGAGAGAATTCTGTTTGATTTGGCGTATCTCTTACGTTTATTTTTGCTTAGCACTGCATGCCTTACACGAAGTTTTTGGCCCTGAGTTGTGTGAAGGGCAGATTCAGGGCAGCGGATGGCGCTGAGCGGTGTCCGCCGGGAGCAGAAGTTCGGGTTCTCCTTCTACCCGGAAGGGATCCGGAGTGACAGCAGGACCCTTGTTGCCTAGGAATTAAGTTGTTTCTGCTGCTTATTCCTTACCTGAAGCCCTAATCCTCTGTTTGTGCTGCAGCACAGAACAAATTATTTCTTATCAACCAAAGAGCTCCCTTGTAACAATTAAAGTCTATTGTGTAAAAGTATAAATGGCGCCTTGATCCTTAAGGGAAGATGAGCTGTAAAAAGCAATCTTTGGGCATGGTGTGGTCATTGAATGGATAATGTGGAGAAGTTCAGGGAGATAAGCTACAAATAGCAAAGCCCTCGGTTAGCTGACGTGTGTGCTTGGTCTGCATAGACCTCAGCAGAAAGAAAGTGAGGTTTGCTTCCATTTCTGTGGAAGATATTTTGCCACTGTTTTCCGTGGGAGCATCCACATTATTCTCTACTTTTAAAATTGTTATTATTATTATTGTTGTTGTTATTTCTTAAGCAAAGAAACACACAAAATCCTCAAATAAAAATAAGCCCCAGGGCATTTTACAAAGTGGGACATTTTCTGAGATCCTTGAACCTCGGACTCTGCTGAGGTCAGTGCAATCTCGGTCCATACTCATTAGGGAAAAAAAAATCTCTCCCTGCCCGGGGAGTGTTTAAAAGCAGCGAGGATCCATATAAACCAGCGCTGTCAAGGTCAGCTTTGCCTTGTGAAAGGAAAGGCGACAGGGTCAGCATTATTGCACATGAGGAAATCCCCACGGGGATGGAGAAAATCATCTCTCTCTCCTTCTTTCTCCCAAATGCCAATGCGCCCCTATTCGGGGGCCGGACCGATGGGAAGCCCTCATACGCCCGGTTTGGGGCTCCTGGCTCCCGTGCAGGTTGGGAGGACTCGTGCTCCCAGAAGAGTCCTCTGAGTCGTCGAGATGCTGTTTGGGGCATCCTGGGAAACGTGAAGGGTGCCGTGGTGGGACGGAGGCACGGAGCTGAATCTCAGCCCACCGGGCACACGCATGGAACCTCACGCACCCCACGCACAGGGCCCCCGGCAGCCTCCCGCCCCACGTGCGATGCTTTTAGCCGCTCCTTGGGATATTTTGCTTGGCTTTGAAAATTAGTCTGTTTGAATAACACGCGATAGAAAACATTAACGCTGGAAGCCAAGCAGACAAATATTTTGATCTCTCATATGAACACAGCGGGTTTCCGATCGGTCGGGTTTTGTGCCCTATTATTTATTTATTTGTGCGCATGTTATTCATTCATCTACTGCGCTCGTTCATTCATCCACCCACTTCCCCCATTCACTTGCCCAGCCACCCTACACACTTCACCGACTTGACAGGACCCGGCGTTGGGGTGCGCTCGGTGCCGAAGACCCTTCCCCGACTCCCATTAAGACACATTCCGGGGGTCCACCCGCTCCGTGTAGGTGTTTCTGGGCGGAGGGGACTGCTCGCCCACTGGTTCTCGCCGGTCCCGTTCACTGCGACTAATTCGACGCGATGTCCCCGGCTGCTTAGGGGACTGCGGATGCCCCGATGGTACACAGGGTGTCTAAAGGCAGGGAGAGCCCCATGCCCGCCCGCAGCCCGGCCGCCGCGAGGATAAGTGCGGGGACATCAGGGCAGAGCAGGCCAGGTAGCGGCAGCCGAGGGCAGCGGTGGCCGTGGCCGTCCTGAAGGGAGACGTGTCAGGAGTCTCTAACTCGCTGGGTGCCGACTCGGCCGGCAAAGGGAGGAATTCGCAGTCGGACCACCAACGCGCCTTGATCTGTACAATGCACCACTTAATGCACTTCTGTAATTTAAACTGCCGGGGACCCCCTCCTTCCAAGCCGATTTTCGGTATAGGTGTTTTCTCATCCCCCCTTTCCCTTTGAAATGCTCCCACCCCCCCACCCTCTCGCTCCCTTTCTTCTGAGCCCCGCTCTCTAATTCTAGATGAGTATTACTTTGCTCTTTTCGTTGGCCAAGCACAATTGTGTTATTGGAGATAATGAATTCAATCCCCATCAAAGAGTATTAGGAGCGCCTTGGCCCTGTAGTGCCTTTTTTCAAACAGGGAATGAAAGGCAGAGAGAAAATTCTCTGGGTAGCCTCCGCGATGGCCGCTTTTGAAGTGAGGGGAGGCGGGCATTGTTGTTCACATTTTTGTCCATACGGCTGAAGAAAGCCCGGCGGCTTTTGATGAGGAGATGAGAACCGCCTCGTAAGTTGAGCAACAAGTTCGATGGCGGAGCCTCAACCGCTGCCCGCTGCCTGTGGATAACATATGTCCCGCATTAATAGGGGCTCGGGGGAACAATTGCTGGGGGGTGGGGTGGACAGAGCCGTGCACCGCCTCACGGCCCCTTTTCCCCTTTCCTCTGTGCTTAAGGCAGAGACGGAGATAGGCGGGGAGGGGGAAGCGGTTCGGGGCTCTGCGGCGGGTACCGCACTGGGGCGCGGGAGGTTGGGGGTCCTTTGAGGGGGACATGGCACCCCCCTCTGCCACAGCCTCTGCCTGGGTAATGCTTCTGGGAGCGATGCTGAGCGTGGGCACCCCACCCCCCCCCCCCCCCCCCCCCCCCTCCGAACAGGGTTATCTCTCTCTTTTTAAAAAAAATTTAATTTTTTACTAAATGTGTACTTGAGACTTCCTTTAGTTTCCTTGTTTGTCTGTTTTTTTTTTCCCCTTTCTGTGTTTTACAGCTTAATGTAATACCTGAAGTCTGCAAAGTACTTCCTCAGATAAAGCAGCCAAGCAAGGAAAAAAGGGCAGAGGGAGAACGTCTGTTGGTACTATCAGATAACCTCAGAACTGGAAAACTTGTTGCAGACATGTGAATGAGTTCGAACGCGCTCTTATTCCCATCTCCTGCCCTTCAGTTCAGAGATTCCCCGCCCCAGGGTCTTTATTATGCTAAAGAGGTCATTACTGGGAATCGCAATGGAGAGATGCCGGTGTGCAGAGTGGGGCCCACCTCCTGGTTACCGACCTGTTTACATTTTCCGCCGGTCAAAACCGGAGGAAATGCGTGCTAGCAACCTGCCGGGCAGGCTGGGTGTAAAGAAGGAATAATGGGGAAAAAGAGATTTCTGCGCGGTAGCTCGCAGATGGAGGTGATGAGCCAGCAGCCCCCGGAGCTGAGGGCAGCGGGGCGGTGTGTGCCGCGGGATGGGTGGCGGCTACCGTCCGGACCCTTCCCCGGGCGTTGGGCGATCCCCGCGGGTCCACTCGCGACGGCATGGGAGCTCCGCACCCCGCCGACTGCCCGAGAAGGGAGCGTCCCTTTCCCGAGGGCAACCCCGCACCCTTTCATAGCCGGGAGATATTCAAATGAGGCTGATTTCCCTCAGACACCATAAGCACGATCAGCCTACAGATGCTGCCCCCCCCTCCCCCGTAGCTCTTTCTGGTCCACAGGGCGCGAAGCCCCAGCCCTGATCACGCTGCAAGTGGGAAGTTGCTGCTGTCCGGCCCCGCAGCTGGTCCCGGTCTGACCTCGAGCCTGCTTGGGGACCCCGGAGACCGGCCAGGCTGTGGGAGCACAGCGAGGCTCGGGCTCGCAGCTGAATGCAATGGTCATCATCACCATTAATAAAAAATTCCGTTCTCTGGCAGGTTCCCCTTGGAATGAGGAGCAGGTGTAAGAGCTTTGATGGGTAAATTATAGCACCGATAATACATCAGTCGTGGCAAAATAACGATAAAAGGCAGCGAGGGGTTTGCCCCTAACAGAACTTTCCTGGTCAGAGCCTGTTTGAGCAGCACTCCCGCAGCGGAGACGCCATGCGGGAATTCAGTGTTCATGTGGGAGTTTTGGGGCGGGGGGAACAGAACATTTTTGGCCTCTCGCGGAGACCGATGGATCCCGTCATGAGGTTACATGTGTTTTAAATCCTACTGCCCCGAGACAAAGGTGAGCGCTGGCAGTTTGATCCGTCCAAAGTTCAAAGTTCTGAAATCTCAGAGAGTTTCTATTGGAGGTGAAGGGAAGGAACACAAACACGGCGGCACGGCTCGGGCCGGGCGCTGAGCGGTGCGGGGCGAAACGCGGTGTTAAGTACACTAATCTGCCCTTAACTGCGACTTTGTCACAATAGGCAGAATAATTAGCAGAAAATGACCAGGGAGAACAAAGGCAGGTTTTCTTCTTATCGCCTCCCATTTTCCACTCTTCCCTCATTTGTTTCTCCTCCTGTAATGATCCGCAAAGCGCAGAAAAAGCACATTCCATTTTTTTTTTTTTAATGAGCTTTTATTCTGCATTTGCTGGTGGATGAGTTTGCGTTAAGATAAAAAAAATGACTCCTTTTCACAATGCCGCCCTCGACATTTAAAAAATCAAACTAATTGCCTTTTGATTTCAGCTGTTAGCCGTTATCCCGCATTTCCGAACCCGGCACCGCAGCGTGGGAGTGCGGCACCCACATTCCTCTCCGCTGCCACTCCGCGCCCCTTTGTGCGGTGATTTTCTCCCGGCCATTGTGTGCTGTGTATATTTTCCACTTGTCCCCCTGGAAACAAATACATATTAATTATCTATATGTTAATACATTCAATATACGCACCTATGAGCCTCCCGAGAGAACTTTTCATCTCATGTTTTATGAGGATAATTAACTTCTCTATGAATTAAGATGCTCACTTTGAATGCACACGAGAAACGTCAATTCCTTAAATGTCTGTTTAAAACCGTTTTTATCTTTTTTTGAGTGACCGAACACTTATAGGCACACCTATGTGTCCAGATCCCGCTTTGTCCCAGAGGAGAATTAATACTAGGTGCGCTACTACCGCAACCAAGAGTTTTAGCTACAGTACCTCTGTAAAATTAGAAGAAATCAAATTTCTTCTTAAAGGAGAGTTGGAGCTGCAGCGAAAGGATGCCTTTATTTCTGGTTTAGCCATCCAAATCTTTAGCATCAACTCCACCATTCAAACCAATATCTGAAGCCACGCCAAAGGCTGAAGTGTTTTCTTGCGCCATCCCTTTACGAGTCACTTTTATCGACGCGACTCAGTTTCAAAGGGAAAAACTGACCGGGAAATATTTTCCCTCATCTTTCAGTCCCGAAAATTTTAAATTAATTCCTTCCAATAAATACACACCCGCGGCCGATGTATGTGCCAGTATTGTCCATCCGGACCCCGACACTAGACCGAGACGTTCATGTGCCTTTTTTTCCCATCCCCGATTTGGGTGATGGAAGTGCTTTTATCCTACCGAGCCCCGTGGGGGGGAAGGGAGGGAGTCGGGTCGGAGGGACCTGGACAGCGCCGCGGGGGCCTCGCAGTGCCCGGGGGAAGAGCGGAGCCGGGGGGGGCAGCGCCGGCCCCATAGAACAACGGGGATCGCTGCCGGCCCCCACTCTGTGTGCGGCATTCAGTGCCCGCTCTCTGCATGGGTGTACAGCGATCCCCACCGCCCCGCATCGCTCCCCGCTCTGCTGCACTCCGTGAGCTTGTCTCTCTGCCTCGCACGTGGCAGAAGTAATCACCGTGAAGCAAAAGGCGAAAAGTCCCTGTGAGCGGCGCTGGCCGTGGAGGTTACAGCTCGGCGGGTTCCGCTTTGCTATGCTAGTGGCCGAGCCCACCACTGGCCCGGGCACATCCCCGCACCTCCCTCCGCCTCCCTCCATCAGCGAACCGATCCGGCCGAAGGGAGATGCTCGCACGCTAATGGAGTGGGGGGCATTCGGAATTCGCCCTGTTTCTTATCGAACCCATTTACAGCTTACTTTCATACTGTTGCCGGGTGCTACTTGAGCGTGGGCTTAAAATAGGGCAGAAAGTACGGGGCTCCTCTTCCTTCTGTTGGATACCGAGCATTACACTGCACTCTGCAGTGCCCGCTGAGGCAAGGACCCTGATTTTTGCCCGGAGCCATATGCCTGCGGTGTCAGCGGGTCACTGCCCACCATTCGCCTGTAGCGAGAAAAGGAAAGAACAAGCTCTCGGCGGCGATGGGGCACACGCAGTCTCTGTGACGGGCTCTGCTCCTTATCTCTGAAAGGCTGGGAGCCGCGGCGCTCCGCTTAAGCCCTTTTACTACCCACGCCCCGAATATTTCCATTACACACGGTCTGTGCTCCTCAGCTGATATGCGAAACCCGTTGCCTTATCGCTGTCGGTCGATTGATATTTTCTGTGCACAAACCCAAGGCATTAAATCAATGTCTCCGCTTCGAAGCTGCATATTATCCATAGAGCAGCCTGTGGGAGACAAGCGAGGTCCTGCCGAGAACGGGCTCCATCCTGCCGCGGTGTCTCACCGAGCAGCTCTTGGCAGCAGCGGAATTGGTACTTTGAATATCATCCACCTGCCCGGATCCGGGGCCGCGCTGCCGGGGCTGTGGGGACGAGCCGGGCGGAGGGCTGAGCCGGGGCCCCAGCTCCGTAAGCCTACCCGTATCACAGAATCACAGAACGGCCAGGGTTGGAAGGGACCTCAAGGATCATGAATCTCCAACCTCCCTGCCACATGCGGGGCCACCAACCTCCCCGTTTAATACTAGAATGTAGCAAAGCAGAAGGACTTTAAAATAATTTTTTCTCCTTTTTCGCCGAGTAACAACGTTGGAGTAATTGGGTTGGATTTCTGTGACTCCTGCTCGTTTGCTTTTTTTTTTTTTTTTTTTTTTTTTTTTTTTTTTTTTTTTTTTTTTTTTTTTAATTTCCTTCCCCCCGCCTCCCTATACATCACCTTCTAAATGTAGTTTGTTGCCGCTGTCCCTAACCCATCAGGAGGCAATTATGCGATAATTACGAGAATGACACAGAGCTTTCATCGGGCCGTCTGGCCCGAGGGGGCTGAGCGCAAGGAGATCTGCGGCGGTGCCTCTCGTGGGGGATCGGAGCCGCTGTTGGTATTCCCGCGGTCAGTCCGAGCCGACACAGCGAGGGGTATCTCCCTCAGTTGGCTCCGTGCCTTCTTCCCGCCACCGGAATGTTAACAACAGCGAAAAAAGGTATATATGTATATATACATAAATACATATGATACCAACCCAGGCGCAGGCAGCCCCTGCCCATTGCGTGTGCGAGCTCTACAAAAGGATCTCGAAAATCCACCCGCACCGGCGCAAGCTGCGCGCCCCCCAAAGCCTCGCGCTCCCGAGGCCCGCACCGATCCCCGCACGGACGGTGCCCCTCCGCACCCGCTCTCACGGCCGCGTTCGCCCGCACCGCGCGTGGCTCCGCGCTCCGGGGCCCGCCGCAGAAATTTCGTAAGGAAACGGTGGCAGTCGTTCATTGTTAACATTTGATTTATTTAAAGTCCTTAACTGCAAATGATCAAAAAACCATACTTCACGCGTTAAATTCTCAGTTATCGTTTTAAATCAAAATATTTTTTTTCAATTACAATCACATTTATAAAATTAACAAAAAATTCTTAAATTCACGTGTAATTCTTTTTACTGTCATTTAAAGCAATTTCCAGCTGTAAAGAAAGAAAAAAAAATATAAACCATGCAATAAATTAAGGACATTGAGACAGCGAACAGGAATAATAATAAAACCCGTCTGGCTATGCTAACACCGTGTAAAACTGTGGAAAGTGCATTAACACTGGATGAAACAAGCTAATGATGGCGATAATTAAACGGCCACAAAAATGATGGGTGTGTAATGTATTAAACGAGGTGGGAAAGGGGAGAGGAAGGGCTCTCCTCTGTTCCTGGCGCTGGTGTGAGGGCCAGCGCCTCCCGGGAAGGGGATAACCTTGTTTTCAGTCCATAGCTCCGCTGGTACGCGACGAAGAGACCTTAAATTAAATAAGCATGTCATCCACACGTCGGCGAGAGTGCCTGAGGAACGAGAACCTTCAGTAACAGATGGGAAAGAAAAAAATCCAACTGGCTGTGACCTCTTGTAACTTTATATTACATCCCAAGACAGGTAACACTTGGAAAAAAATATAGGAAGGTTTCGGGGGGGGGGGGGGGAGAGGGGTGTCTGTCCCGACCCCGGGCTGCAGCTGGGCCGGGTGCGGGGTGCGGCTGTCCGAGCCGGAGGTTTGTTTTGCAAGTATCAAAAGGATGATCCGAGAGAGCAAACAGTCCTCTTGTTGCTTAGAGATTCTCTTAGTGTGTTGCTACTTCACAGCAGTATTGTCCTTCAAAGCCTTCTTAATTAAAAAAAAAAAAAAAAAAAAAAAAAAAAAAAAAAAAAGCCTTAAATCTCTACTCGCTTCTTCATCTCCGTATTGGTAAAGTATTGCCACATACCTTGTAAACTTACATGAGATTATAGAGCGGGGCAGGGGGCGGAAAGCACAACGAGTAGTTTACAAGCTCACCCATTTCTTTTCAATGACACCCTGCGGGGTGCGGGGCATATGTACAGCGAGGGGGGATGCGGGACAGAGACAGCGCACGACCATCGGGAAGTAACAGTCCTGTGCACGGCGTGCGCCCCGATACAGCGAGCTACGAGGTGTTGAGCACGGGTCTGGAGTACACCCCCTGGTAGTAGGAGGGCTCCAGCGCCGAGGGCTCGATGCTGCCGCGGGCCGCCATGGAGCCGCCGCCCAGGGGCAGCCCGCCGGGGATGGCAGCCCCGTACGAGGAGTACTGCAGCGCCTGCTCGTAGGCTTTGAAGTCCAGCTTGTGCTGCTGCTCCGAGGAGGACATGAGGTTGTTGATGGAGAACGGATGGTTGAAAGAGTAGTGGGGGTCCCCTTTGAGGTGCAGCTGGGGTTCGTGGGCCAGGGAATGCGGGGGGGTGCGGGACGGATGCCAGGGCAGGCACGGAGCCGAGCGAGGAGGCGGCGGCCGGGGCCGAGGGCTTCAGTTCGGCGCTCGGGCCGCTGTGGTCCATGGGCTGGGGGCTGGCGGCTGGGTTGGGGCCGGGCAGGGGGGCGGCGGCGTCGGGCTGCGCCGCTTTTCCGTGGGCGCGGGGCAGGGGAGAACCGGAGCCCGAGGCGGACGTCTGGTCCTTGCGGCCCTCCGACGGGGCCTTGCCGCCCGCCGGCTTCTCACACTTGAAGCGCTTCTGGCGGCGGAGGTAGCAGCCGTTCTCGAACATGTTGCCGGAGTCGGGGTGCAGGGTCCAGTAGGAGCCCTTGCCGGGCTTATCGGGGGAGCGAGCCACCTTGACGAAGCAGTCGTTGAATGAGAGCGAGTGGCGGATGCTGTTCTGCCAGCGCTGCTGGTTCTGTCTGTAGTAGGGGAAGAGGTCCATGATCCACTGGTAGATCTCGCTCAGCGTCAGCATCTTGCTGGGCGCCTGCTGGATGGCCATGGTGATGAGAGAGATGTACGAGTAGGGCGGCTTGGCGTGCGGGTAGCTCCGCTTGAAAACTCTTGGCGTCCCGCGTGCGGCCGAGGTTGGACTGCGAGTAGGCCATGGGGCTGACGCAGGGGTTCATGCCGCCGTAGGGGCCCAGTCCGTTCATGGCAGCAGGCTGCCCCGACATGGCGCCCAGCCCTCCGGGGCTCAGCGCCGCGCCCATGGCTGCCACGCCGGCCGTCATCCCGTTCACCGCACCCGCAGAGCCCGCCGGCATGGCTGCCACCGCTCCGGGACTCAGCCCGGCTCCCAGCCCCGTGTTGGCGTAGGACATGTTGAAGGAGCCGGAGGTCATGTTGCCGCTGGTCGTCATGGTGTTCATGCTCATGTAGGTGTTCATGGTGTTCATGGAGCCCAGCCCCGAGTTCATGTTGCTCACGGGGACCGAGGAATAGGCCTAGGGCAGCGAGACGAGAGAGGGTTAGCATGGAGCCCGGCACCGCGGAGCCTCTGAACCCGCCCAGGACGATCGCCGAGAGCCCGAATCCTCGTGACGGGAACGGAGAGAGACCGTTCGGTGCCGCCGAGCCCAGCCCCGGCACCGCGGGCCCTCAGCTTGGTTGCCCCGAGTGCTGCATGGCTCTGCGGGCTCCGTGTCCCGTGTTTGAATCCGTCCGATTACTGCAATCTATGGGCGCACGCCGGTGTGCTAGGGAAAACTTTCCTGGAATAACCGCACGAAGGTCTCCCTCCGCGCTGATTTATATTTCTGTTCCTACAGATAATGTCTTGTCACAAATAAAAATATTTGGAAAAAAAAAAAAATCATCAGCTCTGTCTGCACATAATACCTGTGGAAAGCTGCCCCTGTTCGCATTTCCGAGTCGGGCTTAAAGTTCAAACCCACCGCCCCAGCCTTCGCGAAGCACGCCGAGCTCCGGCTCCCAAAGCACGGGATTCTCTGTAGCCCCCAACGTGGGGTATCGCAGCCCGATCCCTCCTCACCGCTCTCACAAAATGCAGAACCTGGAGCCCCCAAAATGTGCGTTCCGGGTCCGCATCTGATTTCACGTGAGGGAGAAAGGCTCTGCGAAACGCGTTCCCGTTCACCTCGAACAAAGGCAGTGCGGCCGAGGAAAGGTTGTTAGGCGCGGGTTAAGCGCTCTGTAACATTCCCCATTATTCCCTACATATTCCGCGAACTTCTCAATGCGGTTTGAATTTGGAGGATCTCAGTAATTACCCGAGAGGGCTCAACGCGGCGGGGCTCCCACCTCACACCCAAACAGCGATTCCAGTTCAATAGCACAGGAGGAGAAAAGAGAGGGGCTAAAAAACAGCAAAAGGGCAGGTCGTGTAATTTAAGGTGCGTGGACAACGAGCGTGGCGAGGAAAAACGAGCGCGGTATTGACACCCCACGGGGATGCCCCCCTTTTCTCTGAGCTCTCCCCGCTGAGGGGGTAGCAGCGAGGTAACAGTGGTGTGGCAATGGGGTGGCCGTGGGGTGACACAGAGCTGTGCGGCCCTGCAGGCGTGGGGACGGCGCCGTGTCCGGGTGCGCTGATGCAATGCCAGTGCGCACCTCTCGGCTCCCGCACTTCCTTAAAGCGGCTCCTGCCCGGGCACCGCTCCCGGTTCTTCCGCGGTGGTGCCACGCTGCTTTCCCTCGCGGACCCCCGCAGAGGCCAGGCTATACCGGGGCCTGGATCACGGCGCTCCCCGGCCCTCTCCTAACGGCCTTCGGGCCGCTCCTCTCACACCACGCCGGAGCACGGGGGGGGGGCCCGGAAGCGGCTGCCGGGTGCCGCGGGTCGGCGGCGGGCGGCCGGGCCGAGCCCCCTCCGGGTTCCCCGGCCGCTCTCCGCAGCGCCGCCCGCCGGTATCTGGGCAGCAGCGCCCACCGCGGGCGGGCTGTCTCGCAAAATCCGAACAAACGGCGATTTATTCTTTTTCTCTTCCTTTCTTTTCTCTCGGCTCTAACAGGTGAGGCCCCGGCGGCAGCCAGCAGCGTGGGGCCCCAGGGGAGGGGGGGAGGCGTGGGGAGTGTGCTGCCCTCGGCCCGGCGCGCCCTGTGGCCGTGCCATATGCAGTGGGGAGTGGGACGGCAACGCAGCGGTCCCCTGCTCCGAACCAGGAGTTCTCTGGGGTGAGCTCAGCGCTGCCCCCCCGGTTCTCCTGCGGGCGGTGCGGAGTTTCTCGGGGCGGCTTGGCCGAGGAGAGACACGATGGCGCTGGCGGGAGCCGCAGCGCGAAGCGATCCCCCCCTCTCACTGCCCCCCTCCGCACCCCGGCCCTCCCCGGTCCCCTCTCCTCCCTCTCAGAGGTACAGCGGACCTGGGACTCGCTCACCTCCTGCGTGTCGGCGTAGTAGCTGTTCCAGTCGCTGGTCTCATGCCCTTCCATTTTCACAGTCCCTAACATTATGGAACCAACCTGCCCGGTGTAACCATCCAGCCCTCTTGCAAGCGAGCGACGGGTGGCAGGAAAAGAGCCCAGGAGGCCGACCTAGCAGGAAGCCAGCTCCCAGGAGGGGCGGGAGTGCCGAAATTGCCTCTATAATGAAGTCAAAAAGGAGGCAGGGAGTGGTGCGGGGCGAGACAGTCGAGAAAGTGAGGAAGTGCCGGCTGGGATGTGAGTGGAGTTGAGCTGATGTGGATCTTACGTCGCACAAAGTACCCTCCTCCTCCTCTCCCCATTTGTCCGCCTCACAAAGGCGTTCGCACCTACAAAGCCGGAGATGCACCTGCCAGCGAGGCAGCTCCCCTCGCCTGCGGCTCCCCTCGGGGCGGCACTTTATTTGCAAAGCGGCGTAATTGGTTTAAGCTTGCGGGGAAAGAAGGAGAGACGGAGGTGGGAGAGGGGAGGGAGGAAGTCCCCCCTCGTAGACGGACAGGACAAGCTCTAGGAAGGCTCACTGGAAATGAAATGAGGTAGATAAGGGAAGGGCAGTCCCCTCTGTTTGAATAGAATGCTAAAGGCCATCCAGCCCTAAAACTCCGAGATTAGGGGCCATATTTACTGAAGTCCAGTAGATGCTCCTCTAATAAAATGGCAGGGAAGTCCTCGCACGCTCCCCCTCTTTCTCCCGTCTATGCAAGGGGGTTCGATCCGGGTCCCCGAGCCCTCAGCCCGCGGAGCTTTCCACCCGGGAGTGTGATGGTGACGGTGATGGTGATGGTGATGGTACCTCTTTCTTGTTGTCTTACTTTTAGAACTCTGAGTCACCGCGCTGAGCGGTAACACTCTAGACACCCAATAAATGCGGACAGAGACTCGAATGCGGATCCACAGAGGTCAGCCTCCGCCTGACAAACACCAGGTGAGTCATGGAACCATTTTATTTCTTTTCTGGCGAAAACCTCCAGGCCAGAAGGCTGTTTGAGAGTCTTGGAGAGCCTTCTCTGGGGCCGGGCACCAGGAAGCACCATTGCCTTCTTCCCAGCTTCTCTTGTGGAAGAAGGAGAATCTGCATAGGCTGGAGGGCGAAAAGGGGCCACAGAGAGAAAGTAAATGGATATTGGACAAAGCTCTTTAAAGTATGGAACCTCAGTCTTCACAGACGGATCTAACACACTCCCATTCTGTCCCTGCCCTGCCCGGCTCTTCGAATTTACGCCAAGACCGCCGACTGTTCCTGGGTTTCTTGCTTTGCGCTTTTTCGTTCCAGTCGACATTTATCATCTGATAGCGAAAAAAAAAAAAAAAGAGTAAACAAACCCAGAAACAAAAATAAAACACGCCACACACACTCCAACGAAGCAAAACATAAAACCCCAAACTCAAGTAGCTGTTCGTGGAATGGCAATTTGAAGGGGAAATAAAGGTTGTTGGGATTTTGAAAACCTTAGGCGTACCATATGACACAAAATACAATGCCTGGATCCGATTTTTTTCCGGGCGTGTTTATCGCCCAGCTCCTGGTGCTCCCACACCAGTGTGTACTCCAAGGCTCTGCGAGGACGTCACCGCCACAAAAACGTTCTTTAAAAGAAGTTTATCATACAGAGACGCGGGACCGAAATTCCAAGTTATAGGTTATCTCCTCCTCGAGAACAATGTTTTAACTTGTCCTCTGAGTTTTCTGCTCTCCCTTTCTTTGTTCTTTCCCTCCTGTCTCCCCCCTTCCTTCCCCCTTCCCCCCCCCCCCCCCTTTTTTTTTCTTTAAATCTGGGAACAGAATTAAGTCAAATCCCTGAAACAGACGCAAACCTGGAATAATCCAGCTAGAAAAAGGGATGAGAATGTGTTTTCAAGGAAACAAAATTAAAAAGATAAAAGCAGTGAGTTAAACTTCTCCTCTCAAGTGGTCAAACTGCACAAATGGAGATCGGATAAAAACCCAGAGGAAAATCTAACAGATACTCAAATTGCGGTCTTTATGTATGCACCCTCTCTCTTTCCCTAGTGGAAACAGTCTGAACACAGAGACCCTTCGGTACCGGCTCGCTCAGCCCGGTGCTCCGGCTCAGTTCAAAGCCTCCCAAAGGGAGGGAGGGCTCCGGCAGCCCGCTGCCCGCCGCAGGGTGACCTCGGGGCGGTGCTGCCGCTTCCCAGCACAGTCCCGCGAGAGCAACGCCCGGCGGGACGCGGGCAGCCTGTTCAGGGCTCGCCGTGTGCCGGGAGGGCAGCAGGCACGGACCCCACGGGCGGCACGTAGCTCTACGCTGGGGCACACGCTGAGTCGCGCTGACAGTGCCGTGCTGAGCCGTGCCGAGCGGTGCGCGGAAGCCGGGGTTGTGCAAAGCCGCAGCGCCTCCTGTTGTCCGGCCGCGGCTTCCTGCTCCTAACGTTGCCCCTGAAGGTGAGACTCAGGCAGGCGGTCTGTTATCTTCTTAGAAGAGAGCGTTTCAGCTTATTGCACAGATGGATCAGTGCGCCTCCGGCACTGACAGCCGGTCCTGGAAATCCCCCTCCCAACCCCGGCGGCCGGAAGCCTCCCGTGTGTGCAGCAGCGGAGCGCGGCGGTGCGGTGCTTCCCGTCGGGCCGGGGCTCAGCGCTGTGAGGGATGCGCGGGGACACCGGCACGACGGGACCGTATCCTTCCGCAGCCCCCGAGGGGAGGGGAGAGCAGGGCTCTGCGGGGATGGAGGACATAGAAAGACTTCTGCCATTCTAGCCGTTAGAACAGTAATCGCGGCCCCAGAGCCTTTCCCCGAATCTCGTTAGAGCAATGCCGTTTTGTCGGTTTCTCATCAAGCTGTACCTGCTACATTTTTTTTCGCCCGTGGGATGGCATCAGGGCCGGCACCGCGCGGGACCTCCGCACAAACCGGGAGCCCCGGCCCCGCGCTGCTCGGGCACTGACCCACTCGTGGAATGGGAGATGGAATAGGCGACAGCGATCATTTTGACTTCAAGGGGCGGATGGGACAGCGCTACTTCAATCCGCTCCTGCGTAAGAGCTCCTTTTCCTCTGGAAGAGGCAGCTCTTAGTTCAACTTGTAGGGTCTTGTTTGATTATTTCCAGTGGACGGCAACCTCTCGGCAGCGTCCGTGCGGGGCAGGTTTCAACCTCGGGAAGGAACAGCGAGACTGCATCAGAATGCCTTCCCTGTTCATCGCTGTCCGGCCGCCTTTACATTTCCCCGGCTCTGACTCCTACCCACCCATCCCTCCCGGCAGTAGGAAATTCCCGTTCCACCCGTTTCCGATCTGGAATCCCCCCCCACGTAAAAGTGAACACAGGAATCGCGTGCGAGCCGCGCCGGTGCCCGCAGCCGGATGAAAGCCCCGGGACGCTGTCAGCGGCGGCGGCGGCCGGCGGCAGCCCCGCACCGAGGGACGCACCGTGCAGCCCCTGCCGGCCTTTGCCTCCCCTTCTTCGCCCTCCCTGAGCCGCGGGGCCACTCTTCGGCCACAGCAACGCCGGTACGGAGCTCCCACTCGTACCGGGGCGCCCGGGGTCTTATGCATGGAGCACGTTGGCTTCCACGAGGCCCCGAGGACGCTGCAGCAGCGACTTGATGCTGCTGGATTTTGATTTGTTTCATTTTATTTATCTTTGTTATCTATTATTTTATTACTCTGTTTCAATTTATTTCATTTCTTTTTATTTTTCTCTCTTTTTATTTTTCGTTACATTTCCTTAACATTCATTACGTTTCTTTTTTTCAGGCATCATTCAGCACACAGGTAGCGACTTGATACACTCCTGACACGGAAAAAAATACGTTGCCTACACCCGAAAGCCCTCATATATCACAG
This sequence comes from Lagopus muta, assembly GCF_023343835.1. Lineage (NCBI taxonomy): Eukaryota > Metazoa > Chordata > Aves > Galliformes > Phasianidae > Lagopus > Lagopus muta. The sequence continues at coordinate 37,010,137 of NC_064438.1, forward strand.
CCCAGTTAAAGGAGAAAGAAGCACAAATAACGAATTGAAAAGCTACATATAACCTACTGTCCAACGGCCACAGAAATCAGAGTAAGGAAGTCCCTGGGTTTGGTTTACTTTTTTCTTCAGTGCAACAATATAGTTCTTAAGCAGGTAAATCACACCCCGGTGTATTCAGTCACTTCATTTTTGTTAATAGGGCTGGCTGTGGGCATGCAGAAGTTGAGCAAGCAGGATGCCCACCCTGCTGTGTGTTGTTGGCAGTCTGTTTTACTCTTCATAAAAATAAATGCATTTCACGCTTCTCACTTGAATCAAGAACAGCCATATTGTATGCATTTCAATTAGTGGGTGTATTATTTATGTTATATTTCCTGAAACACGAGTGGCAGTGCTTCTGATGCTTATTTTAATCAGTGTGCCAATTCTGATGCAGCCACTGTCCCTTTCTGAAAGTTTTATTTGCAAATTTATTAAAAACCATATTTTGTTTCTAAGTAACTGCAGTAATACAGCACAAAAGAAGCAGTATCAGAGGAGATGGGACTACACACAGATAAACAAATATACTTCAGTGGCACCCAGTTTGTAGAGTTTCACCTGAATAGAAAAATTAATTTTTTAAAAATAAAACATACACAGACTTCTGCAACACAAATATAAGGAATAAAGAAATCAAAGCCTGCACAGTTAATCTACATAACCAGTATCAGAAACAAACCTTGGGAGGAGACACACTTTTGTGTAGAACCTAGAGCTGGGAGAGTGACTTCGTGGACCACTGTCTGTCCATCTTTTCCAATATTATTTGCTGATTGAACAAAAGGTATTTTCATACCCCATGAATCTTCAAACACTGCAATGAGTTCTCTGGGAGAATATCTGTTTCCCTGATATAAGCCAAATATTGCTGTACTGGTCAATTGATGCAGAGCTGATCAGTGACTTGGGATATTCACGTCAACAGAAATACATCAGTTCTTCTGCAAACTGACCTTCCTATGCAGAAGATTGAATTTGCAACTTGGATTTAGCACCACATTTTTAATTCCCCCCCCCCCCCCCCCCCCCCCCCATTTTCCTTACCAAAAAATAAATAAATGAAATAAAAGATTATTTTCCCTCCTCTGTGTTTACAGTAGTTTTACAGAAGATAGAGAGCAGTATCCACTATAAATAGCTTCCTTGACTGCCTTCAGCTCTGAAGAATCAAATGTATAAAATCAAGGCTGGCTTACTTAAAGTCCTCCCCAGGGAGCAGTTCTGCAGTGTTACTTGGCTTGCACTTCTTAGAACACAAATTAATTCTGTCTGTATTAACTGCACTTTTTTTGAGCTGCGTTAACAAGGACACCCAGAAACTGTGGGATATGTGGCAGTGTGTGATCACATACATACAGAAACACTTTGGCCATTTTCTCCTTCATGGGACATGCATGATATCTGCCCTGAAAAAGGATGCATAGAGGCTCTATGTAACAATGTCCGATAGTTGTACATTTTATGTTGAAAGTGAGACTCTAAACAGCATGAAATCATAAGCAAGACTTGTAAAATAGGACAGTCAACTCACTTCTATGGGAAAGTAGAGGGTGATCTGGATTCAGAAGCATTTTTGGACTCCTCAGGAGCAGTGGTTGTTCAGCAGTTTGGAGAGTGGCTGGCTCACCCAGCAGTCGGTCTGAACTTCAGCTGCTCTTCAGGCATTTTGGGGGTGAATCTTCCTGCTGAGCAGATTTAAAGCAATGGCAACAGGAAGGTCACTTTGCTCATCACATGCCTTCCCTTCTGCCTCCACACAGACTCTGCTCTCTGTGCAACTACTGGCGAGACAAGGAGAGCCAGGTTGGGCAGATGCAATTCATTCCTCCTCCACCCTTTCCCAGGCAATGAGGCAGGTGTCAGAATATTCCTGAAGTTCATGTGGTTTCAGGGTTACTCCTTTTTAGGTAGTAACTTAAGGTAGGATGACTGGGAGAGAATCCAGCACTGCTTTCCTTCATCTCCTCCAAAGAGAAACTTAGTCTTCCAGCCCAATAATTTCATTGCTAGATGAAGGTGGCTTTCTTGTTATCTGTTGAACTTTCAATCTTTTGCCTTTTTTCAGGATCAATACCAAGGAATATTCCATTCACTACTCGCTCTGTGTTTTTTTTTAACCTTTCCCTTAGATACAACAGAAACTTCAGCCTCTGCAGATCTCTCTTTTCACCCCTTGGAGGACATGTCCTTTTGCTGAAGAAACAGAGCAGATGTGAAAATTTTTCTTGTGATTAAATGGGATTTCTATGTTCCCCAATGCTGATACTCCAGCTGTGAAACCTACGAGATCTACAAACACACACTTGTATCTTTCTATATATCCACAGTCAAGCTGCTGTCCTACGAGAAAAGAGGAGTTGGACAGGAATAGGGGTCTGGAAAACCTGCTGTTTTCTAGTATTAACTGAAAGACAGTGGAGAACAGAGATAATATGATCAAATTTTAGAACTAAAGCAAGTAAAGGGCTGAACCCAACAAAGACTTCGGCAGGTGCTTTGCTGTAATTTCTCTGTTTATTGCTTACAGCCCTTTTTAAAGCCAGGAGTGCCTCTGACCTTGTGCCTATAATAAAGGCTGTGAGTGATGGGCTGCTAGAAGAAACTCATGTAATTTCTCTTGGGCTCTATAATAAAGTGGCACATAACTGAAAATATTACAGTATCATCATACCAAAAAATAAACCTGGGATTCATGATCACTCAAGACAACCTGATTTTATCATTTCAAGTATAGTTGAAAATGAAAAGGTTCCATCTTGTTTCCATCTTCTTACTGCATTTTATTTTGAATTATAAGGGAAACATCATTATTTAGACAAAGTCTTTCAATTGTGTGGGGGGAAGCAAAGCTCAAAATCATAGGAGGAAGAAAAAATTTAACTACTTCTTCTGGCTTAGTACCAGCAAGTACAGATATCACACAATCACAATGGAGATTAGTAGGGGCTGGGTGTGCGTATTTGTAATGCGTCAAAGAGAGGATATAGTGATTAGAAGCATGACGATGCTTTCAACACTCACAGAGGGATTGAATGTATGATTTATAATACTAATTCTGCAAAACCTTTCTATGCTTGTGCTTACTGCTCAAGGGATTCAGCATGGATTGATCACCGAAAAAAAAAAGGTGTTTTCTTCAGCTCAGCTGGATCAAACTCTTGCAACTAATCAAAAGCCTTTTCAGTATTGACACTGTCTGATCTAAGAGATTGTTTGCTACCTACATGTTTACTCCATTGTTCTGCTGCAGATTATTGTTCCTACAGTGTAATTGTCAGAAAAGTTTGTTCTGTGTCCACAGTGGCAATACTTAACTGATCGGTACTTTAGATGATAATCATTTGATTTTCTCTGAGTATTTATGGCCATTTTTATACATATATGTGTTGGAAACATTAAAACAAAGATGTTGATGCCCTTAAAGAGCAAGCAGTAACCCATAATCTGAGTTCCTGGTCTCTGAAATGGTATACTGGACACTGATAAATAGCCTTGAATGAGTGAGTCCCATTTTGAGGCAGGGCATGCTTTGGCTGTACCAAAGGGAGATCAAGAGCACCCAGCAGAGCTGCTGAGAATTTATGCTTTTTCAGGTGAAAAAGTTTTCACAGCCAGCTGCAGCTGGATGTTAAGGTGAGGCCCAGCCTCTAGTGGCTATCTGGGTGTAAGCCACAGAACTAACAACGTAATTCTGCCCTTACTTGCCTTTCCTTTAAGTGATTGCTATTTAGCTTCACAGGAACTCTTTCTGGCATTGCTGGGCAGCACATACCAGGTTGTGCATATTTCATGTGCTTTCTTCCCCTTATTCACAACTGCCAAGATCAAGATGGCTTCCAGAGAGCACAATGCTTACTCCTGATTTCATGTCTGTGTCCTTCCAAAGCCTGAGGGACAATGCCATCAATGTTTCACCCCAGCTTGAAATTGTATTATGGCAAATGTGTGCACCGGGGTGTGGACTCAGATGATAAATGAGAAAAGAGGCTGCTTTCTGACCTTTTACCAACCAACAAAAACAATTTTTAATAACTGCTTTTCTTCCTAGAAAGAAAAAAAAAAAACACAATTCCCTGTAACATTTATGGACAAATAACCTAGATGGCAAAATTTATGTGATATTAGAAAGCTTAGTGATCTGGTAAGATGTAATTAAAATAAATAATAATAATGTGTACCAAGGGAATAAAATTGCACAAGGTTTTCCAAAGCTAGATCCATTTGCTCAGTATAAGGATTCATCTGCTCATTAAATTTTGGACTTTGCATGCTACATAGATGAGGCTTAACCTGTTTAAATAAATACTTCACATTAATAAAAAAAAAGAGAACTTGCTGGTCTCAAGCGGCACTGTGATTATGAAAGGAGGGGAACATAATAATACCTGGGGAAATGGGAGAAAGATTTCCATTAATTTCTGTGTATTGGGGCTCATTGTCATCTTCAGAGCTCAAGCTGAGGGTCTAGAGGATATACTTACTCCTGGGTTGAATGCTAAACAATGTGTGGGGCTTAGTAGGTAAAATACATCACATTTTGGATTTAACTTGTCATCAGCCACCCTTGGGTGCTAATTCCCTTTGCTACAAAACTGAGAACCTCAATGCTGTAGCACAGGAAACATTTTTGAACTACTGCTTGAACCTTTCATGCAACTTAACTGCATCTTCCTGTAGCCAGTCCCTGCTTTACTACAAGCAGAGCTGATGAATAGCAGACACAGTAAGATAATACAGAATACTTGTTTTCCAGCTGCACACGACCACTTTACCACAGCTATTAACGTGAAGAAGAAATCCATGCCTAAGGATTTTTTCTCCTTTCTAACATTTCTTTTGATGCAAATACTTCTTGCCATTCATCAGCTCCTTCCTGGAACTTCCTGATGCAAATACCTCTTCACATGCAGGGCTTTTCCTCCTATGTCCCACTGTGACTCCTGCAGAGAGGAGCTGCTCTCAGTAAACCAAATTGCTGGGGCTTCACTGGCTGTGTAACTAGTTTGGAATTGATCTTCCCTCTCGACTCAGAACTACATTAAACTGCTGATCAGGTTTATCTTCAATGAGGGAATTTAACACTTTCATTCCTGTTCAGAACATCTCCAATATTTTGGACAGGCAGTGGGAATCCTTCCACACAGAACAACTGCTTTCTTTTCCACCCACTCCTCTTCCTGCTATTCTGATATTCCTGCTAGGGAGCAGGAGAAGTAATATTAAATAGATAGTGTTCCTAGGGTGTGTTACATGGCTTTCATCAGTTATCTACTATAAAAAAGAAGAAAATCTACTTTAAATTTGGTTTTAATGTGACTGGCTAATGAGTTTTTAATCTTTAACAAGTCCTTAGTTGCCTCAGGAAGCCAAAATTTGGTCATGAAACCTGGTGCAAGGCGTGTTGTCTGCAGGAAGTGCATTGGCCACCCCCTTGGGCTCCAGGAATGCAATTAAGAAGGAAAAAAGCTGAAGCTGAAAGCCACAAAGAAAGAAGAGGACAATGGAAGACACTTTTCATTAGATCAGTGGAGGCTTTTAATCAGTTGTGTGGCTTATTTCAATCCAATCTGTGCCAATAGTTGCAACATCCCCTTGTTACATGGAGGTATTTGGTGATCCAAACAACAACAAAAAGATTTTATTTTTTACCCACCAAAAAGGCATACACTAGTTGCAAACTTAATTTCGTGAAGTGTTACAGCCCAGGGACTCCTGAAAAACAGTTCCTTTTCAAAGGTCCCCTCCAACCCAAGACATCATGGCTCTGTGAAGCCCATTTTCCCTCTTTATGAGCTGTGAACTGCCTAAGGGCCCCTGTGAGGACCTTGTAGACCTGTACTTTTCACACTTTAATTTATGTTTTGCTTTGGCTTTTTTTTTTTTTTTTTTTTTTTTTGGCTCTTTTTACCTGGTGATTTTTGACACGTGCCATCATTCCCACAATTCCCCTAAGAGAGCTGTTTCAGACTTCCAGACACATTAACGCTGCATAAGATCTGCAAGAAGCCTATCCTACTAATAACTGACAAAGCTATTGGTGATGGTTAACCAGGCGCACGCAGCTGGGTTTATCTATTGCGCCCCAGCAGACAGCAGGAGTGTGTGTGACTGCGTGGCACACGAAGGTGTCCTCCCCTCCGGTAGGGGGCGCTCGCCTCCCTGCTGGCCCTCTTGCCTCCCGGTTGCTTGGTTACGGAGCGCGTCCTTCCGTACGACGGGAGCGGCGTGGCCCCGTCCGCGGCGCTGGGCGGGGAGAAGCGAGCGGCGGGGTCTTATAGGGTCTCGGGGGCCGTGCTGTGCCTGCTGGATGTGTTTGCTATGTTGCGGCTGCTGGCGTGTCCTCGTGGGAGGTACTTTTCCTGCTGTGGGGGGGAGGAGGAAGGGGGCTGGCAGGGGCCTGAGGTCACTTGTTTTTGTAGGTGGAAAGCCTTTGTAGTTACTTTAGTAAGTGCAAAGCTTCAGCCTGCCTCATTTCTTCCTCTGCTGGGAGTTTCTGTGTGACTTCTGGTTTATGCTCCCAAAGATAGCAACAGTTCAGTTCTTTCCCTTGGTAGAATGGTACTAACTGTCACTGGTGCTTAGTGATATGCACTACGTGGTGGTCATAATGAAATCCATAGAGACTTCAGCAAAATGCAGTCCTCTTAAAAGGATTGGATTCTGCATTGGTATATGAAGTATAAAAGCTAATTTCTGTTTGAGTTTACAGGTTGTGTACTGCAGGAGAGAATTGCTGGAAAATGTGAGCGCTTTGAACTGAGTTATGTGGAAGAGCTGGCTGTGGTTACGGGACCAGGCTGTATGTGAGGAATCTCAGTGGGACAGCCTGAAGATCGAATTAGCAATAGTTACTGCTTCTAGGAATGTGAGCATGTGCAAGATTTAACACCAGGTCAATTGCACTGTTTAAGAATATTATCCTCTCCAGAGGTCAAAGAGTTCACATAAGCCTGCCATGAATATAAATAAAAATATTCCTTATTAATTGCTCAGAAAGTAAGGAGATCCTCGGAAGAAAAATGAAAAAACAAGCTTCTGATCACAGGGTAATGAACCACAGAAATAGAACTCTGGGAGAAGACAGTGATGACAAAAATCAAAGTTGCTCTGAAAAAGGTCACAGTGAAAATGCCACTTATAGTCATGGAAGTTGCACTGTAAAACTTCCAGTAATAGCATCGTTTGCAGGTACTGCTAAAAAAATTCCACCTCAGAAGCCAAGACATGGCAGATCTGATTTTTGCACCAGTAACTCCCTGGTCTTGTTGGAGAAGACAAAAACTGTTAGTAAAGTAAAGGATAGAGCACGTATGCTACAGGCGAATCTCTACAACTTAAGGAATGATAAAGCTGAAAAAATAGGTACTGTGATTAAAGATAGTGATGAGTTTAGCTCTGCAGACTTAAAGAGAAATGAAAACATTCCCAGGAAGGGAAAATTAACCAGGGAAAGCTGTAAGAAGAGAAGCAAAGAGATTTCAAAACTAAAGCAGCAAGATTTATGTGTTGAACTGGGACAAGTGCTGAGAAAAGGAAGCAAGCAGCCAAGTGTGAGGTCTGCTCAGGAACAGTTGGAAGAGGTAAGAGATGTGACTAGACTAGACACTTCAAAAATATATGAGAACTTCCAGCAGAGCAAACCTGAAGAACCTACTTCCACAGCAGCATTGCCTGTGAGAGTAGTTGCAAGGATTGTTGATGAAATAATCGCTTCCCCGCAGTCTACTTCTCCATCTTCCTCAGAACAGATGATCAAAGAACTCCTGGAGAGTGTTCTTGGCCAGAAATGCAACATAAAAATGGAAGTAGGTGAACCAGAACAAGAGCAATATTTTTGTCTTAGGTAAATATTACTTTTATAGGAGTTGTATATTTTTTTCCAGCTCCTACAACACAAAAGCCAGACAAAACAAACAGACACAAACACTAATGTACCATAGAATATTCTTCACTGTTTCTTCTGCCAGATCTTTAATTCCCTTAACATATGAAAATGAGTCAATATCAAAATCTATTAAAACATAAACCCTCTGGGGTGGGAATTGTTAGTCTATTTATAGATTAGTACAGCTTTTTCTTTTTGCTCTTTCCCCCTTTTTAAGGTGGCAATTCCAGTCTAAGAGATGATGAAGTGCACTAAGTATACCTGAAGCATTGTTCCTTTCAGTTTGGCATACGAAGTCTCAAGAAAACAATTTCATTATTGTAGTTAAGTAGATTGTATCAGCTGTTGTAAGTGTCCCTTCACTTACAGTAAGAGGCACCAGTAACATCAATATCATAGAGGACTTTTCTGTATTCTCACCAGAGGATAGCCTCTTTTGTTGTTGCTGGTTTATTTGTTAACTAGTAACTTAGATTTACTAGTAAATTACTCTCAGTACTTTGTCTTCTCTGAGCAAGACTAATGGTTTTGTTAGAATGAACCATTTCACAAGGGCTGAAACTCATGTTATGAAAATAGCTATCATACTTTGTATGCATACTAGCTTTTGTTGTGAGGGGTGGAGTACACCCATATAGGATGCAATACTTACAAGAAGGAACTGCCATTGCAAGGAATCATATGGAAGACTGATGTGTTTGTGTTTTAGGAAATCGTGATGGAAATTGTTTCCTACAGCTATTAAAATGCTACCTTTTATGATTACAGAGTATCTTGCACAGGATGTAAGTGCAGTACCTTAATATTTCTTTAATGTGAGATTGATTGTCATTGGTTAGATTGAAAAAAAAAAATTAAGACAAAAAAGAATGCAGAACTGATTTAATTATGTCTGAGTAGCAATAGTCTGAAACTGCATTTCTAATAGATTTACGTCCTATGATTTACTTTTGTTCTCAGAGCTGTTTGTGTGGCTCAGGTACTCAGAATGCCTTTTACTCTGTATATTTTCTGGTGTATATTTGGGTTGAAATGAGAGAAGCCTTTCCTCAGTGTGGCAGCATTGTATGATCCCTCTTCATTGCATTGCTTTACTCTGATTTTAGGAATGTAATAATTTGAGTCTCTTCTCTTGTTAAGTCTGGTTGAAGTTTGCCAAAAGGCATCAGAGGAGATTGGGAAATGAAGAAGACTAAAAAAAGTCATTAGCGTTGCGGTAATTAGGTTACATTGCTTGTCCTGTCTTACTCATTTACAATTGTATTTTATGTTTTATAGGTAAGATTTTCAAAATCTGGCCTCTATCAGGTCCTGGTGTTTTTGATTTGAAGTGAACTGAGTTTTCCGTTGTTTGTATTGGGAGTTACTGCACTCTGAGCTTTGAAAGTGATCTCTGGAGTACTGTGATAACTAAACATATCAATCAAATTTAAAGTAAAACAAAAGTTGAGACTTGGTGATCAGACTTTCTAGTCCAGTTGTTAGTTGTTTAGTGTTTTTTTTTAGATATGGATTTATGGAAAATGCGTATGAATGACACTTACTGATTGCACTTTTTAAATTAAAGGCATTTACAGCTGGCATCTTATGAACTGAAGTGACCTTACAAATAGGATGAGGACTCTAGCAATTCTTTATTATTATTATTATTATTATTATTATTATGTGTGACTTGTTTGCTTTAGGCTGAGCTTCAAGACTTGTCTTCTCTGATGAAATAAGGAGTATATTATTTTAAATGAAATAAAACAGAACTACTAAAATGAAAACAAGCTTTCAGAATTAAATGTGATTTTTATTCCCTAAAAAAAGAAAAAAAGTATTTTATTCTCTTTATCTTATTTTTCATTTTGAATTAATGACTGGTTAATATTGATAGTTTGTACTGTTGCTGTGGAGTCTGAGCATTTTTTTTTTTTTTCCCCACAGTGATTTGTATCATTACATGGGAAATGGGTTGCCAGCTCTGTGGGACATTAGTACTTCGCCCTGTTTCCTTGGAGGAAATCGGTTATAAATAATTATTCCTATCACGTTTTCTGTTAAAAAGTGAAATGCTTATTATAATCAGAATATCATTTCCAATGCCTGGAGTCACTTTGTTGCCTTGGGGCATGTTGCACCCCTGAAGTATCTTGTTATCAAGTTATATGTTGGATTTAGTATCCATAGGAGGGTGTTTATATTCATTCCAGAAATACATTTTCTTGGTGTTCAGCTTCCTTAGTGATGAGTTTGCAACTCATCTTTTTTTAGTTGGCTTATTGTTTTCAGCAGATCAATTGTTTGGTATCTCAGATGAGCATGAGAAGGTGGTAACTAAAAGAAAACACTTTTTTGTTTTGTTTTTCTCTCTGGAAAAATAGAATCAGATTTGAATGTTTCTATTAAAGGGTGATGGTACAGTGCACCATGCCATCAAAGAACAAACAAAATATTCTTCTGCTTTGGTACGCATCTCTAACTCTTCAACTACTCAACAGAAAGTGAGGCCTTGAGGAGCCTTTCTCAGTAAAATATTAGTACTCTCTCAGAAGTACAGTTTTGTTTGCTTTAGCTACAAGCAAATATAAACAAGTGTTTGCTCATCACTTTATAGCATCTTAAGTATTTAGTGTATAGCTTCTTTATATTTCAACAGACGTGAAAATTATACATCAGATCATGTATTGATTTTTTTTTTCTTTTTTTTTCTTTTGACTAAAATGGTAGGAGGCTCACTGAAAATATTTTTCTGAAGTGCTGTAAGGTGTATTCTTTTCTTGGAAATGAATGACATCTCTATTTATTTGGATGTGTAAAAAGTTCATGAGTCACAATAATGAAGCCTTATATTATGATTTTTCTAGTGTATTATTAATTCTGTAACTGCGTATTATTGATTATACTCAGTAAGGTTAATCATAGCATAGCAAAGGCAATGTTATTGCCTACCTTTGCATAAGGGAATCAGTCTTCAGGAGTAGACATTACCAATCCTGGATATACGTTTGATTTTTTTCTTCTTTTTTTTTTTTTCCCCCCTGTGGAACAGTTGACATGTACTACTTCAAATATTAGTTTTTTTTTTAAGATATACAGTTTTAATGATGTTACAAGAAGCTGCCTAATTAGAAATGCTTATTGTATGATATACATGTGGGAACATCTGGAATCTAATCTGTTTATCTCTTCAGAGTTACTAACACAGGTAACTTAGGATAATCCAGTTGTGCAGTTTGTGAGATTTGTATCAACAATCACTTTTCAGTATCCTGGTTCTTTATGCTTATTAGCATAATTACCACATGATCACCTCTTGTTGCAAGAAATGCTGCAGGCTTCATGGACTGTCTTTTTACCCTGAAGTCTAGCAAAAGGGGAGAATACTCCTGATTAGTCTGGTGGGATGCTGTTATGAGAACAAACTGATTTTAATCTGATAAACTGTAATTTCATACGATTTCAAGATTTGTTAAAGGAATACAGGATGATTACCAATGCCTGTATAAATAATCTGTACAAGTTCACCAAGATAAAAGAGTGCTTTAGGGTATTTGCATGATCACACATCAAGACTACATTTATTCTGCCAATTATCAGAGTCTTTTCTACATTGGTGATGGCTTTCTATCATCAAAAGAGAGAAATCATTTGCAGTGAATGAAGAACAAGGCTATGAAGATGATGAGGGTGTTGGAGCACCTCTTCTGTGAAGACAGGCTGAGGGAGCTGGGAGATTAAATATATGGAAGTTATTAACAATGGTGCTGAGACACTGGCATAGGCTGCCTGCAAAAGCTATGGATGTCCTGTTCCTAGAGGAGTTTGAGGCCAAGTTAGATGTAGCTTTGAGCAACCTGTTGTAGTGGAAGGTGCCCCTACCCATGGCAGGGGGATTGGAACTAGATGGTCTTCAAGGTCCTTTCTAACCATAACCATTCTAGTATTCTTTTAAAATAAATTATTTTCATAGCATTTAACTATTAAAGGAGAAGTTGAAATTTTTTGGTAAGATGAATTTAGAGATAATTATTAAAAACACTAAGAAGTCTTGATTTTTTTTTTTTTTTTTTTTATATGTCAAGAGTCTCAAAGTTTCTTTTCAGCACCCAAGGATACCAAAGACATATCAAAATCACTGGAAACTGTTCCAACATTTTTAGTTAGTTATGAAGGTACTTAAATCCATAAATTGATAAATTGTTTTTTACAATGAGGTGGAAGGCTATGACTACTCAAATGGCATTTTTTTTTTAAAGGCCCAATAAAATTTTCTGTCACAAAATATCAGTGCGGGAAGAATCAGCAGAATGCTTGAGAATGGACCCACAGGAATTAAGAGTTGCCGTGGTCTCAACACTTTTATTTCTAAATAAAATTGACTTAGTTTTTGTTAATACAAACACACAACCCATAGTACATGTACACATGGTACACATTATGTTAAAATACCAGAACAGCATTGTGCCTGCAATTCTCCCATGGGGAGTGAACAAAAGAAGAAATACCACACCCAGCAAAGAAAAGCAGTTGCGTAACATGTACAGGTGTCTAAAATAGCATGAAAATACTGTTTGTTCATATAATTTTGATTTTGATAAGGAAATTAGTATAGAAAACTAATCTACCTATTCTGTTGGCTTTGATCCAGCCTGTTTGAATGAAAGGATATGTGAAAAATTCTCTTTGAATTCATGCATTAGATAATAAATTGTGTGGGGGAAAGAATTCCACTTAGGTAAGATGGAGTCTAATTAATAGTGCATTGTAGTCACTGTGTCTGGAAATGTGCATGTATTGCAAAGAAAAGGAGGATTATTTGGTGTAGTTTGGGAAGGTATTGCTGAATCTGTATTTTAATCCAGGATGTTTCATTCCTTTGTTTTTCCATTGTTATGAAAGTTATATGGAATAAGGTTTTTTTTTTTTTTTTAAATTAAGCTCTGCCTTTTCTGTCAAAAGTAACTATTTACTAGAGCTTTGTCTAAAAATAAAATCACCAATGCATGCAATATTTTGCAAGTAAAGTTTTTTTTTTCCTTTTTACTATTTACTTTTTGGTGGTGGTTTTTTTTTTTTTTTTTTTTTTGCTTGAAAACTCCTTTCGTATCATCTTCATTTTCTAATACGCAAGCAGAACAATGTTGCAACTCAGAATACACTTTTTACATGTTTTGTTAGAATGGAATTGAGTATGGCATGCAAAAAAATCCTAGGCATTAAAAATACGCTTTTAGATTACTGGTTGGACAATGCACAAAATAAGGAGTGAAATGTGTAGAAATCTTTTCAAAAGATCACCCTAAGTTTGTTTCTGCATGTGTATGTTGATTTCAAGTATATTTCAAATATATATAATAAAGACCCAGCCTTTAATTTGTGCATGAATATTAATTTGATGTTTTGTTCTATTAGGTAGTGAAAATTGCACTATATATGTATATATATAGTGCACTCTATAGTATAGTGTGTGTGTGTATATATATCTATATCTATATATATATATCTATATATATATATATCTATATATATATATCTATATATCTATATCTCTTTCCCTCTGGTTTGTGCAGCAGGCCCCAGTTGAATGTAAGGAAATAAAAACTGATTCTCAAGCTAGCAAGGAAATCCTGCCAAGTTTTCACCAAGCAAGCCTGGTAACATTCTACATTATCTAGGAATGTTGAAATATAATAAGTTAATTGTACTTCTATTTGCTTGTAGAGTTGTTAAGATAGGTAGATCATATTTTAAACTGATAAAACAGGGAAGGAAAGGAAATAGTGCTTGAAAACATTTTGGTACTTCATAAATTATAAATATACTTTTGTTTTTATTTCTATCCCTTTTGTGTCTCTTATTCCTTTCTTTTCTTTGGGGGTTTGATTCTTTAGTTACTGGATATGCAGAATTTCCCTCTTATTAAGTAGTATGAGGATTAGGGCAATGAACTTGCAAAGCATTCACTGATATTCATGTATATTAATGCTCATCACTTTGTTTTGCATTCAAATTGTTTTTAAAATTTAAATTTGTAAGCTTAGATGTGTTTGGAGATGTTGCTTAATGTTTAGAGTTGTTGATTTATTTGTTTTAAAGGATCCATATATATTAATACACATTTCTGATGTATGTTAATTTGTACATTTTTGAAGTATAATTTGTGGAATAAGCTTTTCAGAAGAAATCTCTCTATATATTATTATTTAGTGTTGATCATTGTAAACCCTTTGCCTGTTAGTGTACTGATTTTGTAAATCCAGTTCTCGATCGAAGAAATATTTGGCTTAAGATAAAATAGATACAGTGATCCATGTGCTTCATAAAATGCATGTACGATGAAAGAGTAATTGAAAATAATAAATACTGTAATGAATTATTTGTCAGGGAGTGTAAAAATGTGTTTTTAAGAAAATGCTATATGTTCTTCTCCTAAATGAATTTTCCCTTTCTCTTGAAAGATGCCAGTTGTTCAGAAAGAATCTCGAGTAGCAGAAAATGAATCTCAGCCTACAGATGAGCTGTTAACATATAATAAGCAGGTGAAACAGGTAAGCAGGCTTTGTACTATTGTGAGATAGTATTAGTTTTCCCATGCTTGAGGTTTTGATGTTTTAGAGCATATGGGGATTTGTGAGCTTTTTTTTTTTTTTTTTTTTTTTTTTTTTACCACCTGCCATTTAAAAGACTCTTCTATAATACAGGTCTCCATACTGGTCTTGCAGCTTAATGTTAGAGGAAAAAATAAATTAAGGTTCATTCGGTCATATGTTGGGTTAGGCTTTTCATTATGAGATTGAGAAGATTAGGAATGAAACAATGTATAAATAGAATCCTCATTTACATTTAACAACTGTGTGCCTTCCTGGAAAATGGCATAATGATCAACATCCTTTTGGTTATGTGCTGTTTCACACATGACAAGAGCTTTCATTTGATATCAACCCCTTAAAGCTTTTCTAGTAAAGAACATATACCAAGATTACAGAGGCAGGACAAACTTGTTACAAAGACCAAAAAATGTCTTTGGCCACATATTGCTGGTTTTAATCATTCTGGTGTTTTGAGGATACCACCTTAACGTGCTTCCTTCTGCTGCTTCTATATGAATGATTACTTTATCTTACAGTTACCACATTTGCTAAATGTATTATGTGAAGAACAACCAAGATTGGGGGTGTTTCCACTAGATAGTTATGTACCAAAAATACTAAGTATCCTTGGCCGAAACTTAGAGGTGAACACAAGGTTTGATATGGTACATGAGGACAGATGCAGGTATTGAAATGGAGGAGGTAAAAGGGAACAAAATGAAAAGGGGACGAGAGAGAGAGAGATTCCTATCAACAAGAAATCCATATTATTGGAGAGCAGATTGTTTCTAGGTCTAGTCATAAGACAGATCTAATCAGAATGAGAAACTTTTTGCATGCCTAAGGGCCTTGTGTCGGCTGCTTCTTCAGCTTTTCACATTGTAGTTCGGCTCTGGTTGTGTCTTGTCAAAAGGCATGGAGAAAGGCAAAGAGAGTGGTAGTCATACCCTTAGGAACCCAGAATAGTAGGGTTTCCTCATCACTTTTAGGGTAGCTAAGAACCTGTTCTGAAGAGCTCAAGGATGTGGGCTACTCTGAGAGTAAGTTACAGGGAGATAACAAACTCCCCATCATTCCTGGTGCTGCATTTTGTGTTGGAGCTATAGTGAATGTGAAGCAAAACCCTAAATGGTCTGAGTAGTTCCAGTTGACTGGCATTTTTCTACAGTCAAGTATTTGGTTGTATCTGTTCTTGTGGAAGCATAATAATTTCTGTTAGTCAGATTAGATTGCTACTGCTGAAGAGCATGAATGATAACAGTAATTTGAAAAATTTCTTCTAAATTAGAAATAATATTCTTATGACATTGTCCTTACAATATTTAGAAATTGCAATTAGAAATTTTTCTAATCATTCGTACTGTCTGTTCTTGACTTTAGATAATTAACAATGATGCTTGCCATAGGTAGCTGTAAGAAATTGCTCTACAATCATACCTATATATATATATATATAATATATATTGATCTGTTGGTTACAGAAATAGGTACTAAATGATGTGTAAATAATATACAATACAATGTCAAATAATTTTTATAATATCTAAGACTATATTAAAACTACATATTCTAAATTATATACTGTTGTCTAACAGTATTTTCACAGTTAGTTAAACAGTACTTGGGTACTGTGATGGTTTTTAGACAGTATTATTTTGGGCAACATGCTACTTCTGTAATGCTCTAGCAGTGTTGTTGTAACAACACCCATCAAACATATGTTTAGTGAGGTTACAACAAAAAGCAGTTTCCAAGATAGGCGCCTGGAAAGATAAAATGCATTTGGTTCTACTTGACGTAAGTACTGCAGAATTTAAATGTGTGGTTTTTTTTTTTTTTCAATTGGTTTTCCACATTGTTCTGTTTCTATCTTTCATATAGCTTTTGTTATAGCTTTTAATTTTCTTGAACCTGCTTTGCTATATTACGTATGGTAAATTTTCGGGGGAGCTCAGATGAATCCTTTTTATTGGTTGCAATTAGTGTGTTTTGTGAAGATGTTGAACATCTTGCAGGAAATAGAGTTGTCAAATGCTTAAAGTTGGAAGGGGCTTCTGTTTCTTCTAGACTATGATAGCCTCCAGCATATTCTGTAGATTTTGAAGCTCAAGTTTATGAAACAAATGTAGATGCCTTGGGAACAGTAATATCTTTAAGAGGTTCCTTCCCCTTGCTGTTTGGTCTTGCTCCTGGACTTCAATGAGCTGCTCCGTGACAAAATTTTTTGGTGGAACAGGGATCGAAGATCAGGATTAATTTCTGCCTTCTCCTTGCATGCTTTTTACAATGTTTTTCAACAGTTATCTGGTCTGTTTTAACTGTGTGTGTGTGTGGGGGGGGGGGGGGGGGAGGGGGAACAAACAAACCAATTATTGGCATTAATAAATTGGAATGATCAGCTGTGGGTGGAAATGATAGCAATTCCTTTTGTATTGCTGTACTGAATAAACATAAACTTGAATAAACTTTTCTAAAAGTTTATCCTTTAAACCACATTCGTCTGTCTTAATTTGCATAAAAATACAAATTCTAGATACTACTCAAATTTTAGGTGGTACTCATGTACTTCTAAGAGTAGGAGTTCTGAATTGTGATAATTTTGATGCTCTTTTGATTATTCTATTGATTATCATAGGGTACACTGGACATTTTGTTTTACCACACTTTTCTGCATATCCTGTGCCCTGAATAGCTGTGGGTGTTACTGTTACTGGGGGGTGTAACTACTGCTCAAAGGCAGTAGTTACATGCTACTCTTGTTTAACTGAATTTTGTTTTCTGTTAGTCAGGGTTTCTTGTGTACCGTTGCTTCTTGTTCTTCTATGGAGTGGGTATGAAAATATCTGTATAGCTTGCAATCTATAACACTGTGCTTATCTTTTGCTTGTGAACATCTTAGGCTTCATCCACAGATGTGCTATGGGTGGAAGGAAAAGCGATATCAAAAATTAAACCAAATGAGTTTCAGAAAGATCTACAAGAGGAACACAACTTGCAACAGTGTTTGCCTTTCCTGCCCAGTCATGCTTCAAATGTCAAGTAATACTTTAATCTTACTTCATTATAATGAAATTAATATTGAAAATGTGTTAAGTTACAAAAACATACGATGGCAGATAAGTACGGAGAAGAAATAATGCTATCTCCCAAAATCTGGATCTGAAACATAAAGTTCTAAGCAATTTCTGATCTATCAAGTTTAGCTTGGTGGTTTGTTTGCTACTTACCTCCTTGAAATGGATTTGATTTACAGTTTTTAAAATCTAGAGGGCCTGCTCATTCCTGCTGTATGCAGATGAAACTTTTTTTGACTGCAGCAGAGACTGAAGTTGCTTATGCAGAGGTTGAATTTGTCCATACAATTCCAAGCATAATCTAATCAAAATAATTAAAAACAAACAATGGAACATACCACAAATTTAATATAAGCAATGCCAGCTGTAAGTCATCATCTTTAAATAGAGAGGATATATTAAAAATTCATTAACTTGAATTTGTATTACAGTCAGTGCTTGTCTGAAATTCAGGAGATTTTACACAGAGCAGTAATTTAAGGACAACTGCTTATTACATTGCTGTTGTCATAGGTGGCATCTGTCATTCTCTAGTAGGAGTGCAGATTACAAAAGTAGTACAGCTTGTGTCCTGATTTAACTAATCTTGTCTTGTCTCATGTCGAGTAAGACTCCTCAATTTTATGGTGTTCACTACTAAGATCTTTATGGCTAGCTTTGCTTAGGTATACCGTAAGTTGCTTCTTCACTTCTTTCTTCTGAGTTTTTTTTAAAGAGTGAGAGAAGCAGCTTTAATTATTAGCTTTTGTTGTTCTTAGGGTCTTGAATGGTCTGTTGGATACAGAAGAGAGCCTTTTTATGGGAGGTCTGAAGTTTGTAAATGGATAATACTTTCAATTAAGTAGCTGAGAATAGTCATGGGAAAAGAATGCTTAAGTTTATGAAACAGTCAAATTGGCATTTAAGTGACCCTTTGCATGCCATTGCTTATCTGCATTGCTTAAAGATCATTTGGTTAGCAAGATTATATATTAAAACAAATAGTGACAACAGACAATGAGTGTTTTACCTTCAATAAATACTTACTGTCAGATTATCAATGGTGCAGAAACTGCATGATTTTCTAAAAAACCTGTATTTAGTGCATTAAATGAGGGTAATGTAGGCCACACACACAGTATTGTTTCTTCATGTCCACTTTTTCAAAGAATGATAAATAGTCTGTTTTAAGAGCGTGTGTTGTAAAAACATTCACCTTTACCTGAGGCATGCCCTGAATATTTTAGTTTACATTCATAAAGCACTCAGTTAGTTAATTCAATGAAATGATAAACTTCTATAAAATAAAAGTCATTATACTACAATTAAGATATAATTCAAGCTGTTTTTATTGATTTTAAATAAATTACGAAATCTATGTGAAAAAAGTTCCCATATGATTTCAAAATAATTTTGCTTAGTTTTGTTTACATGTGTTACTCCAACTGTTTGAAGTTCAAAGTTGAATTGTTTGCCTATTTTTATTTTTAAATGCATATGTATTGATTTGCAGAGTAAGTGTACTGTTAGAGAATCCTGAAATAAAATATTTCATATTAGGTGTTCTTTTTTCAGTTAAAGTATCATGGAATATTTCTTTTTATTTTAAATTAGCATGATCTTAAAGCATGGATCTCTGGTTTCACACACTGGAACAATTGCTTATTTTCATTTGTGCTGTGAAATGTATGAGTTTAGTTTCAAAAAACCCCAAGCCTATCAATTTCATTATATGGAACTGCTGTAAGCCTTGCATTCTAATCAGTATTATGTATTCTATGTTGCTTTTCCAACTGGATATTTCATTTTAAATGTTTAGCTTCCGAACTTTATTCAATTCCTGTTTTCTTTTAGGAAAAAAAAAAAATCACAAATTTGAGTAGAGACTTTGGATTGCAGTTTATGGTAAAAATGTCTTGTTGAAGCGTGAAGTGGCTAGGCTTCCTTCATCTTATTTCTATATATTACATATATTGCATAAAACATATTATGGCTTGACAGATTATTTTAATTAAAATGTCATTTTGTTGCCACTCATTTATATTCTGTTGTCATGTGCCTGTAAACATCAGGACTCAGTTGAGAATAATATAACTGATGTGATAAGCTCTTAATTGTGAGTCAAACTGATGTTATGTTGCACTATTTTTTTGTCTATTTTCTTTACATATGTGGTTTCTTTAAACTTCTTTTGCTGTCATTGCTTTTCAGGAATGGTAAGTATAAGTACATTAAAAAATATTTTACATTAACTGGAATATGTATTGCATGATTAGACTGATCTTGTATTTTTTTCCCTGTTTTGTAGTTTTTACTAATTTCCGTTTTATAATCTCTTTATTAAAAAAGAAAAAGCCATAGTTATCAGTAAAATAGACAACTTGCTGAAGGACTAAAAACAAAAAGTTATACCTGAAAGCTAATCAGCATAGTTTCAAAGTGGAATTTTAACCATTTTCATGTAAGAATTTATTTTAAATAGGATGGTATTTGTGAACTTTAATTAAAAGTAGCATGCATTTGGGGAGCCATTTTGGGGCTCGGATATTTTCTCTATACTGTTTTTCACATTGTAGCTGTCTGCACTTTTAGATACTTATTAACTTTGTAGAGTTCATACAGTAGCTGCAGACTGTTTTTAGAGCTTGATCCATGGCCTGTAGAAGTCAATAGACTTTCATCACTTTTAGCACAACTTAGATTGGAGGCTTAAATGGTAGACTTTTTTTTTTTTAGTTATTAACTTTTTAAAGATAGTCAGAGGTACTGTGTTTTACTGTGTTTCCTCCAAAATCAACAGCTGAATTGAAATGTTAGGAAAAATGTTCAAATGATAGCATAAAAAAAACTAATTCCAAAATTTAAGAGTATTTACCTGGTGTTCTGTCATGAGAGAGAATGCACAGATGAATGTACACATAACATTTTAACGTAACATTTATTCAAATACCCAATTTAAGCTGTAAATATACAGTGCTTAGATACTTTAAGCTTTCAGGGCAGAAGGTGTGAAAGCTCCGCTGTGGGAAAGTAAAAATGTGACTACTGCAGTTATTCTTTAAATTTAAGATTACCAACATTTTTGCTTTTACCTGTGGGTCCCTTTGCCTTCACCAATACTCCAAATGATATTAACTCTGCTTTCAGTAGAAGTCATCTGGATTACCAGGCAACTTTTGCCAAGTATTTATATTAGCAATTTACATTGTGACGTTACAGACCATTGGATATAATGTTTAGATAAGTTGCATACTTTTACAATTCAGAGAATGGTTAAGGCTTCTTTTTCCCTTTCTAGACAGCAAAATTATTCGAGCATTCATCATCTATGTACTGCTTTTCCCGGATTTATGTTGCCTCCGTATCTACAAATGGCTTCAAGAATTTATCATACTTCAAATAGAAGAGGTCACAATATCTTGTTTACGGCAGAGGATATAGACAATAGGCAGAAAGAATCCATATATTCTGAGTATATTTACTTGAAAGAACAAGCTGAAAAGAAAAGGTATGAACTTATTATTGATGTTACTATGATTTAAATAATTTTGTAAATTAAGGGATTATATTTTGAGAAATAATGGTGTTTCAGTATTTAGTAGCTTCACAGAAGTGGCAAATAAAAAGGCTTGATTTTTTTTTTACCGTGTTTGTAAGGTATGCTTTAAATTATATAGCCCAAAGGTCTTACCTTGCTTAGAATGTAAAAGGTGATGTTAAATTTTAAGAGTGAAATTCACTTTGTTATGAATGAGTTTTTATATTTAGCTCTACTAATGATGAGTCTCACTGTAATAACAAGCAATGTTGAACACTTAGACTAAGCTTCCTATGAATGTAAAATTCTGCAAGAGTAGAAGGTGTATAAAGTGTACAGTCACTAACCCTTTATCAAATGGACAATCTTATGATCCAGATTCTTCAAGCACTTAGCATCAAGAGTAACTTCAAGGAATTTAATGAAGTTCTGTTGAGTTCAACGCATACAAAATTAATATAAAACCTTGGATAGATCTGTAGTCAACAATACTAATTGTATATGTAAGAGGTACTCATGATAACAGCATTATCATTTTTTACATGTGATTGAATTCCTAAATCCTTACTTGTTGTTTTCTTAATGTATTTTACGCTAAAATAATGTGAAATAAAACTAAACAACATGAAGAATGTTCATTTTTCACTCCATATTATTTCAGTTACTTTTTTTCCTTTTTCTGTGTCTTTCTGGATGAGCATCTTAGTACTAGAACCTTTACACTCAAGTTTTTTCCTTAAGATTTTTCAGACTGACAATTTGCAACTGAGTTTCTGTATTGCACCAGTTCCAGAAATATAAAATTATTGCTTGTAAAGTTTGTAGTGATCTAAAGAATGATAGAGAGGTAAATAAGGATAAGGACAGGTCAGTTTTACAGGGCAATTTGTGTAGCTTGTTAACTTGGGCTCCCTTGAAAAACGTGCATTTTAGTGCAGCCAAATGCAAGGTCATAAGGCTAGGAATAGGGAATAGAAGTCATTGTTTGTAGGAGGGCAGATTGTATCCTGAAAAGCTGTAATTCTGAGCAGAGTTTTACACTCTTGAAAGATAAGTAACTGAAGATGGCTATGTAATAGACTCAAACCTTCAAGCATGTATGTTAAAACGGAGATGAGACGCTTTGAATGATATAGAGAAAGTAATAGTTTTGGGGTTAGAAATCTTATACAGAGCTGTTTTGCTTTGTTTTGTTCCAGGTAAGTGCTCTTACAACTGAGGCAATCATGCCACCACTTGTTTTTTCTCCTGGCTACATGATTTTTGTATTCTTTTCTGCTCAGCAGCGCAACTTCCTGCACCCAGAACAGTCAAATCATGTAGTGGTGATTGAGGTTTGAATCCTCAGATAAGCAGTGAATTCTCATATCCTGGCTCTGTGCTTCAATAGCAAATTGCCATGAAGAAAGAAATAGTCCGTTGTTGCATTTTTTTCCCATTGCCTTCTTACAAAACAAAAAAACCACAACCACCATACCCTCCCTCCCCCCTTCATGGGGGGGGAAGTGTACCCTGAGAAAAGGGCCTCATGTTCTGGATTTGAAATGGAGGAAAAATTCTGCCTGCAGTCTCTGAGAAATCTAAGTTTAAGAAAGGGGCAATAGACTTCCTGCAGGTGTCTGCCATTCTTCCACATGCAGATTTGTAGGAATGCTGTGCACTTAGCAGTGAGTTCCAAATATTGTTCTTGGGGAGCTAACAGAAATCTGGATTCCTGTATGTGATCTCTCTCTTACTTGAATGCTTGTTCTATGTGAAGACACTTAAAGAGATCATTATGTTGGTCTTTGTGTAAGAAATAAGAGATACTTTTAATCTGTTACCTAAGTGGCATAGTTTCTGTTGCAAGAGAACTTGCATAAATGAAAACTTAACGGACTCAGTAGCTGACATTTCAGTCTAGACAAATTTGAGAGTAGCTGTAAGACCTTATTGCATAGCAATGAGAGTACCTTATGAAACTACTCACTGATTGCAGTCTTTAAATCAAGACTTAATTTCTTTGAGTTGTATCCTGAGTTTCACCGAGGGAACTATGAGCTTAATGCAGGAATATTGATGAAGTTGCATTATTTGTGTTGTTTGGAAGATCAGTATGGGTTTGTCACAATATTTCTTTTTCCATAAAATCTGAATCCATAAAATTGTTGTATGAAAGCTTCTAGATCTTGAATTCTTTTGATGCAGTCAAGTTTCTCCCAACCATCAAGTATGGCATTATTTAAGATTAGGCCCTCATCTTTCTGATAGGTTTGTGTCAGCTTCTGCTGGAGTGGCCAGAAGCCTGGCCGTTCATTGTTTTGCAGGTCATGAGGAAAGATCATTAAGGAAATTCTGAGAAAATAAGCTAATAGCTGTGATTCTTTTCTCAAGTGTGGCAGGCAATTTAAGTGTGGGCAAAAAAGTGTTCATAAAGGGGGAAAATAAAACCCTTAGAAAGTCAGTGATGAAGTCAGAAGTTGCTTGAAATAGCAGTTGGCACAGCTTTACTAATCTAGAGATAACAGAAAAAGGAAGGTCTTTGAGTGCTTTGAAAGCAGAGGAGCATCTCATATTTGCATTAGCACTCTCTTTTGTTATCTCAAAGAATAGCATAACATTCAAAGCAAGGAGCTATGATCTTTGCAGTAGCACTTTAAATGAAAAAGAACAGAACAACAAAATGAGTGAATAGAAGAAGGTGGTGCTTATCTGGGTTAAAGAAACAGATGCTGCAGCAACTGAGATGATATTAAATACCAGACAAATAGCTTATTAGGGAGATTGAAAGAAAGCTTTAATTTTAGTATGTTG
Source organism: Lagopus muta (assembly GCF_023343835.1). NCBI lineage: Eukaryota > Metazoa > Chordata > Aves > Galliformes > Phasianidae > Lagopus > Lagopus muta. The sequence continues at coordinate 37,034,014 of NC_064438.1, forward strand.
TGAATGTTACCTGTTGAATGATGGAGGTGCTTACCATAGTGATGAAAGCAAGTAGTGGGGAAACCATTAATACTGCAAAGTCTTGTAAGATCCTTGGACTTCAGACTTGCTGAGCTAGCACTGGCATCTCTAGGAGGTGGATAGTTTGATATTTTTGTTGGTGCAGAATAGGTATGAATCATACTGATTCATTATTTTGGAGAGGCGACTTGTACAAGGTGTTTATTTGTACATTTTACTAGGAATAGAGGAAATGAGTGGAGGACAGGATGCCGTAATGTAAAGAGATGCTAGTGAAACTAAGAACTGTGGAAGCTATGTCAAGATGGGGCTTGAAGGTGAAAATGGTTTTGTTTTCAAGGGTAGCTGATGAGCAAAGGATGAGCCTGAGCTTTGTGTGTCAGAAAGGTTTCAATGCAGATCTAACTTCCCACAGATGAGAAGTTTTAAGATGCCTGTTTTCTTTAAAAAGAAAACAAAAACAAAAAAAATCCTTGCTCAAATTTGTTTAATCTGGAAGAACTAGAAAACGTAACTCTTTGGAGCACTGCCATCTAGTGGCTTAACCTGCTACAGCCTGTTAAGAACTGGTTCACTTACAGGAGCATAACAGATATCATTCATATGGTACTAATTTCAGTTTATTTACACTACTCACATCTATTGCTGAAAAATTCCTGGCACTTGTCTAATTTCACAAATACAAATAACCTAACAGAATAAGCATGATTTCTATGTAGTTCATAGTAAAATTTAAATGACTTTGTTGAGCAAGTTACAATTGTGTGATTTTTTTTTTTTTTTTTTTAATAGTGGATCAGATTAATAAAGCAATAATTACTTTGCTTTCAACATTGTTGTTTTTTAAACCTCCAGACATTTTTCACAACAAACTTTTCATTCACATCTGTGAAAAACATACAGCAGAGCAGAGTGTTACTTATCAATATACATACATCTCCAGGTCAGCCATAACCAGGAAACCAGGACTGACTGCATTGTGTTTATTTCATGTATGACCAAGGTCCCTTGCTTTCTATGTCCTGCTTAATCTTGACGTGCTCTGCAAGTATCAGTTGTTTGAGAGTTAAAAATGCTACTTTCTAGCCATAAAGACTTAAGAGTTAATCAGAATGTATGTTTATGAACATTATATGTGGATGGTCTAATCCATTCCTGGCAGAAATCTTGCAAATATTTTAACATGGTTTTTAGCTTCATCTTATCTTTGTTAAAATTCCTTCAAGCAGGAATGCTTTAATCTCCTGGAAACATTCTGATTGAATTTGTATTTATTAACCAGCAGGTGGAATAAGAATATTATTAGAATTCATTATTATTGCATTGAGCTGCTTTTCTTCATTTGTTTCTGTCTTCCAGAAATGAGAAGCCTGAATGTTGTTTCACATTAACTCACATTTTATTAGTTGGTATAAACTCACTGAATTGACAACTATTTATGACAAAAGTGCCCTAGAAGAGTAACAACTCTTATGTTGTTCACTTAAGATGGTCAAATGCTAAAGAATCTTTTGACTGTTTTATACCGTTCTCTATCTTGTTATAACTTCTTGACATACTCTTATGCAGACTCTCACCTTGAAGACTCAAAACCACTGACCACTTAAATGGAAACAAAAACTAGGAAGGCCATACACTTGCCAAAAGTTAGGCTTTCAGTTCATTTTACAAGAAACAGGTCTTTTTTCAAAGCTTCCACTTCAAGAAAGGAGCATTCCAGAAAGAGTTCAAGAAGTACTCTCAGGTCTACAATCTTTCTTTGCACTAGTGCTGCATTTTAAAGATTCCTTCTCAACTTGGGGTTGTACTTCAGAGGCATTTTGTTTGCTAAATCAAATGGCTGGTTCTTAGTTACAGTGAGACCTCCCTGCTGCTCCCATTTACACAGGGTTTTGATATTTCTTAAATGAAATGCAACATATTTCTGTTTTAAGTGAGAATGAAGCCCACTGCAGCAGATACACAGCTGACAGTGGCATTGCAGATAACAGGAATCAGGCACTTTAATTCCACGAAAACACAAGGAAACTTCATTATTTAGTGTTTGCAAACTACCCCAAATCTGATTAACACCAGTAGATGTCAGTGTTGGCATATGCCAATGTGCCAATATGTTATGAAAAATTGTGTTTATGTCATAAGCAATTTATATGCTGTTTGCATGCATATACCTAGTTATATTTTTCTTGTTCCTCTGTATATACAATAATAGATGAAACATTCAATATATTTTGTGCTTGTAATTCTGGTACTGAATAATTATACAAGTGACAACAGAAATAATTATTGTACTGTCAAACAAGCAAAAACAAGAATAGCTAAATATACAGATGTATTTTCTACTCTCTTAAGTAAAAAATATTCAATATCAATTTTTACGTAAATCCTGTAAAATACCTGTTTAAGTGATGAATGATAGTAGACTTGTAATTGTGATTGCTGCTATTCTCTAAAATAGTTTTACTAGTTTCTTAGAAGTAATATGTTCTTCAGATCTAAATCTGGCTTTTCAGGTGCCAGGAACAAAGGAAATAAAGGTAAGTTATTACAGGATTTTATATGTATATATGTGTGTGTGTATAATATATGGACTTATACAGATAAGTATGAGTTACATTGTGTTGCTTAAGTGTTCAGTATTTTTGAAATTGAAGCATTGACAGAAAATTAAGATGCATAATTACTTCAGCAACTTTCTGAAGTGAAATTCTTTTCCAAGGTGATTGCCATAGGTGAGTTTATTTAAAATAATAAAGGGCAGGCAAACAATCAGAATCCTATCCCAAAGTAATCACAAAAAATACTGCTCAAAACCAGCCCAATGTTCCTGCTGATATAATTTCTCTTGGTTGTTTATGTATATCTAACCATAACCAGTTCTTGAATTGTGTATTTGCCATGCATGAAGTTACTTATTTTATAAAACGTACTTCATACTTGGAGGTTACTGTTATATTGTGACTTCATTTACAAGTAATATACACCATAGACCTAATTGTGGAAGTCTTAAAACTAGAGGCTTAGCAGCAGGTTTCTCGAATGAGTTAAGTCATTTCAGCCTTTAGCTCTTTCCTTCTGAGAAAAAATAAAAGCATTTCTAGTTTGATTAAAAATTACCTACTTCTCTATTTTTCTAATTTCAAACCTGACAGCATCCAAATAACTTAAATCCTCTTCTGTGTTGCTGCAGAATTTGTTATGAAGGAGTTCCTGCTTCAGAACTGTTTCAGAATGATCAGAAAGATGGGATTTGCTCTCTTCCACCTCATACATCACAAACGCTAGCTGAGTGGCAAAAAGCTGATTGTAGTCTTAAAAAACCACAGCTTCAACTGGTAGGAGAGAAAGTAAGAAATAATTTTAATAATTATGTCATGTAATTATGCAATTCTGCAATTGAAGCACAATATTTTGGAAGAATTTTTTAATTTTTTTCTTCTGTTGCATGAAAGAAGTAAAGATTTTTCTTTTTTGACATTTGACAAGATGCAGTGTAACAATATTGAAAGTTTTTATTGATGGAGAGTGTTATTCTAAAATCTCATGGCTCAGTTCTCATCTCTGATAATATTATGCTAATGTGCTAATAACAAACATAACTACAAACAGTATAATTCTTTTGGGTGGCAGAGCCCTATAGGTCACAAAATTTCATTGTATTTGATGTGCTTTAAAGTGGTGTGTCTTGTTTTTTTTTTTTTTTTTATGAAATCATGTACAAAATCATATTTTATCATCTAATAGTTTAGACTAAATACTGACAGAAATAAGCTTGATTTGTGTTAGTTGATAACTGCATTCCATTGGTTTTGAAGGTTTCCATTTATCCAGAAGCTTTGAAAATGTTTTGGGCTCCTGTTCCACCAAAGTTCTTTGCTCCAATTTCTTCTATGAAGGAAATTTTATTTCCTGAATATGAGGTAAATATTCTGAAAACATATCTTTTGCAAAAATATTTGATTTTCTAATGTTATATTTGTTGAATGTCATAGTTGCATTTTGAACTGCTATTTTAGTAATGCTTCACTATTTCTAAGTGTGGTATATAACTCAGTGTACAGTTTGTATTAATATACACGACGTAGTATTATTTAATTTCCATTTTAACAATAAGAAAGTTTCTGATAGTTGTTCTTTAGTAGAATTAGTAGTTACTAATTACTACTCTATCTGTCTTACTGGCTTTCAACATAAATGTAAATATATTTTTGCACAGGCTTTCTTCTGTTGTGCTGGCTGAGGTATATATCAAAATTTAAAAAAAATACAACATCTATCAAAGTCTATTTTATCAGTTGCCAATGTTTTTGAATTATGAATTTCTTGAATGTAAAAACTCCTCTATGTTATGTTGTTAGGTAATGTTGTTGAAAGAGATTAGCCTTTCATAAAAGGCCATGCCTACTGGAATCCCATATTCATGGTACATTGCACCTTCCTATGGCAAAGGTTACAGAAAAAACAACTAGCCTTTCACAACCAGTCCACACCCCTGTGCAAGATGTGAAACACACATCTGGATTAATTAACAGCAGGAATAAATTTGTATAAATAAATAAATAAATGTTATTTGCTATTTCCTAGCCTTACTTTTACCTGAACTGAAAGCTGTGTTAGTGTTATTATATGGACTGCTGTGAGCTGACATAAATTACGAAGGCTACAGATAAAAACTTTATGGAATCATGTAGCAATAACTGTTTATTTCAGGTTATATGCCCCTTTTGCACCATATCATTCTTGATCTTAATGTGTTCCACTGCCTGTCCTTCAGTAGTTTAAGATAAATGGCTTCTATGATGTTGATCTTGATCATCATATCTCTTTAGCTCAAATATGGAATAGGCTTGGTTTGTCTGTTACTATGGTTTCTGTAGCTGACAAATAATAATGTTGTACTTATTTAAATATGTGAATATATTCAATATTTCAGAGCAACGTTATTGAAGATATCACATATGAAGACTTCTTAATTGATTATGAAGAAGAGTTAGAAACTGAGCAAGCTGATCTTGATTTCTATGATTATTTGCCAGTGCGTATCATGGTATTTTTTTGAATGTAATTAAGCTTAACAAAACAATTCTTAGTTTGAAGTCATAAAGTGATATATGTATGGTTGACTGCTGATACGTGTGCAAATGAAATACAGTATTTAAATTTGGTTCATTTTTTAATATATAGAAAATGCTAGGTTTCATGTTTTAGAACCCAAGACTATTCTTAGTTGTTTTTGGAGTAGGAGCTATAATAAGAGATTTCTGGGGTACAACAGAAAGGTTACTGGATGTTCCATTACATACAGCCATCTAAAAAAATACAGTGGGAGGCAAGGAGGAGAACAGGGGAAGAGGAATATTTCCACATATATGAATTTTTTATGTAGAATTTCTCTGAAGGTATTAAAAATGTTAAAGAATAGCCAAGAAATTCTGTGCAGGTGATTTGTAAACAAGAACTATGAATGTAAGTTGTAGTGTGAGTCTGTCCACTTATAAAATTGTGCACATTTTAAATGGCTTTGGTCTTTGGAGGCAGTGCAGTAATGAGACCCGCAGGCTTCACAGGGAGCCTCAAGTGCCAAATTATGCTATTCACTTCAAAGTGCTAACTCTATGTAAACATATTTAAGTGAAAGGATCTGAGAGGTAGAAGTAGGTAAAAGCTTACCCAGATCCCACAGGAATATCTGAGTATTTGTGTATCTGAAACTACTGAAACTTGGTTTCTTATGATATGATTTACTTTCACTTTTTGTTTTACTTACAGACAGAAAATCAGCTGAGAAGATGCCAGTCTTTCTCACATTTTTCTGACAGGGAGAGCTCAAAGGTATTTTATATTTACTTGTTCTCAAACTGTGATTTTCTATTTGGAGAAGAAATTCTTATGCTGAACTAAACTGACGTTAATATTTCATATTAAATGAAAAGTGAACACTTCATAGATCTTTTTCAAGTGCATTGGTTAAGCTAAACCTTTCAGTTTCCTATTAGGAGAACATAGCTTTGTAATGAGAAACTCCCATTAATTTAACAGGCACTTGGAGAGAGGTAAGTGAGAGGAGCCTGTACTCCTTCAACGTGATATAAGTGGACCAGTGGGCCAGTAAAGATTTGCAGTATCTAGTTTGGATTTCTGACATATAGTGGGGTCAACATTAAGTTTACAATCCATAAGTTGATGTCTTCTAAAATTGAAGTAATGTTAGGTGTTTCATGAAATACATTAAGCTGCAATAAATCATGCACGTTTTACACCTACACAACAAGGAGTTTATAGTTTATATAGATAGTGTTTAATTGAGAAATTTGATTTTGAGTAAGAATTTGCAGAGGCTATATTTAAAAGTTCTGTATAGGTCATAAAAACCTGCCTAAAGTGTTATGGCCATTTTATTTGTAAGAGGGATAGGAAGCATGGTAGCAGTTCAAAGTGTATGTAATAATAAATTGAGTAACTTAAACACTATGTCTGCAGTTTAAACTGAGCATTGATGCTTGATTTTTTTGTTTTTTAAAGCATCAGCATTTCCTATTCAAATACAAGTAGTCTTGTTCAATACTTCATTTGTGTTTTTTTTTTTGGTTTTTTTTTCAGATTAACAAATGTTTTCTTTCCTCTTTAACCTTCAGGTAGTGGATATGAAATTGCATTTTAATTTCTTTGACAAATTTATACCTCATATTATAGTGTAAGACAAGTGAAATGGAGTTATCTAAAAGAGTAAGATGCAATATGCTTTTAAATTGCACATGTTATATAATGACTACAATTAAACACCAGATCATTACAATTATTCTTTATTTTTTATTTTTGTCAGGTGATTCGGGAATTGGGACACAAAATATAAGGATGCCTAATTCAATTCAGGTCTCAACTGTATTTCTAGATAGTACAATTTCCAGTATTTCCAAACTTCACAGTTGTCCCATCTTTTATTCTAATGTTATGAATATATCTCTGTTCATTTTTATTTTTTTTTTATTTTTTTTTTAATTTTACCACCAGTGGTGTACATTTTTCAGTTTAAAATTTTTCCATTCCTTCTGGGGGGGGGTTATCTACTTCAAATTTCTCATGATAACATTCTAGAGAAAATTAATTTTAGCCTTATACGAGCTTCAAATAACTTTCACTTAATGTTTCAGATGCCTTTATTTTGATACATATCTGGAGGTGTGTGGCTCTTTTGTCCTATTCAATACTACATGGTTTTCAAGTATAGTATCCCGGTTGCTTTTTTCTTTATAATTCTATTCAAAATAAAATCCAGTCCATTCAAACCAAGGAAATGTGATACGTAAATATTAATACAAATGAACATTTAAATGAAAAATAATTTCCTTTTTTTTTTTTTTTTAAACCAGATAAATTTGATTAAAAGATCAGCCTCTGCGCCGGAGATGACTGCTTTCAAACATGATACTATATTAAAGATGTCAGCTGATTTCAAAACCAGTATGAAAGAGTTGAAGCTTATGAAGCAACAAATAGCTGAGTCAAAGGTTGAGACTGAGACTGCGAACAGCTCCCCTGCCAAGCATCTTTTGAACCAAGTCTGTGATGATTGCCACTCAAAGATGACAAATGCACCAGTGGAAAAAATGCCTACTTTGACTGGACAAGAGGATAGTGAGAATACTGTACTTGCAAAGAGAGTTCAAAAGGCTGGAATTAAGTATGTTATTGTCCCAAAAGGAAAGAGGAAGAAGAAATCAAGGAAAGCAATAAATACTAGAAAATTAGAAGCTGTGATTAAGAAATTAAATGAACCTCCAAGAATTCTTAAAAGGTCTTTTTTTACTGTTTTGCCATTTTAAAGAATGTATTTTAATTTGTAGCTGTATTATCTAATTACAGCTGTTATCTTTTTACATATTAAGTATTGCTCTAAAGCATTGTTCTAGTGAATGCTTATTATTTATATATGGGTTACCTTAAAAAAAAAAAAAAAAAATCCAAGCTGTAGTTTTGATTTTACCAGAATGATACTTTTTAAATACAGGTGCTTAAAGTGTAAGCTCAAAAAACCTCCCAAAGTTATTCTTGTTTTGTTTGCAGTCATGTTTTGTGTCCCCAGTGTAACTTATATTGATGCTTAGGCCTGGTCTTTCAGGCCAGTTTCACGTTCAGGTTCTCCTTTTTCTGCCTTTACACTTCTCTGTATGTTTATTGTTAAGAAAATCAATATACTGAAATTACTGAGTGATACACTGCTATAATAAGAGGAAACTTAGGGAGATGGTGGCCTTTCTCCAAAGTTCTGTTTTAGACAGTACTATGAAGTTGTTAAGTATTTTATATCAGTTTATTTAATCCACAAAGCTTTCATCTTTGTATTATTTTACATATTCATACACAAGATTGCTTTATTTTTCCTTCAATTTCTCTTTCTCAGTGGGATCTTCAAATTTAAAATATAAATATTATAATTACATATCTTTTGTATAAAAGCATTCTAGATTTCTTAGTATTCTCTCCTAGTATTTCATTCTGTGTTAGCAAGGCTAGAGTATTCTTTGTGAAAAATATTGAATGTTTCTGTTAAAGATTTGTTTAATTCACTTTGAGGTCCCAAGCAGATGTTAATCATGATCCTTTGTGGAGGCTCTTTTAGAACAGGCAATTTTTCTTAGCTTACAATTTTGGAAGTGTCCTTTTGAGTTCATGTGGTCTTGTTGTAGTTGTTTAACTTTGATTGCTAAATCTTATATTTTCATGGCCTCCTTTGAATATCTATCATCCATCTAGATAGATAGATATCTGTATCATATATATATCTATCATCAATATATTCATCCATCTAGTATTTGTCATCAACATATTTAGCCAAACTGAAATATTGTCCTTTCTTAAATTTAGCACTGTCGTTGTAAACTGAAGTAAGAAGCTTTTGGAAGAAATTAGCATGAAATTGCAAATAAGCACTGAACTACTTGGGATCGTGGTTCATTCAGGATTCTGCTTACCTCCTAACTTCAACAGTATTCTTTATAAGTGGCTGGTGTTTAAAAGTCATTATTATTCATAAATGTATTGTCAACTCTTTTGTTAATTATTGATTGGCAGACTGTAATTTAATATCATTAATATAGCTGAAAATATTTAGTTAACTTTAATATATTTTTTCCTTAGGTCTGTGTCTCTAGGAAGACTTCTTATTCATAATAAATTCATTATCAAGGTGTCGCCAGCAATCAAACTATATCAAAGCCCAAGCATCCCTTGTTTGTTGGATTTTGAAAAGTTTGCTAAAGTGAGGGGTGGAATTCCAAAAGAAACTTCTGCTCGTGCATGGGTCAGTGGAATCTGGAGCTGCTGGTTTGATGAAACATTCCCTGCTTGTGAGACTGTTCCTGAGAAAGGTCCTGAATTGCTAGAAGGAGCTAAGGCAGTGGGCTCTAAAGAAACAAATCTACAAATAGAACTAGTTGACTCAATACAACCTGTTCTTCTTGATGATGCAGTAGTTAACACTGAAGATTTAGAAGAAGAAGTAAGAAGACTGACTGATCTAATAGTTGAGCATCCTTCAGCTTTTCAATATTGCAGGCGTGGAGCAATACGAAGAAAGTTAGGCAAGCTAAAATCAGCTATGGACGACTTGGAAAAAGTAAGCTTAATGCCAAGCTTTCCTACTGTGTCAGGGCCCCCTGCCCCCTCTATTCTTTTTTTTTTTTTAAAAAAAAAAAAAAACAAAACTGAACTTAGGACTCTTGCTCAGGATACAGCACTTAAGACCTGAAGTGATATGATGTATGTTGGAGAGAGGATAGATGGAAAGGGTGGAGGCTATTTGCTTCAAGTAATGCTACTGACCAACATTTTTAATTTCTGCAAAAGCATAGTGAGAAATTAAAATGGGAAGTAATGTATTTTCTTTTTATGATTGAGCCATCATTTAACACTGATGTTTTATGCAGTAGTATTAGTGACTTTCTGTGCATATTTGTTCATATAACTTTGTTTCCTCTGTACAGGGGAACAGCAGGACTACAAAACCTGCTGTTAATTCTGCCAAATACCCTGCACAACTAGTCAGAAGTAATCCAACAGAATTAAAACACTGACAAAAAGGAAAAAAAAAAAATGAATTTTTTATCTTGAACTTCAGAAATGGGCAGTCAAGTGTCTGAAAAGGCCAAAAATTCCACACTGACAAAATGACCAATTGACCAGTGGGCCCCTATTAACTGCTTGCAAAGCTACTGCATAATTTAGTGAAAACATAAATATTTTCATGGTACACAAACGCAATCTCTGTGTAGTTAATGGATTCTAGAAATGGCTTACAGACCCAAATCTGAGAATTACTTTTGTAGCAGACCAGTCTCAGATGTGTATCTGTTTATATACTTATTTTCATATGGCTGTCAAGTTTGTATTATCTGCACAGTGATATATATATATATCCACATATATATATATGGATAAGATCTATCAAATAATATCTTAGGGTATTAGGAATATAGGAATATTAGCATATACTAGGAAATGTGAAGTACTTTTATAGGAATCGTAACAGTGTAGTTTGAAAAATGGATACATTTATAATGGAGACATACCTATTCGAAAGTAAGAAATAAGCAACATTGTTTTCATACAGTTTCTAGAAATAATTCAGGTAACTACTAAAGTAAGAAATCTGGTAATATCACAACTGATCTGTTTTATACTGAATTCTGGTAGACTGATTTCTGATTCTCCATATTTGTAAGCATATATTGCTTTTAAATGGGTGCATCAGTCAAACTCTTCAGATTTATGGGTTAAATAGAAGTTTGTCTACGATTTATTAAAAATCATTTTAGTACAAAAAGATTTCATTTCCCATGTGCTATTGTTAGCACACTTCAGAATTTTCTTCCGCAAAACAAAATATTATTCTTATTTTGTTTGTAGGCTATAAGCTTAGAACCACTACTACTTGATGCTTATTGGCATAGACATTTGATTTACCTCTTTCAAGACAAATTCTCTGCTGCTTTAAATGACCTGAATTTCATTACTAAATGGAACAAAAATAAAGTAGGTAAGTATCTACTGAAGCGTAATTTAACTTTCTAAGCAGCTTGCTTTTCATCCAAAGTAGATATTTAATAAACTTCAGTTGGTTTATCCCTGTTATAGGAAAACTATGAAGCTGACATCTTCAAGTATTTGGGACAGGAAATTGATTTCTAAGAAAAAAATAAGTACTTAATTACATTGTACTTAAAAAAAAAAAAAAAAAAAAAAAAAAGATTATATTCATTAATTTAATGGGGAAAGCTGATTTCCTGTAGTGGGGACAACATGCTATTGTGCATTCAGTCAGACCTGTTCTACTGTGAGATTTATACTATGGAGGAGGACCTTAAAAGGAAAATGTGTCACCTGTTGGCCAGAAGTATGAAGAGTTAAGTTTGGTCTGTGTCTTCTAAAGAAGAATTCATATAAGTTTTTTATGTGCCTGTTATCTGTATGGATTGGGAACTGGTAGCTGAGTAGCAGCTCTCCAGAACAAGTTATGTGAGTCATCAATGCAGCCTTGCAGCAGAGGAGGCTAGCTGTGCTCTGGATACATTGAAAAGTGTGGCCCTGCAGATGAGGTAAAGTGATTCCCCCGTCTGATTGTGGTGTTGCGTCTCCAGTACTGTGCTTGATATGACAGAGGGAAACTGGAGAGAGTCCTTCGAAAATCTGTGAGGTGCCTGGTCATGTGCCTGAAACATACCTTTTTGTATGGAAAGGCTGAGGCAGCTGATTTAGCCTTGAGAAAGTGAGGCTAATAGGTAAATGTCCTCAGCTATGTGATGCATAGTAATAAGAAAGACAGAATCAGACTTTTCTTTGAGATGCTCTGTCAAATGGAGGATAATATGCGCAAGTTGCAACAGCGAAGATCTTTGGGCATGAAAATATTTGCTATAGGAATGGTGAAGTACTGAAGCAGATACTTCTTGGAGATTTAAAATCTGGACAAGGCCCTGCATTGCTTGACCTAAAATTTAGTCCTGAAATTAAGCCCCTGGACTAGGGGAATTGAAAGATCCTTTGTGATCTACCTTTTTTTTTTTTTTTTTTTTCTTTAATTCTTTTTCAAATAAGTCAGATTTTAATTTGCTGAAACCATTCCTATGTGCAGAACATCCAAAGGATAGGTAAGCAATATGTTAAATTTTAAAGTCACTGTATTGTTGTTTTGAATGCAATAAATTCATTGTATGATCTCATTGTGTTGTTTAAGTTGTTAGCATTGATAAACAAATGCCTACATTTGATAATAGACGTCTATATACTGCAAGTAGGTGTGGGAAGTATTTTTCATGAGGAGAAAAACTTTAAATTGAAGGATGACAGTGCAATATATGTGACTGTACATTTTTCACAGATAAATGTTGAATTGTGAATTAGGGGAGATTTCTAACCATTTTAGGAATGAAGCTCAGGAGTGGCTTTCTAAATTGAGTAATGTAGTTAAGTGAGGATTTTAAGGCAGAGCTCTATAAAGTGAAATGAATTTTATAACAGTATTTAACAGTGGTTATACAGATGTAAATTCATACTGGTCTTTGGTTGTCAGGTCCTTTACTTTATTGGAAGTGAGGAGAAAGTGACTTGCTGTTTCTTGCATTACATCTATTACACGTTACTCAGGGCTTTGGCTAAGCTATTTGTAAGGACCAGGGGGTGGTGTGGCTTTCTTCATTTTTTTTTTTTTCTTTTTTTTTTTTTTTTTCCCCACCCTCACTTTCAAATATCTTGCTTATGCTCTACTTATGATCATTTTTAACTGATTAGCGGCCAGCCTTGCTTAGGGCTAGGAGAAACTATTTTACTCCTTCATCAGATTGTCAGTGTCTACTGGAGAGTTCTGTTTTGTTATTGGTATTGTGGTTGAGGCTACAGAACACAAAATTGAGAACATTGTACTTCTGAGGATCATTTGGAAGTTTTGTATTACGTGCTAGTGTGGAAGCTTAAAAGATTTAGTGCCTTTGTTTTCTGCTGTTCTGGTGCCACTGTCCTCATTGCTCTATTACAGTTTTTTCTTTGAATTTTTTTCACTAGAAGTTTGTTAGAAGGCGTTGGGAAGTGTTCAGCCATTTGTTGTTGTGAACATTTGGGGTGAGTTGACTCAAGCCAGCACCTAAGGATCTGTATAGCTGTTCCCTTGCTCTACTCCACCCCTGGCAGGACGGGAGAAAATAGGTAGATCAAGAGAGAACTTGTGGCTTGAGGTGCTAACACTTTAACAAATAAAAAGGAAAGATACAAAGAAAGGGAATACAATCACCACTTCATACATGCAGTATTGATACCCCTAGTTTTAGCCCCAAATTCAAAACATAGCACCACATGGGCAGTTAAGAAGAAAGCTAGCTCTATTTGACCAGGCTCAGTAACTATTTACAGTTACTGAAAACCAAATCAACTCTTTGTTTGTGGTCAACATGACTAACTCAAATGGCTTGATGGGACATTTCTACTGAGCTCTGCAGAGAGCAAAGAGATTTGAGCTCTTGTGAGATTCACGGGTACTTATCAGTTTCCATCTATATGGGCTTGAGGACAGAGCACACAGCTCTAAATTTCTGAGCTCTGTTGCTCAGATTAAATGACTTCCAAACTTTTTGATTTAATTTCTACTGCTTGTTTCAAATACTATGTAAGAAGGAGATGACATTATTTTGGACTGTTAAATAGTGCCTTTTCTGTTTTGTGGCATTATTTCAGATGCATACCTCTCAAAGGCTGAAATTTACAGAAAACTGGGTGATAATACAATGGCAATCATCAATTACAGCTCTGCAATACAATGCAACTCTACAGATGATGACATTTATTTCAGAAGAGCTGAGTTGTATTTTGAGGAAAATCAATTGTTGTTGGCTGTAGATGATTATGCCAAAGTAAGTTAACTTTTTTGTATTGTTACAATAATGTTGTAGTTCTTGTTAACTTTGAAAATAAACTGTGGATATATCTGGAAAGTAGCTTTGAGCACAGATATCCTTTCTAATAAATGATGTTTTAAAAGAAATCAGTGTCATAAAAATTATTTATTTCTGTTATTCCTGTCTGGTGATTCAGTAAATTACTGAATGTCTACACATTCTCAGGCACTGATAAGTTTGCATCATAGCTACTCTATCTCACTGAACTGTTAATGGAAATGATAGCAGAGAAGAGAATTAGGAAAAAAAAAAAAAAAAAGAGAATGAAGAAATGTAATTTTATAACATTATTTTTATAGCATTATGTAATTATTTATTTTTTTATTATAGTGTTTTCAGTGTAACCCAAAAAGAACAGATGCACGTATGAAACATGGAATATATTTCTTTGACCATTCAATTTTGACTACAGCTATTCAGGATTTTACAGCTGTGATTAGAGAAGATCCTAGCAATGCTCAAGCAAGGTATAAAATAGAGTATGACATAAATATTTGAATTTCAATTGGATTATTAAAACATTACTATGCAAAAGACTAAATATGCATTATACAGTAATAAAGCAATTGCATTTTCAAAGAAGTATATGTCAGAAATAGAGTAAGACTATTAGGCCATGATATTCGTTGAGGAATCTTTGTATTGCTTTAGTGACTTTGGATTAGTACCTAAACCTTAATTTAACTAAGGATAGAACCATATATTCAGATTCATCTGAAGTATTGCAAATATAGAGTGGGTTGGATTGTGCTTTGCTGTAAAGAACTGGATTTAAATAAATGCTTAAAGTGAAAAATATCTTCAGTATTGTGTAGATCTATGCTGAATTTCAATTTGTTTTCTTGACACTTCTTAACATTATGCTTAGTTAATGCTTTCTGCAGGGGAAAAAAAATCCAAATATATGGAGGAAAATAATCTTTATTTTCAAATTACAACAATGTTTTTGAGTTTTGACTTTGAAAGACTGTTTTTTTTCTTGTTTTTTTTTTTTCATTGGGAAATGTGTTCAATTTTTATTAAAGTTCCTACAAAGTTTTACATTATTTCTATACTGTAATCTATGAAATAATTAAAAAGATGCAATATGCAGTACCATATGATGACACTTGAATTTTGATGTAAGTGCTATTTCCTTGAGATGTAGAACTTTGAATTTCATTGAAGAGTAGTATAATAGGTGGCTGTAAACCTGTCTGCCTTAAATATTGAAAATAGAATGGATGTTTTCAGAAAGCTTTAATATAGTAATGAGACTGCTTTTATTTCTTGTTTATGTAAGATTTGAGGGAAAACTAGAATTTTCCATACTCAAACTGCTGCACCAGTACACTGTGGAACTCAAGAGAGTCTCCCATTCAACTCATCTCTAAGCTGATAGTGCTGTGTTATATTGAGCTTGGATTATTGAAGTGCAATAATCTGCCTATATGGTATAGGTTGTATGATCTTGTTCCTTTAGACTTCTTTTAATGCACTGAGAAACAGAATAAGCATTTGCTTATATTCTTCAACATTTTCCCCTCTAAGTGCTTCAAATTTGCATGGCATTAAAGAAAGGATGCTTGTTATTAAGTTGACTCAAATTATTTCTTCTTTATTAGGCTATATCGAGGAAGAGCTTATGCTAAACAGAAGCAGTATAGAAATGCAGTACAAGACTTGGCAGCAGCAATTCATCTAGACCCCTCTTGTTGGTTAGCATTCTACTATAGAGGTTGCATCTTACGGGAGATTGATCCAAAAAGAGCTCTGCAGGACTTCAGTGTTTCTGGTATTGTTACTTCTAAAACTGCACATCTTTGTTTAAAAAGATCATCAGCCATGAATTACTATATTATAGTACAGCAAAATTATTTCCTGTTCAGTTTCTGAAAAATATAGTTGTTTTTCAGTATATGCTAATAATTTGTTCCTTTTCTATTAAGTTCATTACATAAACTGTTGCTGCCTTTGCTACTCCTCAGGTATTTTCACTCTGATCCCTAAGCCTTTTTTATTTCAATTCTAACAGTTTGAATGAATCTAACTGAGAATTCTATACACCTTGAAGATATTTGAAGCACTATTAAATCTATCTGTATTATGATATAATGTGTTGTTACAATGCTGTTAAACAATTATATTTTATAAAACTCTTAGAAAGCTAAAGAGTGAACTGCAGGTAAGTTGAGTGGAGTAACAGAAATACATGAGAACATTTTAACTATTGATTTTTCATTTCTTTCTCACAGTACTCATCAATGACACTCGGGAGAATTTTTCTGCTTTTCTTCATCGTGGGGTCATTTACTCAAAGCAACAGCAATGGTCATTTGCAATCCGTGACTTTGAAAGCGTCATAGCTTTGGACAGGTAACTGGACTTGACAGTTTCAATGTATTTTGTTTATATTCTTATTAACTTAAAGCATAAAAATATTAAAAACAAAACAAACCCAAAACAAACAAACAAACAAAAAAGCAACGAAGGAAATAAGTACTAATAAAGGAAAGTCACTACTTACTCAGAAAAGAGATTGAAATTAAAACACAATGAAATACGATGCTGTCTCTTCACAGTATCTTTCTTCTCTTTTAACCTAGTACAAAATACAATAAAAACTATTTATTTGTTTTGGATTTAAATTTTATTTTACCTTATATGGCAACTTGGCAAACAAATTGCTATTTGGCAAATGAAAGATGAAACTGAAATCTTAATTACAGGTGATCATTCTTGCCAAAATTATTTCACAGGTCTTCTGAAAGGAAATTTACATTATACAATCATACATACAATGCAGATGAAAGCACCTTTTTAAAACAAACAAACTATGTTACAATATTTTGCTTAGCAAAATCAGTAGTGTCCATGAAATAAATTAAAACAAAAAATTCCTGATAACACAAAATAAAACAAAACTGCTTGTGATCTGTTACAGTTGGTGACTAAAGCTTATGCTGTTTCTGTGAATTGGACTTCTTCCTACCACTTAGTACTCTATAAACAGGCTGTTTGCATGGTAGGCTTCTGCACACAGTCTTGCAAATTGAAAAAAGCTTCCTATTCCAGTTATTTAGATTCGTTACCCATTCTTTTAAGATAGAGTTCTTTCAGCTTCAACAGTCTTGTTTTGAGCAAATGCTTCCGTTCCAATCTGTGGCGGATGTACAATCCCCTCAGCTCTCCTTTTTTCTTGGCTTTTTTGTTGGGAATCTAGAACTTGCCTAGTAACTTTCTCCAAGAGATGGCTGCACAAGATATTGTAAATCCTGGAATCTGATCTTTCACACTGCTAGCCAAAGAAGTAAAGGAGCAGGCTAAATGGGAGATGTGTATGTTTTGTTGGAGTCTTTTATAAGTAAACTTTTATGCTTTTATGTTGGAGAGTTCAGTGTTTCTTAGTGTATACAGAATATGTGAATTACCATCTAGGTCTATTATTAATCTATTCTGTGCATAGAAGCTATCTCTTCAGCTGGAAATTAATATTAGTTTGCTCAGTGTGATCACAATATGTTGTAAATTTCATAAAAGCAAATTAAGCCTGTTGCAGAGTTTATACAGTTATGTATTTAATGAAATAACAAAAGAGAAAAATCTTTTTTTTTTTTTTAGCTCTATCATCTTTGCTTACTTAAATACTGGTTTGATACTGCTGTTGCATCTGGATCAATACTATGAAGCAATTCGGCAGTTTACAAATGCTATAAAAATTGATCCTCTCAATGTTCAAGCCTACTTGTGTAGAGCACAAGCATATCACAAGGTAATACTCCCCTTTAGTTTTTGATTGTCACTTATACGGCTCTATATTTGGTGTTGTTGCAAGTATTTGAATATTTACAACTTGATGTTGCATTGTTATAACTTGTTTATAGGTATACACTTCAAGTAGTCCTCATCACTATAATAGAATTACATACATTTCAAATACTGTAAAACAAACTTGGCATGTGATGCAACAACATAAAATATTTCAATTTTCATTCAATTTTCTTCTATATCAGTGTTCATCTAGTCAGAGCTTTAATAAAATATACTTGAAATAAATTAAATTGAAACACTTTTTTCTGGACCTAGGGTTCCTGAAAACTTTTGTTTTTCAGGAAACTGGGAGCTGTTGTAAAGTTTTAATTTCCCATTAATATATTTTACATCTGTAACAGCTTCGGCTAGCAGTTGTTTTTTGTGAACTTCTCAGGAGCATGAGAAACATAGTGTGACCTAATTTCTGTGGACTGTCATTGGAAAGATGGAAAGAATTATTTCTCATTTAAGTGTTTTGAGGATTATTTAACACTGTTCACTTTATTTGTCTAAAGAAAACTACTTTTAACTCATCAATTCACTTGGATGGACTCATTAAAAAACAAAATTTAAAGATATGATACTGACTTTAAGAACTTGTCTCATAGTTCACATAGAATGTCTTCTACTAATGCTCAGGTTGCTTCTAGTTTTTTGAAATATGTAGAGTAGCTAAATTAAGATTAGTATGTGAATTTCAGCAGTACTATTTGATGGCAGCTCCAGCAGGCACCTAGCCATCTGGATAGATTAGTCCCTGGGATCTTTTCTGCAATGATTCCTGCCATTTCTCCTCCCCTTCTGAAAAACAGTGAATGGGACCACAGACACAATCTTGACAAATCATTGCTGTAATGATTTGCATTTAAAATCAATCAGGAAATATGTGCGTGTGGATCTCATTATCTACTCTTCTTCCCAGTAGTCCAGAATCTTATTTGGATTTTGGAAAAGTAAAGAAAATGTCTGCTGTTCAAGTCTGCTTTGTGGGAGAGTATGGAAATCTGTAGGTGGCAGACCTTTTAATTAAAAAGCGTTGAGCCCTTACTTTAGAAGGCATATCCCTCATGAGTTGTTGTTGTTACGTGGGTACTATGACCTGTAGGACCACATTTACAGAAATAATTGTCTCCAAGTTGTGTTCATAATACCAGCTAAATAGTAGAGTTTTTTGTTTTAAATTACAGATTCATAATTTATCACATGCTGTGAAAGACATAAATCGAGTAATTCATCTTTATCCAGATAAGTCAGAACTGCAGATACTAAGGTAGGAAAGTGTTTAGTGGAAGTCTTCACATGTACCTTATCCTTAACAGCATTTCCCATTGGAAATATTTTGGTAGATGCTTCGTGTGCTTTGAACCCTGCTCTCAATAGGTTTAAAAAAATGTATTTTAATGACATTTTCAAACCTTAGGAACTTTATCTGTATAATGTCATCCTGTTAATATAATCTCAAAGGAAATGTAGTTCTGTAATATCTTCTTATGCAAAGAATTAAGCATATTGTTTCTTGGTGCTTTTATGTTAGAGGAAAAAAATACAATATGCAAAGAATTAAGCATATTGTTTCTTGGTGCTTTTATGTTAGAGGAAAAAAATAAAATTGAATATATACTTCTGATGGTCATAAAAAGGAAAAAATTCAAATGCTTTTATTGAAATGCATTGTTTTTCATTTTTTTTCTCTCTTTCTATAAAAGAACATAAATTGCAGCAGCATTTGCATTTTGACAGAAATACCTGGGAAGAACTTTGCTAATTGCATCCAACAAATATTTCCTTACAGGGGACAGTATTTGTTGGAGTTGAAGAAATATGAGTTGGCAAGTTTATGTATTCATCAACTTGCAAAAATGAATGAAGGTAATGTCAATTTGCTTGTGTTGTTGTGTGATCTCTAATCAAGGAATTATGATTTTATGTTTAAAAAAAAATGTTCAAGCGCTCTAATAGGTTAGTTATCATGAATCAGCTAAAATATGATAACTTGATATGTACATTATTTCCTGATTACCTCCTGCGATTTCAGAATTTCTTTCTTTTGAGTTCTTGTGGTGTTGTTCTTTTTTGAGTTTGTGTGGTGGGTTTTTTGGTGCTTTTTTTCCTTTCAATTTTGGTGACTTCTGCTTTAAAAGGAATACTGAGTAAGGATTCTGTACTGTACTTCTTTACTGTCCTTCCTAAAGAATACTACATAGCTCCAGGATTAAGCCTCTGCAATGCATTTGAACAGTAAAAATGTTGCAGTATAGAAGTTTCTTTTTACGTGATGAGCATAAGGTGTCAGTGTCAGTGCATCCTTACAGTTATTTAGGAATCCATATCAATACCTATTCTGCTCAAGATGAATGATCTGTCTCTGGTAGGGACAAACTGTTGGTGCAGAGTATAATAATATAGAAACGATGCAAGTGTGTGGTGATACTTCAACGTAGCACAGACTTCCTAGATACGGGGAGAGGAGGGTTTGTGGATGTTTAGCTGTTGAGCTGCTTATTAATAATTGTTCAGCCTGAGATTTTTATATGGAATTTTGTTAGTCTTTTTGAAACAAACTTTTTTAACAATATTCTGAAATCTGCATGTAATTTAAAGAGATTTTATACTGGAAAACACATGTTGAAGTAAAAGATTATAATTTTCTGTGATGGTTTTCTTCCAGTGTCCTTTCAGGTTCAGCCTGTTCAGCAAGCACTCATACAGTCATTTTGTCAAAATCACAGTAAAGCCATAGAATACTTACGTGAAGCTGCTACAACTCAACCTGAGCCTTCAGTGTTTGTCCTCTTAGGAAAAATGCAAATGAAAGCTGAGAAAATAGAGGTTAGAAAGATTTGTTATACGCCTATGCCAAGCAGGACAATGTTTTTTCTTAATTCTTTTAGTATTTGATATCTTAGTACGTAAATAAATCTTTGGTGCACCTTACTGCTAAAATTCAAGAAGACCTGTGTAAAACTTTTCAATAACAGCAATTCTGTGTAATTTAGGCAATTTGAATTTTAAAACATTTTTGTTAAAATAAATTATTAACATTTTTGTTAAACAACTGACCTTATTCTATAACTGTATGTAACAATTTTTCTTTTTTGTGAAATAACTATAATATCTAGTGTTCTTATTCTAATTACTGTACAAATATTTCATTAATGTATATGTAGTGAATATATAACTTTGCAAGTATTTTTCAACTTTTTGAATACTTACATGTCATAGGATTTAATTAATACTGTCACTTCTCTGGCTCATGTAGTTAGCTAATGCTTGAAGCCTGCAGAATTGTTGAAATCAGCAGTATGGATATGCAATTTCTTTTTGTACAGTCCTATTTATTTATGCAGAATGTACAGAGTCTTGTTTCCTTAAATAAAAACAGCAAGCAACAGGTAGATCAAGAGTGACTTGAATCTACCTATATATTGAGTTGTGTATTTGACCTGCATGGTCCTTCTGTTTCATTTTAGGTTTTGTTTGTGCATTTCTTTAAATGAATGTTAGGTATACTCTATGCGAAGACTGTACTCCTCTGTGCTTGTATCAATTGAAATATCTTGACACATTCAACTTTTTTTTGTTAAGCTTTTGTGTTCTGTTAGTCTCAAATCATAATGGAGCAATATTATTTCCACTGTCTTTGAAAGAATGCTAAGTGAAAGATGGCAATTGTTAGTGCCATCTGATCCAGCTTTCAGCTGTCACGGTTAAGAGATGTGTATTAGAGTCCTACCCTGATTCCTCAGAGTATTAGTACCAGGGAGGAGTCCTCACTGCTGGACAGGAATTAGACAATTCTTCTAATATGAGTAAATGACCAGACATCAGGCTATGCTGCTCCAGCATTAAGGAACTTTGTACTTGTCATTTTTGCGTTTATGTTTCAAAGACTAAAACATTTAAAAATTTCACTCAAGTACTTTAAAATTCTTAAAATTCCCTGTATTGTAGGATGCTGTGGGAAGTTTTAAACAAGCTATAAATCTGCTGATGACCTCAGAAAAAATCCTTCGTCCTACATTTGAAGCTGCAGAAATGTATTATCTCATGGGCCTGTGTTATATGGAACAAATAAATTTGTTAGAGGTTGGTACTCGTTATATATATTTGACTTGTTTGGCTCCAGTGCCTATAGACAGCAGTGATAACTTCAGTATTTCCAACAGCCTTAACTGCCTTAATAATTCTATATAACTTATGATGTACATTAGATTGTCTTGTGAGTTTATGAATCATTTTTCAGTGTTAATGTTCTGATTTTTAATGTATGAAAATAATTCATATTCTGATATCATTAAAAAGTGGCACTAATTTTTTTCTTATCAATACCTTCACAGATCTTATAAATACTCATGTAGTAATTAGTGGCTTTGTTAATAAGTACTGAACTTAGACAAAGGAAATCCTAGATTATTCTATTAATTATGGAGTTTGTATTTTAACTGGTTTTTTTTTTGTATTACTGTAGCTCAAAACACCCCCTAGATGGTTCTATTTGGCACTTAACTTACATATGATATTTAACAAAACAAATAGTAATAATAAACATTTTTCAATAAAATCAATACCACACATTAAAGGTATTGAAAAAAAAAAAAAATTAGTCTTCTTGAAAAAAACATTAAAAGCATTAAAGTCTACCTGTGAGCTCTGTGGCAGGCTTAGGGCGGGTTCTTGAAAATGTTTTCTATGTTGATATTTTAGTAAATATGTGTCAGTAGCTAATTTACCAAAGGCTCAAGACTGTAACTAGAATCATTTGAAACATCAAATTTTCACAGGGCACTGTTTTTCCGTGTCTGCCTCTGATCTGAGTTGTGGTAAGTCAAAGTGACATTCTTTTGGTAGAAGGCTTTCAAAGTTGTCATATGTTACCACACCAGATAATCCAGACAACTGATGAAGTTAACTATGCCATTGCACATCTAATATTATAGCTGTACATCCTGGAAAAGCCC
Source organism: Lagopus muta (assembly GCF_023343835.1). NCBI lineage: Eukaryota > Metazoa > Chordata > Aves > Galliformes > Phasianidae > Lagopus > Lagopus muta. Next base: position 37,056,728 of record NC_064438.1, read on the forward strand.
ATGACTGTGTAATGAGCAATGTGGAAGGAAAAAATGCCTGGATGAATTATGAAGGAGTTTCACATCAACCACTGTCATAAATAACTGCACAATTTCAGGTTTTACAGACAGAAGACCATATGCTTTATAAGGTTCACTGAAGATCATAAAATGAGTTAGATTCTACCTCCCTGTGGTTGTGATTGTGCTATTAGGGTGTTTTAAGTTGCAGTGGGCAAAAACAATAAGGAAGTGGATACATATATAAATTATTTATGCATTTGGAATATAATCTCCCTGTAAAAATGAATCAGTTAACTGGCAGCGTATGGTTTCAGCTGTACAAACCAACTGTTTAAGTCAGATGATATGTAATTTTTTTTAGGCCTGTGATGCTTTTAGTATGGCTATCAGACTACATTCAAGTTACCCTGATGCTTTTTATCAACGAGGGCTGTGTCGAATGCAACTCGGACAAACAAAGTGCATCCAAGACTTCAATCATACACTTGAACTTTGTCCATCACATTTCCAGGTAATATAAAAACTCCTAATGGTTTGTTTCCTTGAGGCATGTTAGGATGGGTTCAGAGTATGACTGGTTCTGCATTTATGGGTATGTTGCCTTGTAATCTGCCAGCAAGCACAATGATGGATATATTTATAAAGCTTTTTTATTTCTTTTATTTAACCCTTGTCTTAAATAAGCAGCTTTTTTTCTTTTAGCATTATTCTGTCTTCAATTCTATAGGCATATATGGGTCGTGCTGCTTACTATGGAAGTAAAGGCAGATATTCTAAGGCAATTATGAATTGTAATGAAGCAATCAAAATTCATCCCAACAGTGTAAAAGCTTATTTTTACCGAGGAATACTGAAGTATCAAAATAAGGTAGGTATCTCTTGTTGCTGTACTGTTGCTTTCTCCCTTAGAGCTCAGTGTATGAGGGCCGCGCTGAAAGTAATCCTTCCTATTTTATTATGGTGGCCCACAACATCAGAGGTAGCTATTGGTGGTATGGCAGTAGAGGTTGAACCCTCTGCCAGTATTCCATCACTTGTTATTGCTATGTGACAGGTGGCAGCAGAGGGGCACTCTGACACAATGATGTCTGACATGGAAGTGTGCATGAAGTAAAAGGCATGGAATTAAATACTTCCATGTGGAAAAAAAATTGCATTTGTTGACATTCATCAGTTCTTGCTGATGAGACCAAAGAGTGGATGTGTGTGCAGTGAGGCAGTGGATGGTATGTTTCAGCAATGTCAATGTTTGTATGAAAGACAACCTATGTCCAGGCAGGCAGACTTCTGTGAGTGTGGCATGCAAACTCCTGTACAATGCTGGCAAAAATGCACAGCAAATGGTGGTGATTATGCTGGGGGGAAAAAAGTGTTTTGTAAATGAGATTTTTTTTTTAATCAAATAGCTGCAGAGAACACTATAACACTATTATAATTTTCATGGAAACAGATAGGAGGCGTTACTTTTGGAGCAGCCCTCATATCTTACTTATCACATCATAATAGTAAAATAATGGTAAAACTTTGGAAACCAGTGTTACTAATGGAACCTAATGATTATGTTGCTTTCTTGCCTGAAGCCACTCTGATCTGTATAGTTTTAATGATGAATTGAGCAAGCTACTGGGCATCTATCTGCATATTCTATTCTGAAGTTCTATGGCATAGATTCTCACTTAATAATAGGCATGATATATACTTTTTGGGTTAAAAGATAAACCAGAAAAATTAAAGGTTGATTATGTGTTGCAACATATGAAAATTTTCTAAGCAATCAGTAAAAAAGATTTGGATGTCCTGACTGTCCATATAGAGCTTCTGAAGAAGCATTCCCTTTACATAAACTCATTTCTGGTGAAATGATACCTTCCAGTACTGATGAAGAAATAAGAATGGAAAACTATGAAATCAAATTCTACAAAATGCTATTATTTCAGGAAGAATATATGATGCTGTGAATTATAATTTGTACTTGATGTTTTTTTCATTTCCAGACATTTAAAGCTGCAATTGAGGATCTTTCAAAAACTATTGTCCTTGACAATACCTGCATTTTGGCATATTACAACAGAGCAATCTGTTATCATCAAATAAAGAATTTCAGAAAGGTACAATACACAATTTTACAACATCACATGATCACTTTGTTGTTAATACCTAGTCATAACACTATTTCACAAAATTAAAAGAAAAATTCAGTTAATGCAAGTAGTGCTTAGTCTTTTCAGTAAAAATAAAATGTATTTGAAAATAGTTTTAAAAATACCTTATTTCAATAATAGATCAAGAATAATGCATTTATAATATTAAAAATAAGAATATAGACAAAAATTTTAGTAGTAGAAGCCACTATGAATTTGAGTTGGTAAAAAAATAAATTGAAATAACAAAATGAGTTTTAATGAAGTCTGTTTAATATATCTATATTATCTTTAATTTTGTACTCTGGGTTTGGATATCTATGTAATTATGGAAGGCAATGTATATATCTCTCTAAATAAATAGTTGTTTTAAAAAAAAACATTTTACACAGGCTTTGAAAGATTATGGAATTTTTCTTCTGCATGAGGAGCATAAGGAAATAGTTTTAAAAGTGTTCATCAATCGTGGACTACTCTACATGGAACTTGGTGATTACGCTAATGCCTGTGAGGTAAAACAAATAAGCAAATGAATCCTTCTTTGTGTAGAGCAAATCTAGAGTTTCTCTTAATTATGAGCCCTTGGTTACATAGAGATAAATTTGCCAGATTTTAGTATTTCTAAAATAGTTAAGGTTTCCTTATTTAATTTGCATAGCATCTAATACCAAACTAGGCAGTGAATATGCAAATATAAGGCAGTCCTAGCCATTTTACAATTTTATACAGCTAAACCACTCCTACTGCCTACTGATTTCTTTCCTGTTAAAAAGTCCTGAAGTGCTTCCTTGTATCCTAACTGAAATGATTGCATTTGATTTTTAAATCACTTTTATGGTTTTTACAGTTGAGTACATTATAGTTCAATTGTGCAATTGAACTCACTAAGCGGTGAGTACTAAGGAAACTACAATTGGAAACTGGCTTAGTGGGCTATGTGGGTCGTAGGGGGATGACAATACTAGATTTTAGAGGGCTTTTCCAGTGTTAATGATTCTATGAGTATGAAAGCCACAGGCGTTTTGATAATGCTTTGAGTGTTAGTAAAAAGGGAAAGTTAAAAGCCCTGGAACAGTGATTTATAATAATTTATAGGATGTCCTTCACTAGAACATTGTGAGTAGAGTTCTAATACAAATATGAATTTGGTTTACTGTAACTTGAAAAAAGTAGTAATTAAATAATTTTCTTACTAAAAGAGTTCTGTTGAAATTGCATGTAGCAAAACATACTTTCAATATTTGTCTTTAAGAATAGCTATCATTTTTATTAAAAACAATATCCCTCTGGGAAGCTTTTTTCCCTCCCCCTGGAGGTAGTACTTCCAGCTTTGTGAGAAATACTGTGATATCATGTAACGTCAGAGGTTTCATTCTATCAGAGCACGGGCCATAAAATATGAAAACAATTAACTTATGCAGTACTTCTGCTATGCACCAACATCAGAAGTTATCTCCCTTTTCCTGTGGAGGTGTAGAACTGTGAGTGAAACAATGTAAATTCTCATTTTGGATCTGTTTATTTCAGGACTTAAAAGAAGCAGTGCTGCTTAGTCCAGGTGATAGCCAGATCTTTCAAGCTATTGGAACCTGCCATTATCGGTAAGATATGTAACTTTGGTGCAGAGTGGAAAAATGTAATAATTTCTAGAGTTTACTTTTTTTCATATTGAGGGCACTGACAATGGAGAGAAGGAAAAGTGGTAGAGAGGACTGCTTATTGTAGTGACACAAGGAGTCGGTCATTCCCATTTCACACAAATATCACCTAGGGTAAAAAGGGAATTTTAATGATTCTCTACCTATTAGTCAATTTTTTTTTTTCCCTAAGGTTACTCTGTCATCTATCACTGTATAACCTTATTTCGTCTGAGGTACTCTGGAAGTGGACATGTTCTGTTCAGGTTTGTAGCATTAAAACTTCTTGTGTTACTGTGCTTGTAGTTAAAGCACTGCTGGCTCCATCTTTCAGTGTCTGAATGATTCTGAATTAACACAATGCTGAGTTCTGCTTCTAAAAAATGATTTGTTTGTGTTTATGTATATATACCTACCAAAAAGATTCACTGGCAACTCATGTATTATAAACTTTTAAAAGTTTGTTTTTGCAAGTTGTTCTACTTGGAAGAAAATCCACAACATTTAGTCTTTATCCTTCTGTTTCTTTGTTATCTTTGTTTATAATCTTTCCTTTTTTGTCAGGCTGTTCTTCAGGTAGATTCAAAACAGGTAGCTTATAATCAAAGAACATCTTTCAATTTTGTCTCAGTGAAATGCTTATTTATTTTGACATGTTGAAATTTTTGCTTTGTATGTAAAGGCACCTACCAGCACTCATTGACATGTCAGGTATTTCTAGAATTCTGTTTCTACTTGGAATACTCTCCAGATATATAAAATATTGTTTAAGGATGGAATTCCACATTTGGCCTACTCCTAAAACTAGAATTGGCTGAATATTGGCTCTTTTTTGCCCTGCTGTTTTAACATAGTTTGGATAATTTTAAGAATCGATATGAGGGAAGTCAGATAATCTTAGATGTAGATGATCTATGACTGAAAACCTCTGCCTGAGCAGAATGCCAAAAGTATGTTTGGTCATGAGATTTGGATAGTGTGAATGACTCAGACGAAGTCTGTACTAGACTCTGCTCAGGACAAATGATGAAAAGTTGAAATCTTTGCCCAGCAGAAGTTGAATGAGTTTTGCTGCTTTCTTCTTCAGGTCAAGGAATTTAAACTGATGTTTGACTGTCTTCTGTTTATAATAACCATCAAGGTGCACATATAGAAAGCAAAGTTAAGAAATAGAGTATTCTCAGTCGGAGTTGAACTACTTCTTGAAGGCATTACGGCAGTCTTGTTTATAAATTTTGCAAGCATTAAACAGAGTTAATCTTTTTTTTAGACTTAATGAGTTTGAAGACGCTGTGAGATCATTTAATCAGGTTCTCAGATTAGAACCCATTTCTGTGGAAGCCTATATTGGACGTGGAAATTCATATATGAAAAAAGGACATGAGGCTAATCTTGAACAAGCACAGAAAGATTTCTTGAAAGCAATTCACCTGAATCCAATGTGTATGAAAGCCAGAATTTGCTTGGGGTACAACTTGCAGGTAACACATCAAAATTCATTGTAAATATGATGTATAATCTAACATAAAAATTAATATTGTGTGTGTATTTCTATAGAATCATAGAATGGCTTATGTTGAAGGGGAACTTAAATATCATGCAGTTCAAACCCCCTGCCATGGGCAGGGTTGCCAGGCACCAGACTGGCAATCCTTTCCATGCAAAATGCAAAATATAGAACAATCTGTGTACTTAAGACAGATTGTAGTGTGTTTTCTTTTTAAATCAGTGGATAGACCACACTTGTACCCAGTCATCTTGTTTATCTGTTCTTAATGAAATAGCAAGTAACCTTACGTTTGACTTGCATATTTGATTATCTAATAAATGAACATTAAGAACTTGTATATTTTGTGTGTATGAGCTGTTTACAGATTTAAGTGGCAAGAAAAGGAAATCGGTGTAAAACAATCTTATCTGTTCCAATTATCTATAATAGTGTTAGCAAAGCTAACAATAACCCTTGGAAAAGAGCTTGTGATCGCTGAAAAATACTTAACTACGTAGAAAATGTAATTCTATATTAGCAAAGGGATATAAAATATGACTTGACAGTTTTCCTTCTTCTGTGTCTAATTGCTATGATTTACATACTCTGATTTATTATATCCACTTATCTGAAATGTCTTGAACTGTCATGAATCTTGCTGGGAGTTATTTTTACCAATGTAGCTGAGGGACTAATGTCAGTGGCTTGGGTCAGATCGTTTGGCGCAAGTGTCAAAAATTTCCTTTACCTTACAGATTTACTAGTACAGTATTAGTACACTGCTATCACAGTGGTCTGTGAAATAGTGTGAGAAAAAACTTGGAGGGGCCACACAGTTAGAAATTAGATCTCTCAGAGGCAGGAGGAAATCCAGAAAGTTCACGTAATGGCAGGTGCTTAATTTCAAGAGGCCTAAATCTCACTAAATGCCTTTTCTTCAGCCTGATCATACCTTTAGGACTTAAACATACGTGTGTGTGAGTATTTTGATGTGGGCAACTAGATATTTAGCTTTCCACCTTTACAATTAGTCTGTATTATTGCCACAGGGAAAGGGAAATCTGGAAGTATAAGGAGGATATTTTATCAATGTATAAAAATACATAATGGAGGAGCACAGAGGAAAGAGGAGCCAGGTTTTCTTAATGGTATCTAGTGATAGGACAGAAATAAAAGGGCAGTAACTAAAATAGAGTAAATTCAACTGAAAAGTCAGATTATCATTATTATTTTTACTGTGAGGATGAGCTAAAGCTGAGAATAATTACACACAGGCTGTGAAATCTCCATCCTTGGAATTGTTCAAAACACAGCTGGACATGATGCTGAGTGACCTGCTCTAGATGATCCTGTTTTCAGCAAGGAGTTAGGAATAGCCTCAACTATTTGGTTAATCTATGATTTAAGAAAAAAAAACAATGTATGGTTGATATATAGCATAGTTATAAAGTCAATGATTATTGCACAATTAACAAACCTTGTAATTTTTTTTTTTTTTTTTTTTTTTACAATTTAGTAAATATAAGCGTGCTTCCATATTCTACTGTAGTTTTGTTAAGTTGGACCATTAGTAGGGTTTTTGATACTTTGTAGATTTCTTATTGTGGGCATATTGCAATTCATTTTAGGCCATTGGAAAGCTCCAGAGTGCTTGGAACCAGTTAACAATTGTCATTGCTATTGATTCAAAATGCAATGCTGCATATGAAGGACGAGCTTCAGTGTCTCTTCAAATGGGTGAAGTTTTTTCTGCGCTTCAAGACATAAATGCTGCATTAAAGGTAGCTATTAGACTACAGTGGTTTTACTAAGATTAACCTATTTCTATGAGGCCAGCCAATACTGTACATTGAACAATTGATGATTTGGATTAGAAAGTGCTCTTCTACTTCAAATAAATGCATTTTTGAAAAATGACAGTTACTACATAAGTGTAAATTTTCCCTGAATAAGGATGCCTCTGCTATCTCCTTCTAGCTCACTACTACTGCTCCACTGCTAACAAATCGGGGTGTCATCAATCAGTTAATGGGGCATTTGTCCTGTGCCATGAAGGACTATCAACAGGCAATTTCTGTTGACCCCACCTATGCATTAGCTTATTTCTGTGCAGCAAATATCTACTTCCATAATCATCAGTTTTCACAGGTAAGTCTTCAGAAAATTTATACTGTCTCTATGCTGTCTTAGAGAATTTTTTTATTTGACTTATCTTTGTACCTACAGTATTTATTAATGTCTTCTAATATGCTTAACTTGACACTTTTTTACATTGTTTTTTTGTGATCCTCTAACAGGACATTAATTTCACTGTAGTAATAAGTAATTGCCCTACTACTATTTATTGCAGCATTGATATGAATTGAGATTCATGACAGTTAAGATACTCATCACAAAAATTTGTAATGGAGCATGGTACCAAAATCTCACTGATGTTAAGTAAGCTCCCTCAAGCCTAATTGCTGTGTGTTAAATAACTTGTCCAGATTCACCATAATACCATTAGGAGGAAAATTAAGAGAAGTCAGATCTTAAGATCCTAAGTCAGATCTTACATCTGTTAGTACAGTAACTTAAGAACTTTAAATAACCTAATTCTGCTAAAATACAGTATGCATCTTCCAAATACAGAGAAAACAGTTGTAGGAATGCAGAACCAGTAAAGATGCTTCAGCACTTCTGATCAACTTGAATTAATCCCATACTAGAATTGCATCTGTAAACACTTCAGCCTGTAATTCACATGTTGAGAAATTCATCATGTGTAGTACAGACTTGGCATATGGTTTGAAGTTGAGATTGTACTTCATACAGCACAAGAAATCAATGATGTCAGAAAGCAATTTAATGTTCCTGTTTGTTTCTCTGAATTAGACTCCCTGTTGCTCAGTCAATAGAATTAGTCAAACATGGATCATAAATTCCTACAAGGCTACAAGACTACAAGGCCAGTGTCCTGCGTGTGGCTTCTCCTGTGATCTTGTACTCTCTTTATATCTGCGTATGGAATCATTCACCAAGACTTGTCTTGGAAGGGTTGTGTTTAATCTTTCCTATAGTTCTGTGATTCCTTACTCTGTCTCCCAGAAGCTGTTTCTTTATGGAGAAACAAGGAGTTGGACTATTAATTGCTTTGTATGTTAATCCAAACTGTCCCTAGTGTGTGGTTCATTTATTCTGTGCTATACTTACAATTCAGTGAAGCCAGCTGTTCCTTTTTCAGAAGTCTGTCTAGGTGACTATTGACCCTGTATTGGATGATATGGTTAACTCTGGTAGGCAGCTAAGCTCCATGTAGCCATTCACTCTGTCCCTACCAGTGTGATGTGGAAGAGAAAGGGTCGAAGTGAGAAAATTTGTGAGTTGAGATAAAGACAGTTTGTAATATGTAAACCATATGACAGTTTGAAATATGTAAACCAAAGGCTGTGTGTACAAGCAAAGCAAAACAAGGAGTTCATTCACTACTTCCCATTAGCGTGCATGTATTTAATCGTTTTCAGGAAAACAGGGCTTCATTGTACATTATGGTTACTTGACAAGACAGACACCATCAGATTAAATTTATCTCCTCCGTAGTTCTTTCTCCCAGATTTTGATGAGCTCAGTGCTGTATAGAATCATTAAGGTTGGAAAAGACCACTAAGAGCATACAGTCCAACCATCAACCGTGGTGTGAAATATCACTTTCATCAGGTAGGGCCAGCTGTTCTGGCCATGTGGATGCTGTGTGTGCCTCTTTTCTATGTGCAAATAATGCTAAACAGAATGTTAAAATTTGAGGAATGTTTATTCAGTCTATTTTATCTCCAATTCATGTTTTTTATAGGCTTATTGCTATTATTCAGAGGTACTAAATCTTGAACCAAGAAATGAATCTGCTATCATGAATCGTGCTGTTACAAATACAATATTAAAAAATTTTGAAGAGGCAAAAGAAGACTTTGAGAAGGCAGTCTGCCTCTGTCCATGCTCTGCAGTGGTGTATTTTAACAGGGCAAACTTCTATAATGCATTAAAGCAGTATGAGCTAGCTGAGAAAGACATTTCAACAGGTAATCTTTTTTACCTACTGTATAGTAGCATACTGGAAATTATGGTAAGCAACTTGGTTTTATTTCATAACTCAGCAACTGTGTATGTATTTTTGCTAATGCTTTCTAACTAATTTGATCTGATATTGTGATGTGACTAGAAAGAGGAAGACTGATTAATTTCAGACTTTGTTCCAATCTTATAAATAAAGAATTATGTGGATTAGAAGGAAAAACTGAGAGAACTTCAGACTGGAGAAGAGAAGGCTCCCAGGGGACCTTATGGCAGCCTTCCAGTACCTGAAGGGGGCCTACAGGAAGGCTGGGGAGGGACTTATAAGGTCAAGTAGTGACAGGACAAGGGGAAATAGTTTTAAAATGGAAGAGGGTAGGTTCAGACTAGATATTAGGAAGAAATTGTTTATTGTGAGGGTGGTGAGACACTGGAACCGATTACTGAGTGAGGTTGTGGACGCTGCCTCCTTGGAAGAATTAAGACCAGGCTGGATGGGGCTTTGAGCAACTTGTCTAGAGGAAGCTGTTGTCGCCTATACCAAAGGGTTTGGAACTAAATCTTAAAGGTCCCTTCCAACTCAATTCTATGATTTTATCTTGATCTTTGTGAAATAGAAACATTTTGTTTACGTTCAGAATAGCTGAACCATATTACTCCCTTGCTACTGCTATCCTTGGTACTAACCAGAGATCCAGCAACTCTGGACACACAGGCCACTTCTTCCAGGAAACCAAAGCTATATTTAGTTTGTATTAATTTTATGGAACAAAATTTAGTAATAGACTTTAATTTGACAACATTTGTTTGCACAAATAGTGAACTTTCTGTAAAGAATAACTCCAAGTTGTAGATTTTCTTTTTGAAAAATTAGCTATTTTTACAGTAAGTTTTATCAAAATTATCTTGGTTTTTGTGACTAATAATAATTACATCTTGGCTTTAATGACTATTCCATAGTGTTTTAATAATGAAAATTGACTAGACTACTTATTTTCTCTCTAAAGCAGAATTTAAAACAGGAGATGAAACTTCCCACCAATTTCCCAAGTATTTCTTATATAAAAGAGAAACTGAGTAGGATATTGGGTTGCTTGCCATGTTGTAAAATGTGGATGGTGAGAGTGTTTTCTCTTCAAGATTTTGCTCATTTTACATAGGGCAGCATAGTTTCTGCTGTTAGGGCAGTGTTGAAGGTGAGATGTGTAAATTGCATCAAAAAGAAAATAAAATCTAAGAAATAAGTGTTGTGACAAAGTTGCCTACCTTTTCATGGAACATCAGCACAGGTAATGTTTTCTCTTATGAAAACATGCTTGGAGAAGAATCAGAACACAAACTTTTTGACATTGCTTCTTTGCCTGCATTAGCAAGGGGGGGTTGGACTTGGTGATCTCTGAGGTCCCTTCCAACCCCTGCAATTCTGTGATTCTCTTTACCTAACATTGTATTTCTGATTTTTACAGCATTGTCAATTCAGCCTAATGATGCCATGATGTACAGACTTAGAGCTGATATTCGTGCTAAATTGGGTTTCAGTAGAGAAGCTATAGAAGACTACAAGCAAGCAATCAGCATACAAGAACAGACTGACAACACGTGAAAAGACATTGGTTCTATTTACACATTTCTCACACTTTAATTAAAAAGTCCAATGTGCAAGAAATATTTTAATATATTTTATACACATTGTATTTTCCTAACTACTATAATTACTTTGTTTCAGCCAGAGTTATGAGAACAGAATGCCATATTTTAATTGTTACGTGTTATAAATGGTTCTTTATTTCTTAATGGTTGAAAAAACATTTAATTGTTTGGTAAATGAAAGTAGTAGTAATTACAAACAAAAGCTTGAAATTCTGGTGACAGAAGGATGAGAGAGATATGCTACCAACCAGTATAAATGCTTACAGTGATGGTGGTTGTATGTTGCCTGGACCATCTAAGAAGTAATATTTTTAAGGTTGATGGCTATCAAATGCTGGTAACTGCTAACTAGGTCTCACTTTTTACTTTATTGTCCTTCTACACCTCTTCATAATATTCCCTGTCCCCTGCCACTGGCAGTAGACAATGTGTAACATATGCTGTTGTGGTGCATGAGAACTACTCCAAGAAGTTGAATTTGAGAGGAAGGTGTAATTCATCCTGAAAGCAAAGTTGAGATAACTTTCTTCTGTGTAAATGTATTACAGTGTATCAGCTTTGAAGAGCCATATAAAAAGCCTGAGTAATAGACCATAGGTTTTGTTCTAAATTTATAAGAATCAATAGATATGGAGATATAAGTATGAATCAATGTGATCAACATTAAAAAACTGTCAGGCTCTGCTCACATGCTAAATTAAACCCCCTAGTTTTGGCATACTATAGAGAAGGATGGAGCTAAATTGTTGTCTTTGCCTTAGAAAAGCGAAGACTTTTTTTTTTTTTTTTTTTTTTTGCACTCCAAAAGTGATTTTTAAGTTGTATTGTTGAGATGAAAGTAAAAAATGTCACTGATTTTTGTCATTAAAAAAAATCACATTTTATTTTCTGAGTACTTAATGCTTTACACTCTTTTTGTATAGTCCCTGTTCTTCATACCTATGTGGTAATTGTGTAGCCAATATAACAGACAAGAAGTTTAGCTTTGTTCTGGCAGCTAAATTTTGCATTTGTAATATCATATTACATTATAAACATTTCTATGCTTGTCATACTTATGATTTTAGGCTAAAAAAAAAAAAAGTACTGGAAATTGAGTATCACAACTAATGCCTTAATTCAGACACCACAATTAATTAACACCTACAGTGATGAGACTTTGTACTTTGTAAGATCTGTTACGTTATAGTTGACTGGAATAGATGAAGCGAAATGCATACAAGTTAAGAAAAAAAGAATCCCCATGTATTCTATACTTAATTTTTCCTTATTTATGATTAGTCTTTCTTTAAAAACAGACATTTATAAGCTAAATTAAAACAGGTATAGATGTTCTATGATGATACATTAATATTTCTGTTTGGTATTGTAACATGGAGTATTGCAACCTACACAAGTAGATCAAGTATAATTTACAGTGTATACGTTTACATGCATCTATACTTAAGTGCATGATTATCATGGTTGTTGATGCAAACTAGGAAACTATTTACCTGATTTCCTGTATGTGCTCAAATCCAAACTTTTCTTGCAAAGTGGTTTCAATGTAATGCAAAAATGGGGTCCTTTTTCCCTTTCTCTTTCTCCACATTTCTCTCAGTTCTCTTTATTATCTAAAGAATTGTTTATTGATGAAATCGTTAAATTATGCATGATTCTATGGCATTTTCCTTTCTTTGATCTCCTTATGAATTACCTGCTGATGGGTTGTGAGATAGCAATGCCCTCATCGTGTATAGAACATCATCAAAGTTAAATCAGAATGAAGAGGTCAAACTTTTCCCTTAGATCCTTTTCTTGTGGTGTTCAGTGCTGATTTTCTTTAGCTTAACTCCTTTTGAATGTCAAACACAAATGGGCATTTATAAGATTTTTATCTTCACATTTAAAACATGAAACCAAGGACAGTCTGTTATGACTCACTATTGAGAGAATAACTTAAATGACACGGGTCATTGTTTTCTCTTCTGCTTGTTCTAATTTTATATTCTGGATGGTATTTCCAATTCTTAAAAAGTGAAAAATTGTGTAATTCTCTGGCTGCATGGAGGTTTGGGTTTTTTTTTTTTTTCTTCAGAGTTTTTCATGCTCAGTGGTGACCCAGTGTATTTCTGATTTCATAATTTAGCATCACACTCATTCACAACTTAGGAGCATGCTAGATGCTTGTGAAAGATGCTGTGGATGAAGAATATATTTGCACAATATAGCAAGAAGGGTTCAGGTTGCATGATTAAAAAACAACAACAAACAACATGATTTCTTTGAAAAATAAATTACTGTCTCTTTTCTTCAAATAGTTATTCTAAGTTTTCTTTATAATATAAATACTTTCTAATACTTTCAGTGGAAGTGTTTTGTGTAATAATACTTCCTTGTTTTTTAAAATAAAGTTGCTAACAAGGATAATAGTGATTCTGAAGTCTTCTTTCCACTAAATTACAATTGTATTTTGCAGGCTGTACAGTAACACTTGAATTTCTATGTTGGAAGGCACTAGGATTGCTGCAGCCTAGACTTTGCCCAATTCAAAGTGGGATGGTTACTAAAGTCTGAGATTTCTTCCACTGCTAGTAATAGATCCAGTGAATTTTAATACTTGGTACTACCAAAGCAAATTTGCTTTCCAAACTCATTTTAAGAGAAGCTCTTGTCTGTTGTTATATAGTGGTAGTAGTTCTTTCTGTGTTTACAGTATTTTCAGTGGAGCTTAATTTTTTTCTGTATTTCTTATTTTACCCCAAACAAATCCATTTAACCGTAGAATCCTTACTTGGAAGGGACACATAAAAGTAATCTTTTCCATCTCCCTGCCATAAACAGGGATGTTCACTGCTATATCAGATTTATGTAATGAAGGGCAAAATACATAAGGAATGGAACATCTCTCTTGCTTTTGTATTGCATTTGTATGTGTTATGCTTTACTGTTAAGGACTGCACTACCTATGATCCAACAGAGCTCTACTTTGCTAAACTAGTTTTGCTGTAGTATCAGTGAAATTGTGGTGTTTTTACACAGTCTAATAGTGATAGTAGAAGGGAAAATATCTTAAGATTAGATGTTAAGAGAAAATTTTTCACTCAGAGTGCTGGGGCCCTGGCACAGGTGCCTGGAAGCTGTGGGTGCCCCATCCCTGGAGATGCTGAAGGCCAGGCTGGATGGGGCCATGGGCGGCAGCCCGAGCTCGTGAGGGGCAGCCCTGCACATGGCACGGGTTGGGGCTGGGTGGGCTTCAAGATTGCTTTCAACCCAAGCCTTTCTGTGATCCTATGTGCTCTGAAAGAAACAGTGCAAAGAAGACGAAGTGTTAAGAAACCTTTTTCAAAAGAAGAATTTGTGAGAGTGCCAGCAGATGGCAGCCTGTAATCTCAAGTGGGAGAACTTTGCTGGGAGTGGGAGAACCAGGACAGATCAGTTATACTGGCATCTGCTGCTCCTTGTTCTGAGGAGGGATTACTGTATAACTGATTGGTGTGTGGTAGGGTCTACTGCTTAATAGACAGTATTGTTCTCTTACTTCCTTTTTGATATGCTATATACAATTATTTTACAATAAAATAAATACCTTGCAAGATTTTAAGTAATAGACAACGTTAATATTCTGTGTTAGTTATGTATTATAATAATATAATACTTACAGACTAAACATATTTACGTGTGTGCATGCTTGTATGCAGGCATATAGAGTAATGCAAGCAGTAAACAGCACAAGTCTTGAATAACAGCTCCATTTGTGTGCTGTTTTTTTCTCTCCAATTTTGAGGCACATTTCTACAAAATGAGGCATTCAGAAAAGAAAGGGAAAGAGCATGGAAGCTTTTAACTGCTCCCAGCTGTTATATTTTACAGCAGGTTGCTTTAGATTGTATGCCACTTCTTATTTGCTGTATGAAGTCTGTAATTTAGTTTTGTTGCAAAGGGAAAAGTGACCTTTGTGAGACTCTCTGTTTCTCTCTCTCTCTGTTTCTCTCTCTCTTTCTCTTTTTTTTTTTTTTTTTTTCCATTCTCAAGATTGGCACAATGTTTCATTTGCAGAAAGTGAAAATGAAGCACCTTCTCCCTGAGAGAAAAACAAAAACTAAGCCCAACCAAGCCAACCAACAAACAAAAACAACAATGCAACAGACAAGTTTAACAGCAGTGTGGCAAACAGCTTATTTACAACTCTCCAGATGTAAATCTACAGTGCGTAAGCAAGTTTATATTGCGCAAAATAGTTTTATCAAGTAGTGTGTGCAACTTCATTTTGCAATCTCTTAAGCATACTGTTTACTGACTTTGTTCACATGGGGAGATAATGCGCAAAGTCTGCAGGGCAAAAAATGTGCTAGAAATGCATATGCCATATTACTTGAGAGTAGCTTCCCAGGCAGGCTACTGTAGTGTAAAGGATGTCATCATGTGCTGGATTTAACTCTAGTCTTGCTAAAAAGAGAAGTCTGGTATAAACTGATGAAAAGCTTGTATTGGACATGGCAAAGTGGGGTCCTGCTACTCTTAGAGATCCCTTTTCCTCAAAAATACTAGGTGGCAACGAATGTTGGAGCTATTCTGTGTATCCTTCACACATATGCCTAGTCACAGACCCTTTTCCAGTGATCTTCTATCCTAATGTTGTCAGTCAAGGAAGAGCTTATTAAGAGTATTTATATGTGTATCCTTAAATATAGCAAGTATTTACCTTCTTCCAGGTTGAGATGATCATCCTTGGAATTAAGAACGTGGTTAACTAGAGGAATTCTTAACAGAAATGCTATGACTAAGCTTGTCTTTGGAGACAGAAGCTTCTTGAGACAACATGCAATTAATTAGAATGCATAGCTGGTCTGCAGATAGAGAGAAGAGCCCTGTCTTTAACAGACTGGCTGGAGGCTGTATTGGAGAAGTGATCAGGAGATGAAAGTTTATTAACTGATTAAAAAGCACTGTGAAAATCTTAGTTTGTGCTATCACTGTGGGAGACAATCTAAAACTAAAACTTGTGCAAATTTGCAATAAATCAGTGTCTCTTTGTGCACACTGGGCAATGAAACTGCCTTTGGGAGAGCACTAACTGAAAACAACAGTGGTACAATGAGTGACAAAGCTTTTAGAAAATTATTTTTCATGGTGATGTTTCTTATTTTGAAAGTCCGTGTAGTAAGCAGACTTGATGTAGGTCACATGGCTGCATTTTCCCAGACTTCATATCAGAGTCCTTTCATACAGATTCTTCTAAGCTTTGTGTTTATAGCATTGCCCTTTATGATCTGTTTGTTTATTGTGAGATAAATTCTAATTTATTGTTTGCAAAATGAAATCTGTAATGTATTCCTCCAGTGCTTTATTTCATAAAACTATGACAGCCAGTTTGGAATATTAATTACACTGGAAGGAGTCTACATAGTCTTCACAGCCAGTCTCTATCATGACAACTAAAAAAATTCAACTAAGTCACATTTTCACTTACTTAAAAAGTGGGAATAGTATCTTACTTGTGTGTTTAGTAAGGCTTTTGCTTAGCCCTAGTTAACATGTTGACGAATCTGAGAAAGCCAGTCTGTACAGTTAGCAACTGTAAGCTGGGTTTTAATGAGAAATGTTTATGCGTGTCTTTAAATAATCAGTTGTCTTTAGGTAAGTAATTTTCACCTATTTTTGGGCCCTCCAAATAGTATTTTAACTCTGATTAGTGTTATTCGGAAGCCATGAAGAAAGAAAATCTGCATCATTGAAGATTAGCTCTTTAGATACTATGCTGAGTATCAAGTAGAACCAATGTGCTAAGGTAATATCAATAGGGAGCTAATCAGCTCAAGAGCCATTAGCCTTTTTTTCCTAGTAGTAGCATTATCTAATATGCCAGCCTTCCCTCCTGGTTGTTTTCATGAGCTCGTGGGGAGAAAGTACATTTTATTTTCTAACAGTGCCATAAACTTGCTGCCTTGCTTAATCTCATTAAGTAATAGAGTGTTATTTCTGTATCAGGGGACACTGCCAATTTTCAGGTGTTAAAACATACATGTGAGACATTTGGTATGTGCATTTAAAAAGCAACAACAGAACAACAGTAAGTAGGATGTGAGTATAGAAAAGGGTAGAAGATTGAGAATCGGCTTTTTGGAGATATAAATCCCATGATAAATTAATCATCCCAAGCAATGTGGCTATGACTGTGCAGTATTTATGCAATAAATCCTTCTTCAGCTATTGCTCTCAGTCACAGGATGGGGTTCTGGTTTTGCAGTGTTTTGTGCAAGAGGACTGGGTCTGTGCAAAAGCAAACTAGCAGCCCTTTTTCTGATAAGTAGAGGCTACCCTTGGCTGCAGATGTAGAGAACAGCTGGTACTATCTTCTAAAGGCTTAAATGGTCTGCAGGTCCTGGTGTAGCTGGTGTACTAAGATAAGGAAGTGGTTGCCGCTAGTCAGAGATGAAACTGTGCAGCCTTGCAGACATCCCCATGGCACTTGAAGGCTTCTAGTGGTTACAATCAGCTTTTAATGCCCAAGTTATAACTCACAATTTCTGGCAAACTGTTTTTTGCTCTTCTTGCTGTTATATTATTACATGGGTTTTGGGAGTGTGAGCATCTGCAGTGTTGAGCTGTAACAGTGGAAGTGCATTCACAACGGAAGGCCTTAGCACTTCTTCAGCAGTCCTTCTTCATGAAATATTTAACAGTGCATTCTAGAAGAACTGCTGTCCACTGCTGGCCCATTTGCAGAAGTGATCTTAATTCATGAATTTAGTAAACAGAAGTCCTTCTGGCATGGCACAGCAAGGTGTGGCAATTCAAAGATTCTGCCCCAAATAGAAGAGATGCACAGAGGACTTACTCCTATTGCTGGAGACAGTATACCTCTTATCTTCAGAAAGGCAAGTGAATGCCAAGGAAGGAACCCCAGCGGAGTGTCATCTTGAGGTGGTAACATTCCTCTGATAAAATTTTGCAGGCTCTGTGCAGAAATGCTGGGGTACAAAGGCTGGTGTGCATGTTATTAAGTTCATTAATGTGACTGTCTGAAACAAGACTGCCCATACTGTGAGGCTGGACAGACCAGCAGAATGAAAAGGAAGAAAATTTTTTGTGAACAGTATGTATGCATTGTGAGATATACAGGTCAGTGAGGTAATTGTGCCTGTTCAGCTGCAGGAGGTTGCTTCTTCCTGCAACTTGGTTGTAATGGATGCACACGCATCTTCTTTCTTTCCTGTTTTGCTGTTCTGTACTGATTTATCTGATATTCATTATGCTATAGCAAAGGTTTTCTGTAAGGTAGCATCCTCTTACAGCATTCAAAAGTACTGAGGTAATCTGCAGAAATGAGAGCTGGACTTGGATAGATGAACAGAGCTCACTGTTCTAGAAATGCTGGCAGTATCTTCCATCAGTCGCCAGGAATGAGGATGACTTGCAGAGCTGCCAGCTCAGTCCAGTTGGAGGGCACATGGATAGCGTAGCTCTCAAGTTCCGGTTATTAGTTTCTCCTTTAACTTCTGGAAAATAACAACAGATGGATTACTTGTTTAGAACACACAAGAAAGCCAACAGTAGAGCAGAGCCAACTGTGCTGGTATCCTAATCATTCCCTAATGATCCATTAGTCCTGCGACTGATGTGACTTTGTGTTGTCGAGCAGGAAATTACAAAACACAGTCCAACATGAATGGTGGAGCTTTCCTGCCTTCTGTTCTGGAGCACAGTGGCCAGGATTTCCCAAAACATTTTTTCTTTAAGCAAAATATAATTACAAAATTAAACAGTTGAGCCTAAAATGACTATTTTCTGTATGTTCCCTGAGAGAGAAGGAAACGAGGGTAATTCAAAATGTGATGATCAGATTTAAATAAATTTTTCAAAAATACCCAAATGTGTCAGAAGGTTATTTCTCATTTTTGAAAGTGATGTATATATATTCCAGCACTCTAAAATATTCCACTTAAGAACTATCTGCATGTTTATGTGCTCAAATAAATCTGAAAATCAGTGATGCTACTTTAACATTTGTTGAAAGACTGAATGACTAGGGTTCTTTGACAGAAAGTTTTTCTATCACAACTCAGACATTCTTTGCAAGTGTGCTCCTGTCTCAGTATTCTTGTTTAGATGGAAGCTGGTTGAAATAAAATATCCCACTGACTTTCTATTTCGATGTTTACAGAACAAAGTGCTTTGACTTTTGCTTCAAAACAGTGCTTTTATTTTTTTGAAAAGCTGTATTTGCTTTACTAATAAGGTTGAAAGGAGTATAATTGAGTTGATAACATTTTTAATTAGCCCAAAAGAAAAATCTTAGTCTACCAAAAATGAAATTTCATCTGGAGTATTAGTTCCAAAGGGGACTTACACTTCCTCTCTGAACCATATAAAGATTTCAGATTCATTTTACTTTCTCTAAAACCAAAAAAGTCTAGTTCTCCTCCCAGTCAATGTGAGGATACTACATTTTGAAAATTTAAACCAAACTTGAGATTTTTCTTGTGCTATATTTCCAGTCAGTAACAGAAGACTTACGTTTACCGACTGTTTTCTGAATGTTTTTTGTATGCTTTGCAATCTTTTAGTGATTTTTAAAATTCTGTGTTCTTACCACTTTTGTTTTTCTCTGTGCATTTTGTTTCTCTGCAGCAGAATGAAGCCATGGTGAAAGAAACTGAAGTAGGAAGTGTGAAGTTTCGGAAAGCTCATAGGTTTTTTTTTCCTTTCATCCTCATATTTTGTTTCTCTGGACTTTTGAGGCAGATTTTGGTCTAAAACTACAAGCATAAACAAAACTGTAAGCTAAGAAAGATAAGAAATTGTGAGGCAAAAAAAATTCTTTCATTAGCTTTCTGGAGGAAAAAGTAAAAGAAAAGACATAGCAACAGAAACAAATCAAACAGTGGGAATCTCACTTCATAGGGAGAAATATCCATAAAAGAATAAAAACAAACTAATTAAGTTGAGATAAACCCATTACATTTTTATGGTAATGAAAATATTTTTATTTATGAACATTTGAAAAAATACTTCAGAATATAGCATGGCTATTTTCCTTCTTAATTGAATTTTGCATGCTTAATTTCAGCTGCAGTTCATATTGAGATCTGATTAGGACTTCGCAATGAACAATTTAAAGTTTTTGTATGGCTTTTGTTTCCTCGGTGGAAGTTATTTTTGTTTAAATTAATGAAAATCTAAGATCATTATACACATAAATGATGATTGCAAAGACCACCAAGCCTATTTCATGCTGTAGGTTGCACTGAAAGTTGGTGTTTACCCGTCATTTTCCTTATGCCATAATTTAATAAGATTTATAGTGTGGAAATAATGCATTTCTATGATTGTACCAAAAAGAGTTAAAAGGAGCCCAATTGTCTTTAGTACCACAATGGTAAATGCATGGGTTTTTTTATGTTTTTTTTTTTTATGTTTTTTTTTTTTTTTTTTTTTTTTTTTTTTTTTTTTTTTTTAAGTGAAGTGAAGCCTGGGGAAACAGCAAAATAAATGAAAGCAGAACACCAGATGTGGAAAACCAGACATACTGGTTACCACTTGCTTTGGTAAACCCTTGGACCAGGAATTGTAAAGGAACAGCATTAAGAACCAGAAGCTTTGGAAGCCCCCATCTGAGAGGTGAGGTGGCTGGTTTTAGAACCCCCGGCTGACCTCGGGCACCTGTTGCTGACATCACACACTGTGCTTCCCAGCACTCCAAGAGCTCTCAGCACTGAACTGCACAGAGTTCCTGGGATCTGCTCTGACACTGCTGCTAAATTGGATGCAGACAATGTTAAGTAGTCCTTTAATCAAATAACAGTTTTGAGAATGATGTTATGTTCCATGAGAGGTCATATTTTAACCTTTCCTGTAGAATAAAATAAGTCATTATCATTTTTATGTGCAGCTCTTTGCATTTTATGCATTTTGTATAGCAATTGTCCAGGGTAAGGTTTTCAAAGCCATTTAGGAGACATGAATTTTATGAGTGGTGTTCTTGTCCTGAGTAACTGATCAAGGCTGGGAGATTCCTTTTGGGTGCTGTAGGTTTTGCAAGGGCCAGAATGAACAGTGCTTTGATGATTGCCAGTGATTTGACTTCCTCCCATAAGCAGATGTTGGGTACTGGAGATTTATTTGAATTAATTGACTTTGTCTCTGCCATTCTTCTTACTGTTTGCTTTTCACTCACTTGAGTTAACATAACATAACCATTTCTAGGTGGTCTCACTCTTCACAATCACTAGCACAGAAATTCATGCCCAAGATACCCCTGCAGCAATTTTTGTAAATGTTTTTATTTCCCAAATGTTCGTTTTTTCAAGGAACTACAAATTGTTCATAGATAATTAAAAAAAAAAAAAAAGAAAAAGAAAAAGAAAAAAGAGGACTTAAAGCAGAAAAAATAAGCTTGTTTTAGGTTGCTTGCAAAATAACTGATCAAATAACATGGCAATTGTCACTAGATGTTTAACATAATTCCACAAATCAGGTCAGCATCGAGTCTTCTTTCTGAAGTTTCTGAGAATATTTTCTGTCCATCACTTCAGTAAGAACTACTTAATATTTAATGCCTATGTAACAGAAAAAAGTGTGCTTTCAGAAGTTCCATGCCCATACACACTTCAACGTGTGAATGGCTTTCACAAAATACTAAGAAATGTATTTCTCTTACAATACCTAATTGACTTTTTGAAATATGTGAAATTAATTTGTATGATCTCTGACAATTCTGCTAACATAGGAGGGTGATTTTCAGTGGAAAGACAGAGTTACCACAGAGTAGACTGGAATATTCTTGAAAGTGTAGATTTGTCCGGATGACTCAATAAGGGCAGGCAGGCATACAAAACCTTGGCATGAGTCAGGACTAATTAATTTACCAAAGCTTTCATCTACTACTTGTGCTCTTCTTTTCAGTCTTTTTTTTTTTTTTTTTTTTTTTGGATTCCCTATGCTTATGCCATGAGATGTATCTAAAATTCTTCCAGAGGTCAATTTCTGTTTTTTGTTAAGCTTGTTGTATTACATGGCAGCTTCTTACATAATAGTGAGGATCTGGGGAAATCCACTAGTGCACTAATTAGGTGAAAATTGGCAGTCTTAGTGCTTAATACATCTGCCATAAACAGTGTTTAGGGCATTACTGATTCATAGCCTTACATCTTTCCAGGGGAGAGTCACTACCTTTTTAGAGAAAAAAACAAACCCTGGGGAACTACAATGTACAATTCAATAAATATTATTTGTGTGCTGTGCTGTACAAGAGGAAATTTTGTCTTTGGAAGCTGAATGTGATATTTTTCTAAATCTTGCAAGTTAGAATCATAGAATCATGGGATCGTTTGAGATGGAAGGGTCACTTAAAGGTCATCTAGTCCAAATCCCCTGCGATGAACAGGGGCATCCACTGCTAAATCAGGTTGCTCAGAGCCTGGTCCAGCCTGGCCTTAACTGTCTCCAGGAATGGAACATCCGCCACCTCTCTGGGCAACTTGTTCTGTAGCACTCACTGATGTTATTGTAAAAAAAATTTCTTCCTTATGTCCAGTCTAAATTTCCCCTCTTTTAGATTGAAACAATTTCCCCTTCTCCTATCAAAACAGACCCTTCTATGGAGACTGCTTCTTACTTATAGCCCCCCTTTAAATATTGAAAGGCATACCTCTGGTCTCTCCAGAGCCTTTTCTAAATTTTCAGATGTTATAATTAGACACATTATAATAGATCTTCCTTGAAATATGGATTTCCTTCCTTTAAAACTTCACTAAGTTATTATGGAATATTTTCTAGTTAAAGTTATCTATTGCTAATCATTTCTTTATTTCTATTTTGATGAAAATTTGGCACATATTTTAGATAAAGGACAATCATCAGAATGATTAATCAAATTTCTGCAAGCTTTGGTGTTTTTTTTTTTTTTGCAATCTTTTTCACTTTTTCAGTCTAATAGTGACTGCAATCATACCGAAATACTATGAGCAAATTATAACATGGCAGTGAGTGGGAGAATCAATTTACCCAGGAGAAAAATAAAACAAGCCCAACCAGACAGTGAGAGCAGCCTTTCTTTGTACCATGCCTTGTTGTTGATTGAACCCGAAGAGTTACTTTAAGCTCTGAATCTCACTTGCGTTTTCCTTCTCTCCATAAACAGAAACTTGTCAAGTTCCTTCCAACCCAAACCATTCTATGATTCTATGAAATCTTGTGTAGTCTGTATGAAACATACATGACCTGTTTCTTCACATCACCTCTTCTCCCTACTGTATCTGCATAGAGAACTCCTGTTGCTTGAGGCAACCATGGTAGAGCAGAGCTTGGGGCCATGCTCTTGGGAAAGTGGAGCCACAACCATCATCTGCCACTGCAGAGCCCCTCCAGAAGGCTCCTGCTCCAGCTGAAGTCAACAGTCCTAAGAGTAGGATATTTAAAATGGAGTGAATTTATTGTTTTGGAGACACTTTAAGTATTTGCAAAAGTGTGTGAGCTAGACTAGTCTGTAAGCTTTTGGGACATAACTTTTATGTGCAATTAATAGAACCTTTTGCAACTACTGCCTGGCTATAGAAGCTGCTGTAATTCAACAGTAATTATAATATATCTGCAGTAAAAGGTTTGAGTGCGCACTTGTAACATATGCTATAGGAAGTTACTTCTTTGTTTTGGTATGAAATTGGTCGCTAGGTGTCCTCACAGGATCAGAACTCAGGATATTTTTAATAAGCAAATTTGGAGAGTTGTGTTTGCCCAGTGCTGAAAGATTATGAGCTATAAAAGGGGACCAATGAAGTGTGTTTGTCTCTGATTCAGAGGGGGGATTAAGGCAGACAGATGGAGGTGTCCAAATCTGTATCCATTGCTACACTGTAGGTTTAGAATTGACACGGATTACTCTACAGATAATTATTGTGCAGAACCGGCACAGGAAATTGAGCTAATATCAATAACAAGTATTTTATATACATATATATATATATATATATATATATATATATATATATATATATATATATGTATATAAGTAGCATATAGATAAAAAATATTGTAATAATCTTTTTGAGGGAGATAAAAGCGTGGAGTCATTAACAGGCAAGGAACTAACCAAGAATTAGTAAGCCATCCTGTTCTATATCATCCTGTGGAGGATCATGTAGAACACAAGAATTACACAAGTTTCAAGTTAAAATTGTTAGTTCTCCCGGAAAATATTTTATGTTCTGCAGAGGTAAGTGCAGATTTACTTTGCATCAACTGAGCAATTGTTCCTGTGCGTCTCTCTTTTCTGGTTCTTAATTCTTTGCCATCAGTATGACTGAAACTACTCCCACTGTAAGGCAGCTTTCTACTTGGTTTTATGTCAACCAAGTTATCCTTCTTGGGAAGCCAGTAACCATCTTTTCTAGGCTAGTTTAATATATAATAGAATTTTCAATTGGAACACCAAAACTGGCATGACATCAGTTAACGTCTTCCATAACATAAATCATAAATGTTCAGTAAAAGTACATCTAAACAATAGTGGACTGTTCCAACTGCACATTTAGAGCTGCTGTCTTTGAAAGCTTCTGCATATAGCAACCAGCCAGAGACTAACTTATTCCTTCATACAGATCCATCCTGAGCTGTTCATTTTTCCTCACATAGGACCTAGGAAAAGGGTTGCTATGGAACTGCTAGAGTGACACTGCTCTATACGAGATTAACACACTTTCCCATTTTATTTTCACTTCTAAGACAGAGACCTGAGTTGTGGTGTGAAGAACCTTTTTCTATTTGTAATTAGCTACACATAGTAGCATGAGTAGAATTTTCTTTACTCATGACCTTAATAGTTTTAGTGATGAAGATGTTTAGGCAGTTACTCCCTAGAAGTGTCATTAGTAAACTGTACCCCACAGAAACCTTTCAGTGGAACATGCTTCTTTTTGTGAGATAGCAAATCAATTGGCCTTCAACTATGTCAAAGATGGTTTTGGCTGGGGAAAAAAAAAGGACAGGAAAAAAAAGCAGGTATTTTGAAACTCGGTAACAAAACCTAGCTCAGAATAGGGTAAAACTTGTACTTTTCTGGGTGATAAACTTAGTGTGTAAGGCACTTTGAAGTGCAGACATTTGCATCAAATGCTTTGACAGTCTGTGACTTTAACTAACAATGAACAGCAAAGTGCTTCAATTGCTCACAAGGATGTGCTGACCTCCTGCAAAACATGAGTTCCAGCATGGCATAAAGTGAAAAATATTTTCTTTGCAGCTGTCCATTTCCTCATGCACTTTTCTTTGTCTGGAACTTTTAAAATGAAGCTCTGACCTCAGATCCATAAGCTTTGCCTTCTGAGTGCATTCATTATCTTTCCATGGTTTCACTCTTGGCTTTTCAGTTGATAGCTTTCCCGCTTACTGCCAACTCCATTCTCTCTTTGGTCAGTCTTGTGGGTGATGGCATCCGCCTTAGTGAGATCAACCAAATATGTAGCCATGAGGACTCCACTGCAGGGCACATTGTTTCAGCTACTTTGCCAATTTTGATTTAGAATGGCATTGCTTTTTATAGTTGTTTGCAGCCTGTGGCAATGTTTTTCTACTGTACTTCTCATAGAACATGAAACCACAAAGTAAAAATTTGTACTATTCATATCAGCATAAATGGTTTTTTCAGCAAGACCCATAAAAAACAGATAGCAGTAAGTGTTTATGTGTAGAATGTTTTTCAGTAAGTGCAAATATTTCCTCTGTTTTCTTATGGCCATGAGCTACAACTGGGCTAAGGCTCTGCAGCAGGATCTTGAACTCCCTGAGTAAAAATTGGACAAGTTGCCTCCAGGCAACAGCGTGCTCTGTTTAATTAGTC
This sequence comes from Lagopus muta, assembly GCF_023343835.1. NCBI lineage: Eukaryota > Metazoa > Chordata > Aves > Galliformes > Phasianidae > Lagopus > Lagopus muta. The sequence goes on from NC_064438.1 coordinate 37,082,513, forward strand.
ATAGGACAAGAGGCACATGGATATTACATGGCTCAAGTATCCTTCCAATGTATCTGTGCTGTGCCTTGTAAACATCCTGGGCTATTTAAAGTTTGGCTGGGGACACAGGAACTTGTTTGACGCGTTCCTGCATTCTTGTTTGTAGACATGCTCATTTGTCTTATCCTTCAAGGGTTAAATGTATTCACAGATATGCCTATGTAGAAATATATGGCAAGTTAGGGCAATTACATAGTGGTTTATACAGAAATAGAAATGACAAATGGAGGTGCATACTTCTTGGAAATTGTACTTACCAAGAGGTAACAGGAAGCAGAGTGAAATAGTACCTGGAAGGCAGCTGTACTATAGTAAAACTAAATTTCATCATACATGATGGTTTAATGTTAAAAAGAATAGGAAGTGGAAAATTTGAGCTGTAAATACTAAAACATCCTAGCAAAGCCCAACTCTGCCAGCATCATAGACCTAGATTTTCTTCTGATAAATCTGTGTTTACGTCTCAATCAATGTTTTCCAACACTTGGAAAGTACTATTAGGCATTTGCGTAGAAGGAATGAGGGTGGCATTTCACTTCACCTGCTGGACTCCTAAACATAGCAAGGAAGAGGGAAAACTCTTATCTGTGAAGAAGTGCTCAGCCACTGTGGAATCCCTAAATTATTCTGGAAACAGGGACAACAGAATCCTGGTCTAGAGAAAGAACAAAATATTACGTACATGGCCTGCCAGAACTGCAGTGTTTTCAAAGCAGAAATGGAAGAAAAAGGAGGCTGTAGATGCATTAGCAACACTCTGAAATAAGTTATCTGAGAAATAAGCACAGAATTTGTAGCTATCTGAAAAAGAAATTAGAACTCACAGAGGAGAAGCAGGGAAAGGTATGCAAGAATGGATGCCTCCAAATAGTTGCAGACTGAAGTGTTTGGCTTGATCAGGAACGTCAAGCATCAACTGACAGACTTATTAAGAAAGAAGACTGAAAGATTTCAAATAGTGCTGGGACTCAAAGTGCATATTTTGCTGAGTCAGCAAATGCAGGTAAGAGGAGGAGACTGAGCATTTACTGGAGCAAATTTGAGAGCCTAAGCAGCTCATTGCAGAAAGGCAGGTGTAAAGACATGAGTTCTGTCTTACTTTCTGTATGACTCAGGGACTCTAAGAAAGCAAGCACTGAAACCTCTTGCTGGTGCATACCTGTGCTGCTCTGTTCATGTCACTGTTTTTTCTTTTTTACTTTTAGCTATTAGTACCTTCATGCAAGTGAAAGCAGAATTTTGTCTAACTTTGCTGTCTTCAGTTTTGTGTTTTGCACAAACACTGATGATCTCAGGTGCAGCATTTCTGTTATCTGCTACAGTGACAGCATGACCCAGTGGCTGCATTTTCAAATGAGAAACTAATCAAGCAATACTTTCAGCAGATAGCAGTACTTGTGGGAAATTATTTGAAGATCACATAGTATTTCTTTTCATGAAAAAGAGGAGATATTTTGCTTTCATTAGTGTTTTCTGAGCTGGTCAGAATAGTTCTGCTTAACTGAAATTCTGCTAGTAAACCAAATGGTCAGCCATGCAAAGGTAGGTTAAGTCCAAGTGCGTGTGATTGCTGATGCTGCTGTGGTGATTTGGTCTCCACTGTAATTGGGAGTGTCTCCATAGTTTCTCTAAATCAAAGATAGCAGGATACCTATATTATAGTGTTATCTTACAAATAAAATTGCCAGCACAGATCATCTCTGCGATAGTCTGTTGGTTCCTCTTCCTTTTCAGTGTGGTATCAACCATGCCCTAACTCAGGCATGCTATGAAATTTTGTGTCAAAACTCAGAAAGTACGAGTTTTGGTCTTGGTCTAATTAGCAGAAATTCTGTTATTTATTATGTCTGTGATGTGATATCATTAATCCTTGGCACTGAATTCAGTATGCAATAATTCCTGCAAGAATTCCTCCTAGAAGACTGCTAGAGACTTCAGTGAGCAGAAGCAGTTGCAATGAACCCATCTCTGAAAAGATAATAAAAAAAAGCATTCGTTCAGGCAGGACTATCCTTGTTTTGTGTGGACTGGTGATTTATTCCAATCCTTTCTTCTGCAGTTTCTACCTCTTGGCTTTGGAGCATACCTGGGCTATAGCTGACCTGCTCCTATTTAGCTCACACCACCTTAGGTAATATAGGGATTTTAACAAGGATGACATTTGTTTTCAACATATTGAGTTCCAGCCCTATCTCTGTGTGCAGCCCCTGTTTAGTGCATGGCTGCAGCTGTCTGTAATTCTGTCAGTACAGTCTCCAGCATTGTGTAAGCAGGCAAGTGGTCAACATGGAGAAACAGGCACAATAAATGTAATTACAGCAAATAACAGTGAAATAGGAGAAACTACTGCACATGAGTCTGTCAGTAAGACAGAATTTTTATCTTTTATGTATGCTTTTTCTTTTCAAAATCATACCCTGACATTGAAGAAAGAAATAGTACTTAATTTTAGCATTACATTATTTTTCATCTCTTCAGTTGCTCCTATAGGGAAGTACATCTCAGTTTGTCACCTTTTCTGCAGTCAGAAAGGTTGTTTGAACTTCAGGCACCAGCATTAAGATGAAATAGAAAAACCTGAAATAGCTCTTTAAGTAAGAACTAGCATGAGAAATTACTCTGAAATTTATTTTTAAAGCCACTGCTATGCTTACCCTTCTCTTTTTTTGGTATTTGAAAGGTCCACCATCACAATGGCCCTGAAGCCTGGACAGCCCAACTTCTGCTGTGTAGTCACTGGACACAGCTGAGGCACATCCTGAACAACCCACAGGTGAGGCCACAGAGTTGCTGCATAGGCGAGAGTGGCATGAGAAAATGAGATTGTTTATGTGTTGCCTCAATAATGTCATTTTTTGTTCTGCATGCTCTTTCAATGTGTAGGAATTGGGTGTGGTGTAAGGGCACCCTATCACTACGCAGCCTAGGTCCTGCAGAAGTTATAAATCACGTTCAAATAAACTCAGGATAAGTGGTTCGTGTTGGTTTTGTGTCTACATGTAAATCTCTGTACATGTGCACGTGTGTTCATCTATTTCTTTTATATCCAAGTAAGACTAAGTGGAAGTTGTTCATCTAACAATAATCTATTCATTGGTATATTTTTTCCACATTAAAATATTTTTAGGAGAAGATATTGCACTGCAAACAATTCAAATTATCATTCTAATGGTCACATTAATGCTGTGTAAAATGGCATGATCTTTTCTCAGGGCCTTAGCATGATGTCTGCCATAACACATAATGTTTTGGGACATTACTTCATTTTAGGGTTTTCATCTTTTAGTCATCATTACCATCATTAATCCATCAATTTTTCAGCCAATGCAACAGATCTTTTAGCATCTACTACACAATCAGCATGAAAGCTGAGGCACTAAGATTACAGTTGTTTTCAAGCAGAGGCATTCAGACTTGTAAATGCGTATCTGAGATGTCAAAATGCAACGACTGTTAGACATGTGAAGTATTAATTCTGCTGGAATTCTGAAATTTAATGCACAAATACGCACAACTTAAGAAATATCAACCCACTTGAGTTGTCCAGCATTATTCAGGACGTTTATAGCTGAGCTGAAAGTGAGTGTGAATCTCTCACCTTTCACTCTTCTAGTTTATTTACTATAACTCCCTCTTTCTGTGTTGACATTTTCTAACTAGATTTTTCCCAATTGTTTTTAGAATCATATAATTGCACCCCTTCCTACATTTTGCTAATTAGTCAGCATTTTATCTCTGTATGTCTTTCACTGACATTTTTAATGTCTGTTGATGTCATTGTAATGCTGTTATCTGAGATGCATGTTGGACCACATGATGAGAATGGGTTTTGTGGTTCCGACATTATTTTTTTTTTTTAATATAGCCATTATACCGAAACAGTTGCTTTCACTCTAGCCATACTTCTTCTAAATTAAAAAAAAAAAAAAAGAAAAAAAAAGAGTGGAAAAATACATTGCATCTCTCCAAAATGGATATTGTTCATTATTTTATTTTCAGTGAAACAAATTTAATTTCTGAGCCTGGAAAAGAGAAGGCTGTTGGGAGACCTTGCTGCAGCCTTCCAATATTTAAAGAAAGTTTATAAACATCAACTTTTTACATGGATAGATAGCAATAGGACAAGGGGGAATGGTTTTAAACCATTAAACACTTAACTAAACTCTTAATTTGTGGGGTAATATTGACCCCTTAGAGGACTAATATCTAATATCTTTAGAAAAGGACATTAATCTTTAAATGAATTTGCAAAATATTCTATTTTCAGACAACTGAAACCTATTAATTTCCCATTCTACATAGTTGGTCTGGAATGTAAATCCTTTCTTCCTCTTTATTTATGTTGCTTACGAGAATGAGATAGGTGCAGTGAACAATAAATGTTACTGAGCTCTTTCTGTGTTCTCATGGAGAATAAATTAAGCAGTCTGAACTAGTTTTGGCAGGTCTTTCACATGCAGAAAAATCAGGTCAGCTTGCTCAGCTTTTGTCTGGTTACTGTGACACTGGAAAAAAAGTACAAACATAGTGTACAATGGGTACTGGAAATCTGTAGATGTACCATACCTGTACCATTTGACATGTAATTTATTGGGAACAAGGCACACCCCAGGTACAAGTGCACTTAGAAATGGGCTGTGTTTGTCACTGGAAGTAAAGTGGTACCAAGTACATCATCAGACTGCTATAAAGACTGCCAACGCCAAATGCCCAGTGTCATGGAGTTCCCAAATAGCAGCTAACACCAGTGTTTGGCTGTTATATGACACAGATCAAATTCCTAAATGGTGAATAATTTTGAAGATAATTGTGGAGAAAACTATTTGACACATTTTTTGCAATGTCTTATCCAATATGTCTGTTCAAATGATGAAATGATATTATTTTGGCAGAAATATGACAAAATACTGAAATCTGATATGGACATAGCAAATTTTCAGCATTGTTGTCACTATGTTTGGGCACAGTTCACTGGTTATCCTCTATTTTCTCTTACTATTACTTCATTATTGTTTTAGAGTGCTTTTATTTCCTCTTGGCCCTGAAATGTCTTATGACACTGTGATCCCCTATTCCTCAGCCCAGCTGCAAATGAATCTATCTGAGAGAGAAGGAAAATAACTTCTCTGTTACACTTCTGAACTTGTCTTGGAGTAGGCTGTGTTCTTTCCCAGATTTCATTGGACCTGTTTTAAAGTGTCATGGCTTCCTAATGAGACTCTAAAGAACTGATATTTTTTTGCAGATCAAGACATACCTATGTCCTTGAAGGAAGGAAGGGTATCCTCTTCAATTTTTTTACCTTAAGAAGTAGTTATTTTTTATTTGCCTTCTGATAGATGAACTGTTCCTGGTTTACAAGAATGCATCTGTTCTCATATGTCCTGCAAGTCTTTCTGAAGCACTGTGACAACTTTGATACGCATAATTCTGAGGGAACAGCTCATCCATACTTTGAACTAAAGTTCAGTGACAGTAGTTCGGCATTTTATCATTCAGCATACAACAATCAGTTGTGTACTGTGTGGAGAAACTTTGATCAAAGCAGTTCACTTACCTTTCCTTTATGGTAAGTATTTATTTGCATAGAAAGGTATTTAATTTTATGCAATAACAAAGGTGTCTACCCACCTGTGAGGGCATTAGCAATTTCGAGAGATGTTTTTATTTCCAAACACTGGAGTAAAACTAAAAAATCAAGTACAAAATCTTCAGAGAGTTTATAGGAAAAGAATCAAAGGATCTAGTTTTCGTTGGTGTGGCATATTGGCAAGTCCCAATATAGATGATTTTGCAACAGTCTGTCCTACTTTCAGGTGGGATGGAATTGTTTTCTCCAGAGTGCCTCATATGAATCTATATTTTTCTAGGAGAAAAACAATGCTGATAACATACTGGTGTTTATAGCTGTGTGCTAAGCAGAGCCCAAGAAGCTGCGAGGGAACAGAACTAGAACAAATGACTTAAACTGCAAAAGGATATTCCACATCATATGACATCTTGTGGAAGGAGTTTTAATGGGGATGGGACTTAATCTCTCTTTTGCTGTTCAGGGAATGGCTGGGCATCAGTCAGGGAATGATGAGGAATTTGTGCTTGTGCATAATTTGTGACATACACTCACACACACACACGAACATACACATATATATAACCATAACTATTATCCTTTTCCTTTTCTCTATCTTAGTAAATAGTTTTATCTCAACTCAGAATTTCTACTTTTTTCCCAGTTTCTCTCCCTAATCCCATTGGGAAGATGGACAGTGAGCGAGCAACTGTGTAGTGCTGAGTCACCTGTTGGTTTAAACCACAACACAGTCCCATAGGGATGTTACTGTTTCTTGTTTCAGGAAGGATGTCCTACTTAAATAAATGACTTTAATTTCTCAGCACCAGTATAATTCCTAGTGCTGGACTAAGAGGAAGTTTTAGTGGAAACATCTGTGTATATGTGAAGTACAGTTCTGGGTAATATCATTGATCTTTTGTATTTCCAGTTGATTGAATTACACAGTTGGGAGTACAGTAAAACTTTGATCTATTTATCATGGAATGGGTTCTTTTATGTCTATTTTTGGAGACATTTTTTCTTCCGCAAAGAATTTTTAATTAGACATCTCTTTTTCTAGATTACAGTAAAAAAATGTGTAATTTAATTTCTCTTTATTACATGTTTGCTGCTGACTTGGAAAAATGAATAACTGAATTATTTCAGGAATACTTATCAAAATTTGGAGTGGACATGGGTATCTGGTGAGGAAAGATAGGGTTTAGCTGCTATGCAACTGCAAGTGTAGAAGGGAAGTGCCATATAGAAAGAGCAGCCTCTCGGACTAACTGAATTCCTTCTGAAACAGGAAACCTATTTGCTTACTTTAAGATTGAACTGATTCATATTTGATGGGTTGATGTTTCCTGCCAGTAGGGTTTCCTGATTGGCTTAGCTGGTGTTTGTTTGGAGGTCAAACATGAGGATATTGCCTTCAAAGCAACAAAGAGGAAGCAGATGAAGGTAAGAAAAAATGAGTCTGTTATTTGGAAAGATCTGGCATGAGCAAATTTCAGATAATTTCTAATATTTAATGTTTTTTGTGACTTGTGAATCATCTGTGTAAATTTTATTTGTAAATACAAGGTAGATAATTTTTAATGAGCGGCTGTTGACTGATCCCTCTAATTGTCCCAGACAGGCCCCAAAGACATTAGAGTGCATGGCTGGCAAAATAATAGAGAGTGATTACATAAAATTCTATTTAGAAATTAGCTTTGTGTGGTACTCCGTCTAGCTCTACTTATTGACTGTCCAGACAATGTATTTTACATCTTCTGCACTTGAATGAATCACAGCATGTTATTAAAAACTGGCTCTTATTATCTCTCATCCTCTAATCACTCTGTGCTATGCAGCAGTAATGGTGCTTCTGATAAGTTTACATAGTTAACATGTTGCTCTTACATTGTATCCAGCCCTCTTTAAAAAAAAAAAAATTAAAATTTTCTATAAAAATTATGAAACAAAGAGCATGGCATCTTTGTGTTTTGCCTGCAGCAGGAAATAGGGGAGAGGAGACCAGTATCCTGACATGACAAGAGCTAATGGTGAAGGCACTTTTCAATCTGTTTCAGAGGCATTTTTTCTTATAGTACTGTTGTGGGCCTTTTGGAACTTTAGACAAGTATTAAGAGGAAAGAGAGGGAAATTACTCAGTATAGTGAAAGCTTGTGAAACATGTAAAAGAAAATTCCAGGTATGCAGATGAGTCAGTTGAAGAAAGATGTGGAAAATGAGCGTATGAACATATATGTACAACTGTCATAGAATCATAGAATGGCCTGGGTTGAAAAGAACCACAATGATCATCTAGTTTCAACCCCCCTGCCATGTGCAGGGTCACCAACTACTAGACCAAGCTGCCCAAAGCCACATCCAGCTGGCCTTGAATGTCTCCAGGGATGGCGCATCGACAACCTCCTTGGGCAACCTGTTCCAGTTTGTATATAACATAAAATATATATATTTTATATATATATTATATATATTTATTTATTTTTTATATTATATAATATATATTTATTATATTATATTATTTTTTTAATTTTATTTTAATTTTTATTTTAATTTAATTTTATATTAATTAATTATATTATATTATTATAATATAAATTATATATTACAATTTATATATATATAAATAATTATAATATAAATTATGTATATATATAAATATATATATATAATATATATATATATTATATATAACATAATATATATGTACATAAAAAGGATGCATAAATGTGTATGCAATAATATATTTATATTTATAAAGTATTTTCAGTAAGTGATAAAGAGGATCAGATCACATACTCTCAGTTTTTGCAAAAAAAAATAATCATGTTAAATGTTTCTCAGGTTCTCAACATTGTCCTAAGGGAGGAAGCTGTGTAGGTCAATACATTAGGATTAGGTAGTGACGTAGTGGGATTAGCAAATAAAAGTCATGAGTAAAAAGGAGCTGTTCCTCTCAGGAGAACTTTAGTCTTGTGCCTAAAACCCAGTGAAGTTTGTGAGATTTATCTGATAATGGTAATGCAGCTTCTGAATATATTGCAGGACAGAAAATATACTGTGGAAATCAGTATTGTACTGTAGAGAGGAGGCATTCTAATTTAAATATATAAGAAATATTAATGAGTGTTCATTAAATCTATGACTAATGGAAAGATAGTTATTCAATAACTTTCTCTGAATCCTTAATGCACACTGTAGAAAAAAATTAAATCTAATATTTGTTTCTGTGTTCTGTTCAAAGTAAATAAAATTAACCCAGTGAAACATTGTCAAAAGATGGAGAGCACATCAAACTGGGCGTATTTATGTGGACACAGGAATCAATTAACTGAAAAAAGGAGGATGTTTTGTGCAGCCCAAACTATGGCAATGTACAGCTTCTCTGTTTAGTACTACAAATGTTGTAGTTTAGAAAAGTACATAATTTTCTCTGGAGAATTCCACTGAAATGGCATCCACAGCTTGAAAACAGCCCCTCTGCCATAGCTCTGCCTATAGGACTCCAGAAGGACATCTTCCACATCTCATTGAAAATGTTTCTACATTGAAATCTCCTATTTGGAACTGGGTGAACATGAACTAGTGCATTCTGAGGCATTTCAAGCATCTTAATTCCTCAAGTGAATCAATGGGGATTTTTCCTTTTTCTTTTGTGTTTTTTGTTTGTTTGTTTTTTTGCCTGCTTCAGAAATAGAAAAAATTGGAAGTGACACGTCAATCAGTTAGAAAAACGAACAAATCTCTGTAAGAACTGAACTTATGAGGCTTATCTGGGATTATTTTACAAGCAATGAATTTAACGAGATCAGCTTAAGTAAGAGGTGAGTTTTAAAACCTCTTACTTCTTTTACTTTGATTTTATTTACTGTTTTCTTATGAACAATTTTGCAAAGTGAGACAGTCCCACAGAGAGAGACAATGATTTCTGCAAGTAACCATCTCTCTGACATTGTCCGTGCACATTCCTTAGAGAGTTATTCTCATATGTGACACGCAGATGGGATAAGACAATCTTTATTTTTTAGTATGAATGGCCTCCATCTTCCTCCATTGGATATAGGAAGTTTCAAAAATTAGCCTTTCACTTCATCTTGATGTCGGTGGCTTACACAATCTTTAGTTACTCTAAGATCACACTCTAGATCAGCTGGAATCTACAAGTAATGATCTACAGCATACAAAAAGGAGTAGGAATTGTTTCCACTGCGTCATGTGTGATGTTTACTGGACTCAGATTGAATTTTAAGAGAAAATCACTCAAAATTTGTTCCATAAGTCAATGCCCATTGATGTAATCAAGTGTTAGAACTTTATTTCATTGAGTGAGGTTTAAAAGGGAATATACTACTTAAGAGAGAAAAATACTTAGAGACCACTTATTTTTGCCACTAGAAAACTCATCTGTTTACTTACTAGCATATTGCCATATTTTATACAGTAAAAAACTATTCAGTGTTCTGCACATTGCTATGGTTATTACACTAATGCTAACTAGCTCATTATCCTATAATCTTCTTTAAATAATTTGATTTTATGGTTGGCTGGTTTGCCTGAGAAAATTAAGTAAATGTGCTAAGAACGGAGATGGGGAATAAACTGTTATCTACACATGAAACAAAAATAGCTGATGTTCTGAGGTGAATTGTAGTTATAGCACTCCCTTGTAAAGATGTCCTCTGAGTTCGGTGAATTTGAAAAAGATATTTCACAAAAACAGGTTAGAAGACCTTGAAAATACAGGTAGAAATGCACCACATGCTGCTTTACAGACATTCATGCAGACTGTGGTTATGTAGAAGGTCACTTGGTTAAATATACATTAAATGCACAAATTGGGAAAAGGCACAGAAAAGAAGTAAAGAGAGGAAAAGAAAATGAGACCAAGAGAATATGGCTTCTTGATTTTCATTGAAAGCCAAATTCTGGCAAAGGATTTTCTCTACTCTTCACTCATGCATTGTTACAAAGATATTTTGATGTGTTTGGCAGGATGCTACAGGCTTTTTTCTTTTCATTTTTGTTTTCAGCTACTGACTTGCTTTTAAGATCAGGTCCACAGCCCTTAGAATAGCCTGACATAAACAGTCACATCTCTCACTTTCAATGCACTCCATCAGAGGAAGTATAGCATGCCATGATGGTGTCTCTCTACAACCATCATTTAATCAAAAGTGCATTAATCCATCACCTCAGCATAGGCAAGGATCATTGCCCAATCAGAGCATTACCAGAGGGATGAATATTTTTTATATCCTCCTATTTGATTTATGGAACGAAGGTAAAATAGTGAAAAGCTGATGAATAGCATTTCAGACCATGGTACAGAAATGGGAAAGAATTTTTAAAAAGCCATTTTGCATCTTGGTGCTGTTAGTTGTAGGGAGCACTTAGGAAGGTTCCTCTGGTAAAGGAATTGAGATGTCATATCAAGAGAAACATATACAGATGCTAAGTTACTGGTTAGAAGCTAAATCCAATACTGTGGCCAAATGATAATGATGGCTGTGTAGTAGACATGGAGGTGAGCTGGCTGTGTCTATTCCATTCATAAACAGTCATAAAATCATCAAAGTTAGAAAATACCTCAAGATTGTGTAGTCCAACCATCAGCCCATCCCCAACATACCCACTAACCATGTCCCTAGGTACTACATCTACAAGTTTCTTCAACTTCTCCAGGGACTGTTGGTTGTGGATGCCCTGTTCCTGGAGGTGTTCAAGACCAGGGTGGATGGGGTCCTGAGCAGCCTGGTCTAGTATTAGATACGGAGATTGGAGGCTCTCCCTGTGGCAGGGAGGTCAGAACTTGATGATCCTTCAAGTCCCTTCTAACTGAAGCCATTGTATGATTCTATGACTGTGATTCCACTACCTCCCAGGGCAACATGTTCCAATGCATCACTGCATTTCTGAGAAGAAATGTTTCCTCCTCTGGTGCAACTTGATGCCATTCCCTCTTGTCCTATCACCAGTCAGTGTCCCCTTCACAAAAGCACAGCCATAACTGATTCTTTTCTGAAAGGTTTTTGTTGGTTTGCTTTTCCTTTCAAGAGAAGAACATACATGAGAGAGATAATGTAGCTCTTCTGAGACCACAGCCTTAGGTGGGATCTCTTACTGGGAGTTTTGTGCCTGCCAGGCAGCACCAAGGACTTAAAGCACAGTTTCTTCTCCTGCTGACAGGAAGGAGGTTTAAATTTCTGCTGAGGACACATTTAGACTGAAGCTGTGACTGAAGCAGATAATGCAGCCCTAAGACTGATGCATCCAGGTCACTGCTCCTGCTATCTGCCAGTGCTTTTCTAGCCCCAGAAGAGAACAAACTGCCCAGGTAATATAAGCAGTGATGTCTTCTGCATGTTGTTCTTTATTTGAGGCAGTGAAGATATTTCCTCCAGATTCTTCCTCTGTGCGTTCATGACCAAAGTCAGTTTTAAAGTGGTGCATTCCTTAAATATTCATGGAATAGGAAAAGGCTATATCCAAGGCAAAGAAGGGGGAAGATTGATCCTCAGGTATAGAAATGCAGCAGCTCATGTTTCCTCTCTGATACATATTGTGTCATTGCAATGGAGTGAGGTATTAAATACAAACTCCTACTTAGACAATAAGTTTCAAAGGGTCCTGAAAACTGCTTTTTTTTTCATTCTCCTATAAAAGAGACAAATCTTTACATTGCTTAAACACAATTTCTAGAAAAATGACTAATCTAAAGTCTGTGTTTGTGCAGGTAGTTTTGCATGTATCTGTTATTTTTCTAAACAGAGGCCTGTTTGAAATAATGGGTGCACATTTTAAAATTTGTAGGCATATACCTGAACTTCTGTTATTGTCAACAATGCTTGTGACGACAAGTTCTACCATGTTGGCAAGCAATAGAAGGTACTGTGAACAGTTTGGGGAGTAGTCTTCCTGTGAAACTCTTTTCTACATTCTATTATTGGCCTTATTTTCTACCCTTTTAAGAAATAAAATGATACAATGTTTTTCATGCTATTGCCATTATTGTAGTTATAATGCTACTTCTCTTGCTGGCGAAACATGATGTTTAGAGATCTTATTTTTAACGAGAACAAGAAAACATGCTTCATTGAAAGAAATGAAATTTAGACTGAACATATCATGATCGAGTTTAAATTTAAAGCAATCGAGAAGTTTTGGAACACAACAGCTGAAACATAGAGTTTCCTGCAGAGAAGGGTTTATGAAATGCTGCAGGGGGCAGGGAAGGATGCATTACAATATGGCACTTCCCACAGAGAAGGATTTTACAGAAATCTAACCTAAAATTGCCTCTCTTCTATAGGCATCTTGAAAGAAGCACAGTTCATTTACATGCAGAAGTGTCTGGCCTCCGCTTTTCCCCAGAGAAACCACACAGAAAACCTAGAAGAGTGCCTGTATACTTTATATGTGACTGGCTACTTCCAGAGCTTCTAAATTAAGCTGAGACTTTCAAGAGGAAATCTTATTCACTGCTTTATATTTCAGTTGGTATTTTCTGACTTTGCCAGTATCTGATTCCTCTGTGACTACTGAACCATATAGTAAGATTTTGTGACCACTGCATTAACTTTTCCTAAAGCAGCAAAGGAAGCAGTGCTCTTTCTCTCTTGAGAAAGCAGAACTGCAGAACCATTGAAACACCAAGAGATTACTAGCCTTTCAGGCCAACAGTGTCTTCTTCATTTACATCTATATTATTGTAAAAGAGCATCTGAGGGGGAAAAAAAAAAAAAAAAAGCCTGCAGGTAGGATGATTAATGACCTGTGTCAGATGTATATAACAGATTACTCCTGTGATTTCCAGAAATACTGCTGCTGTATTAAGTTATTCCTGGTACCGCATCCATGCTGAGAGAATCCGCACTGTGGTTTCAGGCCAGTTTTAAGCCTTAACCTTTGTCTCTTATGTGCACTGCCATGCAGCAATTGTGTATGTAGTGCAGCACATATCCAGATGAAATATGCATGTCTTGGGTCTACTTAGTTCTTTGTTTTTGGGCTCTGGTGTCAAATGAGCATAAGTGGCTGGTGGTCTGGTTGTTACATGTTGGCACACATCAATTATTGGCTAATGTGTGCTGAGGATTATTATGGTTATGAACTGCTTTACTGTGCACTATGCATTGGATTTGTACAATAAAAAGCAAAATCTCCAAAATGGAATGAAAGGGGCAACAAGAGTTGATTTCCATGCCAGTGGTGCCCGTGTTACTTGTGAATGAGAACCCACTGTAGAACTATCAGAATTTGTAAAGACAAGGCTATGAAAGCAACAGTAAGAATGCAGTGGACTGAGAAGAGTTAGGGAAAAATATTGACACAGGCTCTGGTAATGCTGCCTCAGTGGCTTAGGAAAAGGTTACAGAGTTGTACATAGCTCTTAGTATTACTAAGACTAAGGCACCAAGTTACAGACAAGACAGATTTGGCTTTTATTACATCTGCATCCTTGAAAGAAAATGGATGCACTTGGGAGGCAGATAAAGGGAGTATGAGGACATTTGTCAAGGCTCAGGCTCAGCAGAGCATTTAAGTGCAGAAATGTTCCTGTGAATATACTTGGTTGGCTTTTCATGCTCTGTGAGGACGCCCTGTGTACACAAGAAGAAAGAGAGCAATCAATATGCTTTTTGGTTTCTATCATAAATCTGTCAGTGATGTTTTTCTCTCATCAGCAAGCAAAAATGCTTGGAAGGGATTCCTCTCTATTGAATGCATATCAACATGATGGAGTTATGAAATGGCATGTGTAACTGCGGTAGGAAGAGATGAACTTTCATAATGCTTCCTTTACAAGTAGGTTAGCCATAAGCAGCTAGGATGCTACAAGCACAAACATTTTTCTGGAGATTGCATGGACATCACAGAGAGATAACACAAAACTACGGATGGGATGAGTGCACCTAACTCTATCTTCTTGGATGTCAGATATTCTTGTCGCTGCACCAGTACTCAGACACTGGGTAGCACAGAAGTGCCAGTACCTCTAAGACCAACTTATTCTGATTGTCATGTAGGATTGGTTTAGAAATGCCAGATGAAGGAAGGACATGAGCTGCCAAGGCCTGGTGCTAGATTAAAAAAGATGTTAGCATGCTATAAGCTGGTACTTCTAGTTTTAGAGCAACTAGCTCTGATTCAGCAAAGTGATGGACAGACTCATGTCTGAGCCTGCCTTCGCCATGGAGAAACATTGAGGGAGTTCACAGTGACTCACCTCCATTATTAATCAGCATCGGTGGTGTTTTGCTTCAGGTAACTCCTCTCGCACTGCTGACCATGAGGTACTATGGTGACCTTCAAGAGCGTGTTGAAAACTGTCACAACTCTTGTGAAATTAAAAAAATGCTACATTTTTTGTGTTTAGACTCATATTTTTTCATAAGGTGAGATGAGTCAAATTTCCTTTTATTTGTGTGCTGACATAAATTCTGTTTTGTAATTTCCACAGCTTCTCCACTGACAGTGAATGAGTTTTCTAACAGCAGAACAAATTTTTTTTTTACAGTTCAGCTATAGATGTTTAGTAATAACCTACACTGTGTCTGTTCTGCCCTTCCCCAACATGAACGCTGCTGGATAGCTGAGCTGTGTCACAGCCAGCGCTGCCCATTCCGTGTGGAGATGAGGAGGGCAGCAGGTCTCTGCAGGGATGTGGCAGCACACCAGCTGTCTCGCTCTGCGTGTCACCTCATTTGCACACAAAGCTTCCAGCCTGCACAATATGAAAGATGGGGAAGGTGATGGATCTAAGTGTACAAGTACCTCTGTTCTGTAGACTCTGTAGGCCTCTGAGAATGAACAACTCTGTGAAAATTGTGATTTTGGCTGAGTATTTTTATTATTTGTGTTACATTCCTTGCAGTAATGCTGCTCAGATTTGCAGCAGGGAATGGATGGTATTTGTTTGTTGATTTTTAATGCTTTGTTCAGTAGGTACTGCCCATGGTTTCAGAGGCTCCTATGTGGATAATGGGCTCTGGAAAGCCGTTCTACTGCTATGCAAAATCACTCTGAATTTCAGGATACACCTGCCCACATCCTTACGTACATAGATATAGATAGGAAGACCTAGATCCACAAAGATCTAGAAACTGCACAAGTGCAGAGAATAAACTCAGGGCTGAGGTTTCTCTTGAGTACTCCTGGGTGCAAAGTGCTAGACGACCTGTGGACTCAGATGGCTATTATAGCTGGGCGAAGTTGGAGGTGTGCTCTCTCGGCTACCTCACTGCAAAGACTGGTGTATTGCTCTGTTGGGTTACCCAGCAGCTTCTAGAGCCCACGGAACTTCTCACCCCTCATTTCCTACTCTTGAAAGAATGAAAATGTAAACGTATTTGGCTTTTTCAATGGCAACTGTATTACAGCTAAAGAGAAACTGCCCAGATTTAAATTTGCATTTATTGGATTGGTCTAAGAGCATAAGATTATGTTTCTACTTTTATTTAGAAGTCTGAGGTGATTTTAGCCAACATTTTAGGAAAGCACACTGAACTATTTAATTTCGCAAATACGTATTTACTAGTATAAACATTAAATAACCATCTTGCTTTTTGCAGAAATAGCAATTACTTAAGTCATTTAATTTCTCATATTTTATTTTATTGCATAAGAGACTCATTCCATAAACACAGTGTTCCCAGCTACAAACCGAACGCAGGGCAGAAATTTTGCAGAATCATTCTAAGCATAAAAATAGATGAGAAGTTCAAAATCCTGACATAAAATATTCAAAGCATTATACCCATTAACAAATGTTACTGAAGCTTACCTACATTCACTTAGGTAGATCCACCTTAATAGAAGTCTATTGGGCTAGGTGATATACTAACATTTAAGAAAATGCTAATTGGCATAAATCAAAAACACAGTCCAGCAAATTATGTAAAGAGACTAATAATTTACCAGAGCATGTTTTAGAGTGAAAAGCAATTGGAAATTATTCTAAGAACTATTATTCCAGGTACGAAACGGAGCAAAGTTTTATTAAAGTTCAGAGAAAGAGATCAATCAATAAATTACATCTCAGTAGCTCTGCAGCTGAGGGGAAAGCAAAAGGTTCTCATGTTTGTTCAAAGCATGCAGCACCATTTTAAGCTTTTTAATACAGACTTGCCTTATTTTCAACTTGACCTAAAGCTACATTGTTAGATTACTCATGCTTGGTCAGGGGTTGCAAGAAGGTATAATGATTAGAAATTGTCTATAAAAAAAACGAAAATAACACACAAACTATGAAACAGGAAAAAGCAACAGCAAAAAACAACCAACAATGCCCTTCCAAGTCCTTCAAACTTAACTAGTTTTCTTTAAAAGCTGGATTTAAAAGTCAGCTATTTAAAGAATCAGCTAGAATACCAGAATATTAGTGACATAAAGAGGCTAGTCAGGTTTTTAATAGGGAATATTTCTTGCATAGAGTGCAGAGGAATAGGAAGGTGTCAAAAAGTCTTTAAGGCATGCCATTCTGTCTTTGCTTCCGTGTTTTTTCTTGTGGAAAATTAATTCCACAGGAGACATTAAGACATGGATAAGGAGAAGACTCAAATCAGACTTCTTTTCTGCTAATTTATAATGTTTCATCTGCCTGATCACCTGCAGGGAAAACTTTATACTACTTTTTGACATATCATTAGCATAGACCACAGGTTCCCAGCTACTAACTGTGTCTGTTTTATCTCTGCTGTCAAACTTGTTCACAATGTGAGCAATCTCTTTTGCATCTTCAAGGATACCTGGGAAGCTTTTTATTGTCCCTGTAGAGCTCGCTATTGGCTCTTGCTCTGTTCACAGCTTATATTCTAGTGACAGTAACAAGTCAGAATAAAGACATCTAAGAGTTGTAAACAACACAAGCAAATCCCTTTTTCTCCGCATCTTCTCCAGGTTTGATGAATAAAATCTGCTTCAAGCAAATGATAAAAGAGGTAGAAAAAGAAACACTAAAGAAACTTTCCTTCTCTTTAGTTTTCCTCTTCCTTTCAAGCAAATTTTACTGACTTATCAGAAGCTACATTTCTCAGGAATAGGTGTATATCCCACATATCCACATATCTCCACACTGAGAAACATATGAGGTAGAGCAGTACTTCTGCTGTATCCAACCAAAAATTTTTCCCATGAAGTTTCAACTACAAATGCTGCTTCTGAGCTAGGAACTTCAGAAAAGTGCTTCAACATTCACTTAACTCTTTGATTTATTTTCAGATTTATTAGGCAGAGAAGTGGATTTGTTTCCAAACAGACAAGCCAAGAGCCTGCCATAGTGCAGAGCTGCATGGGTCGTAAAAAGGTTTTCAGCATATTTGTTTACCATATGGAATAGTAGAGCTTGAGCAGCTGTTTTTCACTGCTCTTGGTGCATTTCTGTAACTGCAGCATAGGTCCATAATGGAACACTTTTGAGACAAGTGGATACAGAGATTTTTCAAAACGTGCTCTCAAATAAGGTCTGTCTGACTGCATGATACTCAGCCAGCTACATGCTTTGTGGTAAACAAATCTCTTTTTCTGCTTCTAGGTGTTAAAACCATAAAGAATTTCCTGGAAGTAAATTCACTATAGATGGCAGTCCTTTTTTGGGAAGTGGGGACTGCTTTTGTCTTTTTAATCTTTCAGTTTTGTAAGAACTGGAAAGGTGAAGTAACAATGGGAGGATCTCACCTGTTGCACACTGCAGGACTCTGATTCCATGAACTTTAAAACCCTGGAGACTGGTTTTACTGTGGATATGACAGAGCAGTCTGCTCTTCATCAAGCATAATGTCTTTTGTTTGTTTTGCAAAGATATCTTTCCATAACAAGCAGTCCAAATTCTACTGTTCCTCAAGAGAAGGCTGCAAAATTTTTGTTTGAAGGTGTAAGTCCCCTGCAGGGTTAGGCTGGTAGTTCATGCAGCTCTTTATTCTGCCTTTTGACAGAGACAGAATATCCATGGCAAGGGCTCGCCCTTCTCAGGGGGAGTGCTTCTTTTGCAGGGTTTGTCTGCCTAGAAAATTGCTGATTGCACCAAGAGGGACCACTGGGCATGCTGTTCACAGCAGTATCTGAATCTCCCTTTGTTTGTCTTCTTTGGCAGCTCTCTACTATATGTGCAAATGTTGCTTGTAAGAAAAGTGGTTGTCATGCAAATGTCAGTGTAGACATCCCCCAAAGTGTTTTTCAAAGTTAATTGCTTTATTCTGTGTTCCATTTTCTGCTACAGGATGTAAGCAAAATAATTATTTCACTACAGTGTGATAGCTAAAAGACTGAAAAGGTTTCTTTCATTAATTGTTCAAGTCCTCCACTACTGTAGCTAAGATATAAAGTCATTTCCAAAATAGAGCAAATTAATATTTTCATATGTATTCATATATGTATTTTACAATATCTAGATCTAGTGCCATCTTTGCTCTCACCGCTCTTACCAAGCCTCTTCTAGAACAAAGGAGCAACAATCTCTATTTTCAGCTTGTGTTTATTCACAACCAATTTTAACTTAACAGTGCTTGAGATGACACTTTTTGGATTCAAAATCCAATTTTTCCTTTTTCCTATCTGTTGAAAAGCCTGTACGTTCTTGAGATTATCCTACGAATCCACTTCAAGACTCATTCATTTTGAAGACTAGTGGAAATACTTTACTTGATGCACTTCATAATTGTATTTCCCTTTTTTCCACAGCAACATCGTATCGGTGGCTTATGGACATCCTATAACCAAGAAAAACACACTGTTTTTCTCTCTGTCATTCCAGATCAATAAGCCTCTGGGTTAATTGCAGAATTTCTTGCAGTTAAGTCCAGAACACCTGCTGTAAAATAAAATGGTAATGTCCAGTTCTGTACGGTCCCATTAAAAAGTGCTTCTAGCAACCAGAAATAGCTCTCTCCAGGAAACAGAGGAGCATGCAATATAAAAGTAGTTTCTCATGTTCCACGTTAATCTGGGAGCATTTATTTCTAACAGCTATCTGCGGATTACTACTGCATGTCAGAGGAGTTATTTGTAACCAGGGACAGTATGGCAAGCAATTGGCATGCAGATGAATGTTATGCTTAGTCAATTGCACAGCTTGAAGGCATACATTTATGCCCTGCTAGAATGCATAGCAACAACATTGTTCCGTAACTGTTGTGACCTCTTCAGGTGCCACTGTCATATCTCACCCAGAAGGGTCTTAGGCATCTTTCCTAGCCTTAAAAGCACCTAGATTTCTGAACTGCTTTCATTACTTAACGTGTTTGCTCCAGATTCTTTAGCTTCCCACTGCTATTTGTGATTTCCACAGTGCTGTAGGGGATCATAGATACTATCAGCAATTAATACTTGTGATATTAATTGGCTTGAAATTAATCCTTGCAATTTTAATGGTTCTTGCAATTTTATAATTATAAGGGTCATACATAACGTTTTGCACTTTACTGTGTGAAAACTAAAGTAGAATTGATTGCTGAAATGTGTTTCAGAGTCATATCTATGCCAGCATAATGATTTGAGGACACAGAAAAAGGTTCTGCAAGGTTCTTCATAATTTCTGTTGCAAAAGGGTAGGTTATCCTAGTCACTGCATCAGTGAAGGATTCTCCTTCAAGTTCTCCACTTTCATTTCCAGGGTCCCAGGAGGCCAGCCAGGACAGGAGTGTTTGGTTATAAAGTTTGGTCAGGCTGAGATGCCTGTGGGGCCGGGCTGGTAGGTATATGCATTTCAGAACTTGTATCTTTTTACCGACATAAATTGGTAATATTAGGGAACTACAGTGTATCTTAGTTGTATCTGTCCTGAAATATTATTCCTTGGAACTACAGTTACTGTTGCTTGCCTGCATTTGAAAAGTTGTCAGTAGTTCAGAGAAGAAGCTAATTCCTCTTCTTCCTCCCATCTACTCACTCAGATTTCCAGAGTATCCTGAGGAAAACCAGTACTTGGCCTTCAGGACTACAGAAAATGTTACTCTTTAACTGCTCCCTGGTCTGAAATGGCTTAGAGTGCCTTATCTCCTCTACCACACATCTCTGCCAGAAGATCTGAAGCACCCTGCAAACACGACACCTTCCAGAGGTACAGTGTACTATATATGACTGGTGGGTTTTGTCTTGAGTAAAGTGTATGAGAGGGCTCTTACTACAGCCAGTCCTTATCTCAGAAAAATATTTTTGTTGATGAAAAGGTATTTGCCATTTCTGTTGATTTGAAACTGTAAGATAAAGCTACTGGACTTTTGCCTGTCCAGTTAGTTACACTGGTACAGAAGAGAGTCTAACTCCAAAACACACACATAACAAATGGGGAGCAACTTGCAGCCCATAAAATAGGACACTTGCAGAACAGGGTCTGATAGGTAACAATGCATTTATTAATGGCTGTTTGAACCTGGACGTGTTATCTGAACAGACTTATTGCTGTTATTACTGCTACTATTCTTCTATTCTTTGGAAAAAAATCAGAGCTGGGAAAGTGGTCCAAAAAGTACTCAGAGCAAGCAAAAGCATGACATTACTCCCATGCCAGAACACCATAGGTGCAGGGAAGATTTTTGTACGGCATTTCAAATTTTGAGACTAATTCTCACGTAGACGTTCTCATGAAATTATTTCCCCTTGCCCATAAGGCTGAGTTTGAACAGCAGACTTGAACATACTGAGAAATGTGCTCAATCTTTGTTAACATACTGAGTTCAAGCTGCACCAAGAGTGAGTGTTGATGGAAGGACCAATTCTTATTCACAGAGTCTGTGAGCAAGGTTACTGTTTCCCACCTAGTTAATTTTGATAGCTAGTCATTTATTATCTTGCTTTGCAAGAAGATAACTAAAAATAAAGTCTACAAAATAGTCCATTTCCATGCAAGATTTTGAAATTCTTAACAAAAACAACAAAAAAAGAGCAGTACTGGGATTAGGCAGGACAGTGGAAGAGACACTCTCTGGTATTCTTGGAAATCTCTCTTGGTATTCTTGCAGGCAAAATCCTACGCTAGGTAAAGGCACTTCATTCTTATTTCATATCTTGGAAGGAAGAAAGCAATCACAAAACGGGGTAGAATATTTTAAACTATATTTTAGCAGACTGCTAAATATATTCCATTTATGCAGAATTAACTATCTTTTTAAAAGCTCAGCTCTGATGACTGGTTAGTTCATAACAGATTTGAAATAGTATCAAAAACTACTGTGGGGGGTTTATGGGACTTGAAAGTCTTACTAAATGTCTTTCTAGCCATCTCTTCAGAGCCTCAGTAAAGAGGTGCTTAATGCTGAGGGTGTTCGTGTTTGTATCTAGAAACATAATGTGTACATTTATATGCATGTGTACACACATAGCTCTCTTCAAAAGTAATGCCTCCGATTTATTTTCATGGAAACTACAACAGACACAAAAAGCATTATAACACTTTATGATACAGAACATTCTCAGCTACATGACACCATTTTTCAACCCAGTCACTATCTTTAGGTGCGCATTTTTGCTAGCCGTGAACAAGAGCCTGTATGCTGCACTCATGAACATCTGCACCAGTGGAGATTATCTGCTGTTGCCACTGCTGAAACACACCACCCACTGCCTCACTGTGCTCACATCCACCGGTTGTTCTCCACAAATGTTCAGAAGTATTGACGAATGTCAGTGCATGCCATTTTTTCTGCATGGAGGAATTCAATGACATGCTTTTTCTTCAATGGTACTTCCATGCTAGACACCATTTTGACAGACTGCCCCTCTTCTGCCATCCTTCACATAACAGCAACATGTAACATAGTGTTGGTGGGAAAGTTCAGTGTCTACTGCCATACCTTCAACATCTGCTTCTGACACTGTGGGCCACCATAATAAAATAGGAGACATTACTTTTGGAGCAGTACTATACTTATTATATTTTTCAGCAATGCCCCACCTTCCCTGACTCTGAAGTTGCTTCTGCTCTCTGCATTCTCAGATCCCAACGTGAGCTATGAATGCACAAATAGATTTATTTATTTATTTATTTATTTTTGTTAACGAATAATGAGAACATCTTAAATTGTCTAGCAAATTCTTTCCCATTTTTCTTTTTATATTCAGAGAAACCAGGTAAAAATGGGCTTCCTCGAGTTTCCATTTAAATTTTCCTTACAATTTCCTTCCAGCTTTTTGCTGTGACAATACTCTGGCAGTTATGAACTCATCTTTTCTCATTCATGTAAATCATTAAGGCAATACCCTTTTCTGCTACAGGCACAATGGCCATTTACCGGGAGTTTCTCTCCCAATTACATGCTTCACTGGGCCCTTTTTTATTTAAATATTCTCTCATTTTTTCTTTGTTCTAAGCTATCAGTGTTGCTCCTCAGCAAAGCCGAGTTGGAAAATCATACTATCAGTTCCCACAAGATATTGTGCCTTTTGAACTGTGCCTTACTCTTCATAGCAGAGTATTTGTTGGTCTTAAGAAGCTTCTCTTTCTGGTGTGGCAGAGTGCAGTGCATGCTTTCTGTCAGCATTAAGAGCTGTGTCTGAAAGACAGGTTTCAACTGAAAAACTGTAACAAAAACAAAGGTGAGCATCCTAAGAATAATCCTTCACTCTTCCAAAGAAGTGCTTTGAAACCCAGCTGAAGTAAATCCTCATGGTTTCTGGAAATATTATTTAGATGTGCTCTTCTTTGTGATTTCTGAAGTTTGTACCCATTGCTGAACTGCTATTGAAATATCATCCATGAGGGGGGTGGGGCACCTCCAGCTAGCAGTGGACTTCAGGGCTGTTAATCTTCCCTCTGTAATTAATCACTAAGGCCCTTTCTTAGGAGGGTGGGACCTTGCTAGGTGATTGGGGGCATGCTATAAAACATAGCATGGTTGTACTGAAAACAGTCCTTCAGGGCATATAATGATATGTGTATTTTTAAACACATTTACATGTCAGTTGTTGTCTCATTGTAGAGAGGGGACCCTCTGGGCTACATGATGCCAAAAAGAGGGCTCAGTCTCAGACTTGTCTGTAGCATAGGGTGGAAGGGCTGACTCCAGGCACCTGGACAGCATTGGGTCTCCTTTTGGTAATTACTGTCCCAGACTGGTCTGTGTGGCATTTAGGTATTAGTACTGTTGTATGCACATCCAAGGCTCTATTTGAATCAACTGTGTGTTATGAAACCCGGGAATGTGGGGGATGCATCCTAAGTGAGAATTTTGTGTAGCTTATCCTATTGCTTTCATGCCCCATTCTCTTCGGGTCAACAAAAATGCTTTGATTTATTGATGTCAGGAGATTCAAAATTGCATCTGCAGCCTTTTTTTTCTCTGGGTCTGGAGAGAAAACTTCAGAAGTTTTCTTCACCTAGGGTGAAAGGTGTAATTGAATTGTCCTACCCTGTAAAGCTGTTCTTTCTTTCTTTCTCTTCTTAAGAGTGGAATAAGGTCATACCTTTGCATGCAGTTCAAAATTAGATGCTCACAACTTGACTAGTGAACTTTATTATGGAGATGGAAGCCTGCCAGCATGAAGTCAGGGTTAGCCAATATTAGTTTGTGTGAAGTATTAGAGTCACCTTCACAGTTGTTGGGATCTATGTTTTGGGCACTAAGAAGACTGTGCATCTTTCTTGAAGGAGAACAGTAAGGACTTTACACAGAGTCAGCCAATTATGCAGTTTGCTCACAGTTTTGCCAATCATTCATTTTAATGAAGAGAATTTGAACTTAGATACATAAGTATGTCCTTGACATTTTTAGTAGTGGTGACATTAACTGAGCAGCTTGTTCTAAGAGAAATATCAGACAAGCACAAGTATGCCTACCTCTACAGGGAAAAACACTAAGCAAAGTGACCTGCTTAGCAAAACCAGCAACAGCTAATTATATATTGCTGGAATTCAGTTGTCTTCTGCTCTGTTAATTTATGTAGACTATTTGAGACAAAAAGCTGCAACAGACGCCTGTAAAACTACAAGATTCAAAAACAGCTTTAAGAATTGATGCTAAACAGATAAAAAATGGTAATTAGTAAGCATTTTTTCCTTAAAACAAATACCCAGAGTTCCTGCTTAACATTTGCTGTATAAAGGACCTCTGAAAATGGAGACATGCTGGAATTCTGTTTATCAGTGTTACCTATAGGGAAGTCTTTGATTTATGATGTCAGTTAATAGAATCATAGAATCAGAATCATTAATGTTGGAAGAGACCACTAAGATCCTCTAGCCCCTAAGCCCATTACCACCATCAGAACTAAACCACACCCCTCAATGCCACATCTCCAGGGTTCTTGAACATCTCCAGGAGTGGTGATTCCACAACCTCCCTGAACAGCCCATTTCAGTGCCTCGCCACTCTTCTGGAGAAGAAGCATTTTCTAACATCCAACCTGAACCTCCTTTGGTGCAATTTGAGGCTATTGCCTTTCATCCTATTGCTGTTATCTGGGAGAAGAGGCTGACCCCCATCTTACCACAACCTCTGTTCACGTAGAGTGTGAACCTCCTCTTTTGCAGGGTAAACAATCCCAGGTCCCTCAGCTACTCACTCCTCGCAAAACTTGTGCTCCACACCCTTCGCAGTTTCATTGCTCTTGTCTGGACGTGCTCCAGGGCCTCAACGTCTTGTAGGGACTTAAAAACCTAACAAAGTACTCAAGTTGATAACACTATTTCTCTTCTGAGAGGTATCAAAGCATACTCTTTTTACCTCATTAAAATATTCTTCTTGTGAACAGATTGTTCTAATTTTAAATAGGAAAAGACATTTTTGTTGGACTCCATACTATTTATTCATTATAAAGCAGGTATCTCAGCAAACTTAATTTCAGTGTGTTAGTGGCTATAAAAGCTGTGAGAATATGGGCCAGGTTTTTAGATGTATTTTGACATTTAACTCTGACTGAGCAGAATTGGAAATAGATACCTAAAATATATCTTCATCCATCCAGACAAGGCATGTGAAAATGTTAGGTGTGCGTAAAGAAAGATTCACTAACTATATTTCACTAACTGATAGGGATTAGAGACATGGAGCTCAAGGTTTTGTGGCATATTTTGAGGATACTGCAAAGACTTAGATGTATAGTGGATGGGTGATGGCATGTCAGAATGACTTTCCCAGCAGGAAATCCCCTCCCCCTCTTTTTTGTTTTGTTTTTCTTTCCACTTTAAAGGGGAGCTGGGAGCTTTGGCTGTTGATACACTGGGATCTTGATTTGTGAAGTTCCTTGACGTCGCAGACAACTAACTTTTCTCATAAATATGGATATTATTCCATCTTGAGAAGAGCAGGTTTTCTCACATTTCCTGTACATAATGAAATTAGCATTGCACATTTTCCTCTAATTTACAGCTTTCATTTAGTTGGGACAATCCGTATTTATTCACTCTAATTTCAATTCTGGTACGTTTTTGCTAGTTCAATAGCTGTTCTCTCTGGGTTGTTTAAACTTTGAGGTATTTACAGCATTTAATTCTAATTTCTTTGTATTTCCTGGTTACGATGTAGAATTTTTATATTCTCTGATCATTCCATTTGTGAAAATTTGGAATAGTTAAGCCAAATAACTAAAAAAGTAACAGGCAGATTCTGTATTTATAATTAGCAGTCTTGAATAGTGAAAAACTTTATCTTAAATTTATTTGACTGAAACGGTTTCCCTACCGTGTTTGCTAGTGAAATAGGCTTTTTTCCTAAACTTGACACATTGCACCAATGAAGACCTGTTTATTATTATTATATTTGTACTTACTTCCACTTCCCCCCCCCCCCCCCCCCAACTGTGTGGATGATTGTATCTTCTATAAATTACACTGAAGGTTTTCCAATTCTGTTTCATGCAGATGTTGGTATCCATGTCATACACAATTTCTTCAGTCTTTGTAAGCCAAAAAGTAGAAGTAGAATTGCATTTTCCCTGACATATGATGTGCATTTCATGATACCAATAGTTTGGTTTCCCATGGCGTCTGACAATGTAGGTAATAATTTTTGCCCTTGAAAAGTTCCAAAGATGAAGATGATGTTAAATATCTTTAACTTGGTTTGTCAAGAATGGAAAAAAAAATTCTTTTTTTTTTTTTTTAAGCTTCATGTTCTAAATTTGCTGGCAAGATTTGGAATAGTTGGATGGAACTAATTTTTATATCTATGTAGAAGTTTTTCAGAGTTTTTAGTACGATGATGACTGTGGACTATTTCTCCTAGGCAACATATTTTCCCTCAATATTCACCTGGACTGACAGGCCAAATTTTGTTCTCTCTTCCTTTGAATTATGGAATCCCAGAATCACAAAATCTTAGGGGTTGGAACAGACCTCTAGAGATTGTCAAGTCCAAAACTCTGCTAGGCTTCATATGTTTCTTTTAAACTTTTCCACAGCAGAAACAGAACCTACCACAGTGTATTTTTTGAGTTTGACCTACGTAATTTTTCTAATGACTTCTTCAGTGGCAAGTGTGGAGTGAATGACCTTACAAAGCTAAGAGACTGTGCTTGTTGAGTATGTTCTTCATTTTAGAGCTGCGTCATGTCACAGGTCACTGAATCCTCAGAGAATCACTAGTCTCTGAGAATGTGAGAATGGAAAATGGAGCCATATATAAGAAGGTTATGGCAAGGTCACTGCTACAGGAAAGCAAGCAAATTCTAAACTAAGAGTGAACTAAACACTGTCAGACTCAGCAGAGACATTTGTAAAGCTAAAAATTCTTCTTGCTGCAGATTTAATTTATTTCTTTCTCAAAGAAGGTGCAAATAGCTGTAGCACGAAAGGAATCAAAGACTCTCTTCCACTCTGCCATATAACCCACACTTTTGTAGGGAATTTGAAAGGGAATCTTGGCATTTTCTGTGCATTGACTGTGGCTGTGGAGTAGCAAGCCTGGTCTGATTTTAACTGCAAGATAAGCTAAATGATTTTTTGGAAACAAAAGGTTGTTGGTTTAGCTCTCTGTTTTCCAGTGAAGATCACCAGAAAATGTCAGTGTTACAGTCAACAGTCAAGGATTCACCTGATTAGTGGTGTGAGGAGTTTTTGCGCTGCTGTGATTAACACGGCAGAAAATTCTAATGTAATGAGTCAGCTTGCCCAAGGCAAAGGCTTTTTTTACCACCAAAATTTTCCCACCATGCGGCAGATGCAGTCCTGTTCTTTGAACAGCTTTAACTGAACATCTCTCAGTGCTTCATAGACACCAAGCCTGAAATATATGCTGCAGCTTTAACTCTATCATGGCAATTCATATTCCCATACAAGATTCTCTGTTCTAATCTGAAAGTTAAAAAAGGAAATAGACAAAGTTAGTACAAATTTGAAATACTTGACCATTTCTTTGAAATAGTTTGTTTATGGTGCCATCAAATGAACAGAAAGGCATACTGTAGAAGTTAAAAGTAATTTATCTGAAGGCTGCTGGTAGAAAATGATGAAATTAAATTAAAAATTAAATTAAAAATCCTTAGGTATCATTTCTTTCTCTGCTTCAAAACAATCCAGGAATAATTCTTAAGCATCTCACCAACATCCAAGGTAATTTAGAGGAGCAAGTGTGTAAATTTCTCAGTAAAATCTACTGTTTTATATAAAATTCACTCAAATATTTACTACTTCTAAATTACTAACTACACTTTATGTTTGGTCACTGAAAAAATTTTAGATTGTATTTACCTCTAAATGCGTGGCTTCTGAATGAGCTGGTAAGTCCATTAAAATGTATAATCATACGAATGCACACCATACTTGTGTGCATTTAACATGCTTTTGGTTTGGTTGGGTTTCGTGTCTGTGTGTGTTGTTTTTGTCTTTTTTTCTCAAATGCGCCCTTATGAACAAAACTTTATTCATATATGAAAGTTCCCCTCATGTGTGTGAACACTGTTCATGAATGCCTTCAGACATAGTTTGATTTTTATTTGAATCAAAGTTCTAAAGACCATTTTATGCAGTATTGTTATTTCCATACCACAGTAAGTTTCAAAGTGGATTAACCCACAGTACCTGAGCTTTAATACTCTTTCATTCTCAATTTGAATTTATTAGCCACAGAATTTCAGACTGGGAATATCTTTAACCTTTTAATTAGTTCTTCATTGTGGAGAACAGAACAAGCTGGCAGACTACAGTCACAGTTATCAAAAGCAAATACAGACAGCATTACACATCCCAGCTTCTGATGAAAAAGGATAATGAGAAATATGATTTGATCCACGACAAACCGTGGATCAGCAAATCATGCCTGCTTCTTGTGTTCCAAACCATGCATTTTTTTCACTAATTTTAACTTCAGGCTTTTTTTCAGAAGGTCAAACTCATGAACACTCACACTTTCATCATCTGGGAAGTGCTTATAACCACCATTCGATAATTTAAAGTTAAAATATCCCCCTGTTGTCTTTTCCAGGTATAATGCAAGACTTTATTTTTTATTTTTTTTTCTCTGTAAGAGGATTTTTAAGACCTCAAATGACCAACATGTGGTCTGCCATTAGCTTCTGTGACTGGAGTAGTGTGGCATAGGCACCCATGGGAAGCCTAGGAGGATGTTATGAAGGCTTCAGACATTTGTCTGAGGCAACTAATGGAAGAATATAATCATTACAAACACCTTCAGTAGTCAACAGAGAAAGAGATAAGCCTTCCCAGCTGCACAGCCAGCTACTCTGCTATGAGTCTCTTTGTTCCTTGCATTTTGCTCCAGAGCAATCAAGTGCCCTCACTGTTTGCTGACTGAGAATTCTACTTTTATTAAAAAAGTAAATTTGCCTTGGAATCAGCAGGTATCCTACAGAAACCCTGCAAGGGTGCAGGCAGTAGGCGCTAGAGCAGATGCAGTTGCCACATAGAGATTAACCAGATGAGTGTTTCAGATGGCACTGCTGGGATTTCTTACTGCTCTCTGATGTCCAAACACTGCGGAAACTATTATGAGAGTGAAATTTGTTCTGTGTGGTGCTGCCACAATACAACTGCTGTTTCTTTTCATCAGCATCAGAACATGAAAATAGAGCAAAGAATCATGCACAAGCTGCAGTGAAGCTCATACTGAAGATCTTCATATATTTTACAGCTAATAATGAAACACTGTTCTTCATACAAATGCCTCATTAACTTATTATTCTAGGCAAGGTGCAAGTTCATATAACTCACAAATTATGTTATTTCAATAATAGCTGTGGAAGTTAGAATGGAAACACTTTAATCTTGCAGAGGCAAATGTCATGACAACAATCAGTAATGTTGTCTTCCCTGTATTAAGCCAAAAGCTGTGCTAGAAAATGAATATGCTCCATATGCTGCTAGGCACACCCAGAGCTGCATGATAGCAATCTTTTTGTTATAAAGCAGGATTTAAAAGTGACATTTATACCAACATTTTCCTTTATAACAAAATTTTGTTTAAAAACCTCCAACATATTTTGCTTATAAATGAGGGCTTTTTTTTTTTCTTCTTTTTTTTTCTAAATACAAAGCTGGGGAACTCTGGGCTCAGGAGTTCTATGGCTATTATTTTCTGTTTTATAAGCTTATAATCCTGCACAGGTTCAGTTTATGTTTCCATAGTTCTCATACCATAATGCACAAATACAAAAGCAACTGTAAAGAAGAAAATCTGAAATATTTTGACTTTGGTTTTACTGTGTAGGGCCCAGTCACATTCTCCTATCCTCACTTACACCATTATTAACTTTTCTGTTACAGTTGTTCATATTTCTTTTACCAAAACATTCTTTTTTTGCAATTTATTTTCTGAATACAGGGATATGCAGATAGTTCCATAGTGTTCCATTGTTTAAGCTGGACTATGGTTTCATTACAAAGTAAAGTTTTTTCTCAATTGAGCATTGTTAACATGGCATACCTAGGACAAAATTTTGCTTCCCCTTCAAACCATTTCATTCCTGATGGCTAGCGGCCTGGAATTTTGTGCACACACCCAGGCACAACAAAATCCTTTTGGATTTTGCAATCTTCTCTTCAAGTTGGTTGTTCTAAAGTTAATTAGAAACTTGTGGCAGCAATGAATAACAGAAGAGTAACATGTTAGGCAACTCTTGACTTAAAAAAAAGACAGAAATTTGAAGGGGATGGGGACAGTTGACTTTGTTGACCGTGCTGCTAACAAATAGTCAAAATGATGGGAAAATGATTGCTGCTGATTAGAGGGGCCACCCTTCTGTCAGACTCACTCAAAAAATGCAGCAGCCTGGGAGAAGTTTTCAAGACTCTTGTGTAGAAACACATGGTTATTTTCCTGCCCCAGCTATTTGTAGCCATTAGCAACTGCTTGTAGTACTTATCCTACACTGGACCATGTATTTACATGCACACAGGTATGTAACATATCCGTGTATATAAATGTGCTATACACACACACACACACACACACACACACACACACACTTACTGGTTTTCTAGTGTATCAGAACCTCTTCTTGACAGATAACAGATATTACTAACAAACAGTGGAGAATTTCCTTAGTTGCTTGGGCTTTTTTGGAGCAGAAGAGACAATTTCCTGTGGTTAACATGAAACCATGTGGGCTATGGTGCTCTTAGTTAAGAAGTTTCCTACTATTTACCATCAGATTTAGCACAGCACCAAACAAAGAATCTCTGTGCCCAGTTGAAATATATATTTTTAGATGTAGAAATCTGGCTAGAAAAAGTCTGCAGTGGTGACATGCAAGAACCAGAAACCTTACACTGCAGCTCTAGGTTCATTCTAGTTCTAGGGGGACATAGCTAGCACTTACCAATTCATATCCTTTTCTCCACACCCAGCTTCAGCCAGGAGGTGTCTTTCCTTCCTGGAAAGTGTTCCCATTGATTTTGAAACAGATGAAGTGAGACATCCTGGTACGTAAATAGGAATTTGCAGCACTATAAGAATATTCATTTTTTCTGTCTAAACACAATGATCAAAACCTAACATTTTAATCTCTGGAGATTTCTGAATGTGCAAATCAGATGCTAAATGGCAGCTTTAGGAAACTATTAATATAAACTTAGTTTGCTCTGCTAGTAAAAAGGCAGAGATTTCTTATCTCCAATTTAAAGCATGACCCAAGTGGATATATTTATCACTGCTGTTTTTGTTTTAATACATCAGTTGATAGCAGGAGGACTGGAGCCAGAAGCAGCCACACTCTGTTGTGTGCAGTAGAAGGTGCAGAGTGCAGAGCTGTGTGCCTGAACCTGCACTGTGTCACCTGCAGCCAGCACTGGAATAGAAGGAAAGGTGAGTTATTTGTACCTGGAAGGAACATGGAGACAGTTCAAAAAGGTACAGCACTTAGTAAAGAAAACCTGTGCTAGACCTAAACAAGACCCTACAGTCCTGAATAACTTCTATGAGCCCTTCCAGCAGGACAAGCTATGCTGAACTACAACAGGGAGATGTTGAGGCTGAGTTGCCACAACCTAGGAGTGGATGTGGGAGCTCATGTTTCACAGAACGGCTCAAGCACAAGCACTGCTTTGTTCCCAGTGCTCTGTGGGGCATTGCAAATTAGTGCCTTTACATCAGAGCAGCTATAGCCATGCAATCAGGTATCTACTAGCTTACTGCCTTAAGGGAGATTTTTTAAGATTTGCTGCCTGTCTGATGACTGAAACTGCCATCTGGATCACAGTGAGTGGTACTTCTATGCAAACCTTTCTAGTGCTGGTGGAAATCAAGCTATAAAAACATGAATGCCTTCTTAATTCTTTTTCTCTAGGTTGTGGCACCCAGCTAAAACACTTGAAAGAACAATTTAAGCAAAGTGACAAGCTAGTGGCACTTGTCTAAACTATTACTTTTAAACACTACAGGTTAATCTCTTTGATTGGGAAGCTTTAGGATTTTCTTCCTAGAGATCTCCCAATGGCAATTGGTAGAAAAGTAAAAACAACATTTAAATCATCTCTTCTGAAAACCATTGTGAAGAGAAAAGACATTCTCTGAAATGTACACATCAGGTCACAGCATAAAAAAGTGAACAAGGTAAACAGTCATGATCTGTGTATCACTTTTTTTCATCCAAGAATAATTTCCTTTTACAAAAGATTGAGTCTGGATATAAAACCAAAAGCAGAATCTGTCGTAACAAAGCTAATGAAATTTGAGCAAAACTTTCAGTCATTTGCAACAAGAAAAGCAACCTTATGACTCCAGGAATAGATTCCTTTTATGTCTCTATCAAATCTGAAATGCATTTCTTAGAATATTGTTAAAATGACAGGGGAAAAATCATGGCTGTTCATCAAATGAATCTCAGTCTATAGTGCAGACATCTCTAAGCACTAATATATTAAGTGGAAGGATATTATAATATATATTATTATAATTATATGTATATATATATATATAATATTATAATTAGTGGATATAATATATCCACTAATATATTGTGGAAGGATAAGGTTTCAAGGCTGTCTCAATGCTAAATAATGCATGCATGCTTCAAATATCCAGTGTGCTTATTTCATAACATGGGGCACCTGCTGTTGAAATTTCAAATTAATACATAAGAAAAAGAATTGTTTCTGTCTCTTTATTGAGGGTTTTTTTTTTTTTCATTCTACATTGCATCTTCAATATGAATTAATTATTTTCAGCTTGCTTGCCCTTTTTCTAAGAGCTTCAACTGATATGAGCACAGGGTTTTGTGCTTAATCTTCGAATGCAAAATATTATGAGGATTGAGATCCCATTTCCAAATTGTTGAGTAAATATTATGATAAGGTAGCAAAATATTAAATAGAACTTAACTAGATTAGATCCTGAAAGTTATTTAGAAGCCCATTAAGCTTAACTTTTTGTTTTATTTGTGAATCTTAAGCTAGAATCATTTTTTAAAATTCTCTGTACCTGTGACAAGCCCATATATTTGATTTCCATTCCTCATGTTCACCATGAAGATACTTCTAAAACATTTATAATGATAGCATTGTGGTTACATCAAATAATTTGTCAACTTAGAATGGAAAAAATTGTAAAAGAAATCACAGTGTCTAAAAATAGAGCCTGTTTATTGGAGACGAACTCCTTTGAGCAACATGTTTTTTAACAGCTGGTGAAGTGTTGATTTTTTAAAACCATGTAGATGTTGGTCAGACACAAGATGTTAGTAATTGTGTATCGGGAACCACACATTTCCTCTATGTACACAGAACAAGAATGCTTCCTCTTTCTATCTCTGCCACCACTTATCTCCCTGGGTTATATTAAAGACCAGATGGAGTCAGTCTTGCTGCTGATGGGAGGAAATGTACAGGTGACAAATACATATCCAATGACTTTCTGTTGCTGCTCTGGAGCGGAGACAAATTCAATGAGAATCTAAATGTGCGGTAACAAGGCACTGGGAAATAAATGTAACTAGCATGTCACCCACAAGAAATGTGGTGTGTTTAATAGACTGGATTGGTTTTCCGCACTCTGTGGCAGCTTACTTAGGCGTTACAGTGAGTTCTTTCCCAGACATTTGGCTTACTCTTATGACAGTCATATGATACTGGCTGCACATAATGATCTGTTGGAAAGTAATGCCAGGTGCTCAGGTACCTGCCAATCTGGCAGCATAGGCAGATTTCACATTTATCTGATCTGAAATATGTAACTCTGGGGAGACTCATCCTTTTGGGAAGATATTTTCACATTTTAAGGTATAGGGGACATCTTCTCCACCTTTTGAGCAGAGTGTTAATTATATTAATTGCTGTAAACAGTTAACAAATACTGTCTTTGGCATATGCTATCATATTGTCTTAAAGCAAAAAAGAACATAAACTTAACAGAGCTGATTATACTGAGACATGCCTTTATACATTCTTAGTCTCTCACATGCTGCACCTGATTTTAAATCTACAAAGTCTATTTGAAACAGAAACATATGCTTTTTAAAAAAATTCTCGCTTATTAAGAAATATTCAGATGATAAGCAACAAATGGAGACCTGACAATGCATTCAACAAATGTACAAATTAAACAGATGCATTTAAAGTAAGTGGTAGTCACTTCGTTTACATTCATTTTTCATGAAGTAAGTCCTATAGCACCTGAATGTTAGTACTACATAGACAGTAAGATGAAGTAGAAACTGAAGAATTAAAAAGAAGCATTTAAGCACCTTAATAATCAAAGGTTAATTGTATGGAAAACTCAGGGTCTGTAGATTCCCTTCCAGGTTTCAGTTTTCTTTGAGACTTTTCTCCTTGTAGCCTTGGCCTATGTCCAAGGGTCATGTTTTCCTTCTCACCACTTTCTTCTCAGTAGTTGCAGCACATTTTGAATATTTATGCCTTTCCCTTGCAGTACAAATGATGAGAAATGTGCATTTTTTCTGGACAGAGATGACAGCTGAAGCTAGCTGTATGTTGAAAGTACTAACTATTGGGATTTGGGTAACCGAGGACAGAAGTAAGAAGCTGGGAAAGGAGAAAGTGAATGTTGTAGAATCCAAGAAAGGAAGATGTGAAAGATAAGAAGAAAAGAGTACTGAGGGGATAGTGTTTCCTGTAATTTAGTAACTCAAAGGACAAGGTGACATATTTGGCTTAGGAGGGAAAAATGACCAATTTCTATCAGTATTAAAATAAATGTATTTTTCTTATCATTTTCATAGCAAGCACATTTAGCTTCCCTTTCCTGGATCTTGAAAATCACATGGAAGAGAGGAGATAATTCACAGTTATACGTGCACACACATGCACATTACCTATCAAACCTCCCTGCTGTGTGTGTTAATCTAGTGCTGGTTTCTGTGTCTGTGAGTCGTCATTATTGGTCTAAATGTATGTACTGTCTGGAGAAGTATTTTAATCCCTCTGTATTTTTGTTAAACACCTGCTTCTTTTTTGACCCTGCCAGATAAGTGATGCAAGTAGTTGAGAGACTACCTTGTTTCCCAACCCCACAGAAAGGCCTTTGGATATTTCATTTGCATGAGAAACTGTTATTTTAGAAGGTAATTGGAAAGAAATTATTTTTAAAAACAATTCAGCAAAGCAGACAGTCTGCACTGGTAAATCTCATCAGAAGTGCTTCAGGCTGCATCATGATGGCCTGGAAATCACTGATATGCAGTTGAAACTCTAAATGAGGAGAAAATAATATGAAGATTATATTTTATTTGGAGTTACATATGAATATCAACTTAGTTGTCTGTTTTTTAAATTCAGGTTTTTTTGGTGAAAGTCAGCTGGGGCTAAACAACAAAGTAACTGCAATTTCTTTTCATTAGCAATTAATATTACATACTATTTTCCGTTCTATTTTGGATCACCTTACATGAACTATAGAGCTTTCAAAAGTCATGAGTGATGCCTAGTGAATAAATAACACTTTAGCAGCAGGCGTTTGAAGTTAAGGGGCTTGCTGAGGATAGCATTGCGAGTGGTAGATCTGAAAGTGGAACTCAGATCCTTGGATACCCAATATTCTGTTTCAATCTGTCCAAAACTGAGGTGCTATTTTCAAGAACAGATATTATAGCCCCATTCAATGGTGTTTTGATGAAATAAGACAATCTTTAAATGCAATTTTTACTGTGTTTTTCTATGAATCTCACATTGGGTAGTGTGATTAAATGGGAAAACAATTCTCATAATGTTAATGACATTCCAGCTAGGAAACTGTTCCAGCGAGGAAAGTCTTCCAGCTGTGTTCAGCATGGTTGGCAGAAGTTGTATCCTAGACATCACTGTGGAGCAAGGTAAGTGCACAGCAGATAATGGTTATGTGAGGATTTTGCTTGGAGAGGCATTCTGATTACAGGAAATTGTTCTGAAGGTATATGAGGGCATACATTTACCTGGAGAATGTCAGCCTTCCCATCAATAACACCCAGTTAACTGCTTTTTCATAGAATCATAGAAAGGCTTGAGTTGGAAGGGACCTTAAAAAACACCCAGTCCCCTGAGTGCCTCCAGGGATGGGGCATCCATAGCTTCTCTGGGCAGCCTGTCCTGTGCCTTACTACCTTCTGACTAAACATTTTTTCCTAACATCTAACCTAAATCTCCTCTTACTTTACCATTATCTTTTAAAAAGGTCCATTCTCCATATACTACCACAGCCTTTGAGATTGATGCTTGCAACATCATATTTATTATTTATGCTTATATGCTTCTTTAATTTTTAATGTAAGGTTTGGAGGTTTGGAATCTTAAGAAATTAATCTTAAAGAAAAGCTCTTAAGTGGCAGATCAGATCATGTCCCCTATCTGGTTTTGAAGCTTTGAAAATTGGATCTTGACAGATTCATGACCTATACAAATACATACATCTAGTCTCCTTTGAAGCCACTGGTCATGAGGCATTTTAGTATCTTTTGAGGACCTGTAGTATGATATAACACTCGCTGCCTGCTTTCTAAGTGCAAACCAACCTTTTTCTTATAATTTTCTGTGGCTCAATATGCAGTTAATAGAACTGCTTTCACAGTTTGCTATGCCAAAGTCAGTGATCCCTTCACTTCCTATTATATGTTTACAGAGAAGACATTTGATTATGGACCCAGATATGGCATTTTTTTCTAGCGCGGATGTTTGTTGCTTTCTAGGCAGACAGAAGTAATAGCTCCTGATACCGGGTCTTGGTGAAGCAGATCTGTGAAGCTGAAAAGTATCAAAGATGGGAAGAATGCTGCAACAAATTTAGGCAGTCTACAAGTCCATGTAAAAGAGAACAGTGCTGGAAGTTAGCCTGCATGCTATACGCAGCTGGATAGCATCTGTAGGAATCATCTTATTTCATAACAAATCTGAAAACCTGTTTCTTTTTAAGTCATATTACTAAATTACCTTACTTCTGAACAAAATATTTACCCTTGAGGTCAGCTGATTTGAAATTACATTAGCTTAGAGAATTCTCATTTAATTGCAACTTTCACATACAAACACAATAAAGTCTAATGACTTCGCTTTTACTACCTATTCATGACTTAATTTTAGTTACTACTAAAACTACCTTCCTCAGCCTTATGATGAAAAACCTGTTTGACTATGCAAGCGGGTATCAGCTGACTGGAATGTGTATACAAAACAGGTGGCAGCGTAACTTGTAATTCTGATGGAGCTCTCTTATGCTGGCTGGGGCAAGAGTAATCCCCCCAAGATGGCTCATGAGAGGTCTTTCTTTTGAAAAAGATTTCAGTGATTGCAAGTGTCGCTGCATCTCCCGCAAAGCCCTTCAGCATGATTACAGCTATTGTAGCCTGAGCACAGGTTTGTGTTCCTCCACTTGTTCTGCTTTCTCTCCCCCTCCTTTTCTTCCTTTGCAATGGCTTAGAAGCTTTCTAAATATAATTGAGTGGCTTTAGTTTCATGGAGTGCTATGAAATAAAAAAGAAACTCCTCTGTATCTAATTTAGCCTAATATGATTCATACTGCTTTGTTTAGAAATAGCTGTGAGCACCACAGCTTTGAGTTCTGTTCTGGGAGGTTTTAATTAGTAAGCCTAGCCACACCTCCTTCTACTTTTTACACAACCACGTTATTGCATTTCCTTGGATTATTCCAAAACTGTATACAAAAAAACTGTGACTCAAGCACTTGAAAATACATTGTTTTGTTATTATCACTTACATACTAAAGCTGTAATTCATGATTATCATCTTCTTAAGTAGTACTAGCTCAAAATAGAAAAGCTGCTTTCTGGTACTTACTGTTTATAACTCCTTTTTTTGCTTTAAGAGTGTACTCCTAAGTATACTCCTAAGCATTTCTTTTCTGCTTTGTGATTCTTAGACCATGCAAATTATTTGCTGTAATTTTTTCTGACGTTTCCTGAGACAACAGAGACTTGACAGGGCCTCATGTGTCTTTATGGTGTAAGCTACCTTTAAATCATTAACTAATTATTGGAAGTAAACCTTTGCCATATAGTGGTTGAACATTTTTCAGTTCTATCTTTCTAACAACATAATTACAGTTGATATAAGCTTTGTCTTTATTTGTCAAAAATGTCAAATTGTGGCACATTTAAATAATTATAACTTTTAGCTTACATTTATGTGCTTTCCAAAAAGCCCAAACCCTTTAATCTATCATTTAAATTGTCTTCGTTCTCAATTTTAATCAGTTATTTATTTCTTTACGATTTAAAGTAATATTTTACAACATTCTAGAACAGTGTGATATCTCCATATGAATCGTCAGTCCATTGCGTTTAAGTGGTGGCACTGAGTCACCAGTGACTGCTCATGTCCCTTTGTCTGCCTTCAGATAATTTTTTTCCCCTCTTTGGGAGCTTCTTTTCAAAACACTTTCTTTCTGGGAATGGCGTCGTCTTCTGTGTGTTGAAAGTCACATTTCATGGTGCAACTGCATGGGGTTTTAAGCCAAAAAGCACTTATGCTCTCTTCATCTCCATAGAGAAACTGCAGTTTTGCAGGACTTTAGCCTAGACTCAGGTTCGTGACTAAGCTGCTCTCACATCCCTTTTTGCTCCAAGGAGAGATGGAGCATATTGGCGGGGTAGGTGTAACACAGACAAGTCTTTGGAGAAAAGAAGATTAAGAGGCTGTGACTGCATGAGCAGTCATACAGAAGCCCTCACTCCAGAAGCAAAAAAAAAAGTAGCAGGTGTTCTAAACGTAGATTTGGAAGCTAAGGGAGTAAAAGCAGCAGCTTTTCCAAGCAATGCTGATTACTAATAACTCTCCAGTGGGGGCCAAAGCCCAAGCAGCTCACACAGCACACACTCTTTTCTTGGATCGTCCAGCCCAAAAGCAGAGCAGTTTTCTCATTTCAGGAAATTGTGAAGTTGTGGGGTTTTCAGTCTTTTCCTAAAGTAAGGAATTGTGTATCTCAAATAATGAATAAACAGTTAGTTAATACCAGAAGAGACCTGCCCTGAGGATTTGTCAACCTTCCTGTACTTTTGCTTTCACACACACCCCAAATTTTTTATTACACAGGAAAAATAAAATCCCAAATCAGAAAAGAAAGACTTCAGTAGGGAAATGCCCACATGGTTTATTTAGACCACGTAAACAATTTTCCTCTAGTTCTATTACATTGGAAGAACTGTTGATTTTCCTCTCACATGATGTTTTAAGCTTTATGCACTGTGTTTTGCAAATTGACTGGAAATTTTTGTTGTTGTTTATTTGTGTGTTCTGTTAGTCTTGATTTCTCTTCCTTGGAAATCTTTCATTACCAATCTCATTTTTCTTATCTATACTGTCCTTTCTAGCTCACTGTTTCTCCTTTTGCTCACTTCTCAATCAATGCATCTTCACATTCTAAATATTTCTGCAAATATTTTGAAATCATGGTGATATTTTGGTTTGGCTTATCAGTATGAAAAGTTTAATATATTTGCTTTAGAAATAGAGTCTAAGCATAAAAATAATAAAAATAAAAAATAAAATAAAATAAAATAAAAAATAATAAAAATAATAGATGTAATTTTACAAAGCATCTCTCTGGAACAATCTTTCCTTGACCAATCTGAACTTTTTCAGGTAGTCATTTAACAGAAAACTATGACAGACTATGTGTCCACACTGGCATAAGATAGCATTCTGTCTCACTGCCCATAAAGTTTCACATGCAGTATAATCACACATGAATATATTAATTATACTGTTCCCCTGAGTGTTGTTATTTTAATTTACTTGCAGTGCTGAATTTAGAGCAAAATAAAAAATAATGAGGTCAGAAGAACTAATAGCCAAGTTATTTCTGATGTAGGCTGTCAAACTGTTTTTCTTTCAGGTTTTCCTAATAGTATTTTTCTCTGAAGTATCTGGTTTCTGTACTACAATCATGTGTCAATGTCTTTTTTTAGAAAATATGTATTAGTAAAAGGGTCACAACATTTATAATTTTTTTGTAGTAAAGCTGCATCAGTCAGAAAAATGACTGGAGGAACTGTAGTTGCTTTCAGGTTAATTTTCCAAATAATTATCCCATGAAATAAATATTTGTTTTATAATAGTCTTTATAGTTTGTCTTATAATAGGTCTTTAATGTGCTTTCCAACCCAACATATTCTGTGATTCTTTCATTATCTCCTCTAGCAGGCTACACATTTAATTCATTATAGAATTTTGTTAATAACCAACAGATCTACACAATCTTAAATCTCATACCTGAATTACTGACTTCTGTCTTTGACTACAGAAGGTGCTACAAGAGATACTATATTCAGAAAAGGTAGTGATTTTTGCAGGGAGTGAGTACAATGTTCTGAGGAGTAGCACAGATATGATCTATACATGTTGACTCTGAAGTGGAAGCATCCAATGATTTATTACCAAACAGATGGATACTTAGAAGTTGGGGAAGATACTCTTCTCCTGAGGAAAAAATGTTGATTTAGCTAATTGTATGGGAACTGCTGAATCATGGCCTGAACCATCAGGTGATTGACCACCTGAGGCAAGCAATGAGTCAGCCACAGGAGCACAGGTGAAGGCAATTCACTTGTGCTACCCAAAGGGGTAGAGCCTTGCTCAACCTCTTCTAGACCCCATTTAAGAGCTGACTGCCACAGGGGAAGGATATTTTTTGGAGGTCACTCCTCTTGGATTCTTCTCAGCAAGCCCAGGATAAGGGTAAGCTTTCCATCCATTCTTCTTTAGTGTGGTAACCTGGTTAGCCTAACTTTCTTGTATACTTCTTAATTATAACATCCATATATTCATTGATTATATGCTAATAACATAGCTTCACTTACCCAGCAGTGTATTATGGGACCTCTCAACCTTTTCTCTTTCATGTTCCAGACTTGCCTCAATCTCCTAATTATGCAGGAGGGAGGGGCTGTCTTTCATTGCAGAATGAAAAAAAAAAAGATGAATTGCAGATTAGCATAAAGCTATTTCTCTTTTCCCCTTTTCTTTACTTTCCCTGTCTTTGTAAGCAGTGCTCCAAATATTTAAACGTTTATCATAGTAAAACTGTTTCTATCCGAGTACTTATCATCTGAGGAGCCACTTACCTCATAGTGTACATTCATCAAACATAGCAGGTTACCAGCTACCCTTTAATAACACATACCTATCAAATGGATGACACCACAGACACACGGAACTGAATGGAAGAAAAAACCTTTTCTGAGGGTTAGAGGTTTCTTGGCAAGCTTTTAAACTAGTGTGTCACTCTCTTAGTTAAAAATTGTTAAACACATCCACACTAAGTTGAGATGATTGCAACATTTTTAACAAATTTGTGATTTTGTGGTGAAGGGGACAGAATCCATTGCATGTATCTCTCCCTACACAGGACTTACCAGCAGACTTCCTTCTCACTGTCGGAATGTTATTGTATAACTTTAGCTGTTTTTCTCTGTATAGCCTCTCCTACCACACTTATCATCTCCATATTTGAGTACCGTTCATCAGTGCATTAAGCAGCTTAAGTAACATCTGTCATATGTTTGTCTCCTGATGCTCCTGTAGGGAGTGTAATGTGCTCAGTAAGGTGCTTTATTTTGACAGGGTTTTTTGTTGGGGTAGATTTTTACATGTACATAAAAACAGAAGGATATATGCCTTGATCTTAGAGAAGATGAAGACTTCAGTGATGTTCTAGGTTCCTTGTTCATGGGAGCATTTACTCCATGAATTGGATCAGCCTTTAGGAAAGTTATGTTTTTCTAAGAGGACCCCCTGCACTTCCAGAAGGTACTGCTAGGCCTTTCCAGATTTCAGTAGCTGTTTTAATTAGCCTGAGCTCACACCATAAATCACCTCAATGAAAAGACTCGTGGATTTGATTCAGGTGATTTTCAGATCATCCAGCAAGGTGAGGCAGAAGATGACAGCATTGCAGTATTCCAGTAGCTTCTGTTACTGAAGAGACAGATAATTCTTAATCGTGTGCTTTCTGTCTCAGATGGGTACTG
The DNA here is from genome assembly GCF_023343835.1 of Lagopus muta. NCBI lineage: Eukaryota > Metazoa > Chordata > Aves > Galliformes > Phasianidae > Lagopus > Lagopus muta. Next base: position 37,124,913 of record NC_064438.1, read on the forward strand.
CAGCTGAGTTCACCAATGAGTCAGGTTACTTTTTCACAGTGCCTCAACAATGACATTATTTCTGTCTGCAGGCTCTCACCCAGGCCTTTCTAGGGGGGAAAAAAAAACCCACTTTATTTCCTTCTCAGAAACATTCTGAACTTTCAAAAAGTTCTCAGGACTTTCTTAACTTGCTGGTGGCCATCTTTAATTCCTGAAATGCTTTCATTAATTGCTTCATTTTGGCTTAAGAGGAGAACTTCAGAAATTCAGCGATTTAGAAGAAATGGATGGGGAAAAGTAGGCAGCTCTCAGATACAGTCCTATCTGTGAGATTTAGAGTGTGTTTCTATATAAGCTGTGTTTTGTTTTTCTGTACTTTCTGTTTTTGTTGCTTGTTTGTAGCATAGACAATAAACAGACAGCTGAAGTCATTAGTCCCCAGATTCTGTGTTTATTATCAGGAAATTCTAAGGACTGCAAACGCTAACTACTGCATGACCTTACAAAAGTTCATTGTTAAAGAATGTTTTCATGGCTAAACTGTGTGTAGTATACCGTTTCCTGTAGTAGCCTAACACTAAAGCACCTGCTATAATGAATATCTCTGAAGTGGTGCAATTGATTTCAATGTCAAGAAATAATGGGTGAATAAATTTGGTAATAATATACAAGACTTTTAACAGAGGTGAGGTGAAGCATGGAGCTTGAAAACCTGTAAATGAGTTGCAAGACTGTAAAACTCAAGATGCAAGGTGGCATCATCACAGACAAGTGCAGCACATTTTGTTACTGCTTTCAAAAAAAGCAGAAGAATCTAGAACTATTAATGTGAGGGCTGTTACACCAGAATTAATTCTGGCTCTCTATTGGGCTATTGGTAATGCAGCACTAAGTTCTAGCCTTATCTATGCTCCGTTGTGCAGGTCTTTCTACGTATGTGATTCTTAAATCCATTTAGTGGAAACCCAGCAATACACTCAAGGTGATTTTGGCCTCAGTTTTTAATTAAGCTTTTAAATCATGGAATATAGATAAGGTCTTTATTGCAGTTGGTGGTACATCATTTCTGTACCCAGGCTGAAACCTGCTTCATGACAGGGCCATTGCTAACTTTAATTATTTTGGTCATTTTTCCCCTTCTATAAACAAGAATAGATAGTAAAGTCATGGCAGAGCTGTAATGTTCAGAAATTCAACTCCAACCTTTTATCTCTATTAGCTCTTGCTCACCTTTTTTACAGTTTAATTTTACTGTAGCTGATGTACCAGTGCAGAGCTATGTGAAAAGGATTTTTTTAAAGTGTCCAATAAAATCTTTTCAGATAATGCAGAGGCTTCCAGGCTGTCGTTGAGAGATCATATCTAATAATTTCCTCAGGACACAGTGCCTCACAGGTGCTAATGGGAAAAGCTGTAGCTCTTAAAGTTTGATTCTGTAAAGACTGTGGTCCACAAAGCATGGTCAGTGCCCTGCAGGAATCAAACAAAGCAGTAGATGTAAAGGTCCTGAGCAGAAGCTGGCAGGGTGGCACCCAGAGGTCTCTTGCAACTTAAATTATTTTATGCGCAAAAATATAGAAATGTAACAGTAACGCTGGGTAGGCTGATTGATCAGAGAAAGCCTGATCTATGTGGAGCAGCACCAGTAGTGAAGGTGTGAGAGCTATAGGAGAGTAGCAAAGGAAAGTTCAGATTATTTTTCTGCCTTTACAAGCAACAGAGGAGAGAGAATCTTAGGGATGAGAGGCTGTACAGCTGACTGGTGGGAAAGAAGATTTTGATTTTCTGGAGCACTGAACTTTGTGATAGTTTATTGGTGCCATTTGTCCAGAACATCTTATGGAAAGGGAACTAATTTTCTCAGCTAGAGACTAGCTTGGATAAGCAGGAAAGTAAGTAACGTGAAACAGTGGTGTAAAAAATAGTCAAGGTAGTAACCACTTAAATTCAAAAGCAAAGTGGTCTGATATGGGAAGGAAAGTGAAGGCACTACATTTTTACCCAGGCTAGAAGACTGACTAATGAGCTCAGGGAACCAGTTTTCATCAATTCTAATTGATGAGAAAAGGTTTGATTTAAAGGGTAGTGTTGAAGCCTAGTGGGAAGCTCTGTATAAGGAGAATGTTAAAATCTCTATCTGTTACCTGTTCGGGAAATACATAGCAAGAAAATTATGTATTGAAGATACAATTGATAACAGAACTACAACATCTTGAATGCATTTTAATCAATGTACTTATTTTTACTCAAATGTTCATACTACTTTATGAGCTTTTATGATATAGAGACTTCAGCATTTTGATGAAGCATTATTTTGTGACATGATGAAAAGGCACAAAACTTATTCTCCTGGGAATTAAAGCAAAGCAGAAAAAATAAATAAAACTTGTGTTTTGGCTGCTCCAAGTGGAATGTCTCTTGCTTTATTATGTTGGTCCACAAGGTCAGTGGTGGCTTTTGGTGATGTGGCAGTAGATGTTTAATCTTCCCACCAATATATTATTCTGTATTTTTGCTGGCAGCAGAGGAGCAGTCTGACAAAATGGCATCTAACATGGGAGTGCAAATGAAGCAAAGAGGTACAAATGAATTCATCGATGTGGGAAAAAATGGCACCCCCTGACATTCATTGACACTTGCTGAATGTTCATGGAGACCAAAGAGTGAATGTGAGTGCGATGAGGTGTCGTGCTGCATTCCACCAGTGCTAACAGTGACAGTGGACCATTTCCACTAGTGCAGATGTTTATGGGAGTGGCATGCAGGCTCTTGCCCATGGCTGGAAAGAATGCATAGCTAATGGGGGTGACTATTTTGAAAAATGGTATTTTGTAGCTGAGAATTTGCTCAATCAAATGGTGTTATTGTATTCTTTGTATCTATTGTAGTTTTCATGGAAATAAATAGGGGGCCTTACCTTCAGAAAGAATTATGTATATATTTTTCAGAGGTACTCATCACTACATTCTATATCCTAGTCTGTGCAGAGCAATACAATAATGCTAAAATCAGGATCCAATCCAATGTTCTCTATTAGCTAAGGTATAAAAAATAAAGCAAAACATGAAACACTCTTTGAGGCTGAATCAGGTAGATTCACAAGACAACTTGTTTCAGTGCTGGAAAGAAGAATTTTGAAAGTGTGTTTTTTTTTTTTAATTTTTATTTTTTTTTATTTTTTACTCCTCTTGTTACCAGCTTGTTAAAATATTGCCACGCTAAGAGAGAAAGCTCATGACATATGTTAGCAGAGAGGAAGGGGATAATAATTTGACAGGTATTTTTATAGAGAGAATCCTTTCATTTTTAGCAAAACCACTAACTTCAATTTAAACAACTGTCCTGTATGACTTCATTTTTACTATGATACTGTGTCCAGAATTTAAAGAGGATACATTTTAACGCTTAGAGCAAGTGAGAGATTGTAGAATAACAAATCTGTAAATCTACTGGCTCCCATTGGAGGTCAGTAGCAACCCGGACTGTTTAGCCTCTTCCAGGATCAGTCCTGATATAAATTCCATCAGTTTTTCTGTAACAATGTTAATTCCTTCTGTCAGACCTGAACAAATGGCTTTTCAGTCACAGGACAGCCAAAGTGACAGGAATAGATTAATGTCACACATAGGAATAGTTGAATTTTCATATTGTCACCCAGTGCAGTTAGACTGAGCAAATTAAAGAAACAACATCTCTACCTCCCCTGCTTTCTGAAAATGCTAACAAAGCTGCATGGTTTGACTGCTGCTGACAGCTTGGTCCTGAGCATGAAAAGCAACATGAGGTTAAAGGGCTGCTGTCACAAAACTATTATATGCTTATTGGATCTGGCTAAAATGTTTCCACTTTAATGTATTTCCATCATAAAACTATGGCCATTTATACTTAATCTGTAATGCTGAGAAGCTAATTTATAGTGTTGAGAAGCCATAAAACACTGAGGATGTCCTAACACTGTAATGACTTATAGACTTCTTTCATCTGTAGTTCCCTGAAATCTGTTTAGCTGGATGTATGGTTTGGGAGAGATGAAGTCTCAGATTCCTGAATTCTGCTTTAAGATGGAGGTAGAAACAAAAAGATTATTGATCTAGGAATTTATTGCTAGAATAACCAACTGTTGGGCTTGAAACTAGAGCTCAACCTTGCTCCAAATAACTCATACATTCTTGTTTTCCCTCAGAGCCTGAAAGCGCTTCTTGAGTACTTTGTGGAATATACAATTTGTCTTCACTTTTACATCTTCCTGAAACCATAGATTTCAAAGCACATGGGCCCACTCAGGTTTCACTGTTTATTGTTTCACAGCTTTGTACATGGATTTACCTCCCTTTATTTGCTCAACAAATAAGGGTTCGTCCTGGCCTTGCAGCAGCTTTACCTGCTAAAAGAAACCAATTTCCCTCCTGGTTGATGGGGGTCAAAAAGAATGGGGGAGAGAAATATTGGAAGAGATGGCAAGAATATGCTGGGGAAAAACAAAACAAAACAAAACACCTAGCGAAAGATGGAGGAAAAGCAATCCAGGTATTTGTGACTGTTATACTGACCTCTGCTTTGAATGTGCATCATAACCAGAAAGGCTCTGAACACCTGTGATTTTTCCTCACTAAATGTTTTGTCTTTTTCACAATATTGAAATGTGTTTACAGTGAATCAAATCCTGAAAATCCTGCAAAATTCCTGCAAAAACTTCAGATCCCTCTCACTAGTTTTCTAGGACAAAATTAGTTGGAATCCAGCTCCTTTTTTTGGCATTGTTCTCATTGTATGTGTTCTAGTTTTACAGTTACAAACACAGTAAGATTTGTAATGCACCAAACATAAAGGAATAATATGAGAGGCAGTATTGGTAGAAAATAAGACCTCTTCTATGGCCTAAGAAGAAGCCTGAGGAAACCTGATGACAGGTTAATGGAAACATCACTGTGTTCATGTGCCCACTCACAGGAGACATCTGTCACAGAGCCTGGAGATTTAATCGAAACTGAGGATAAGAACAGTTCCTCAGTAACATGGCTAATCCTTATTTCTTCTGTGGTATAATTCCTCTCTGAGTGTAACACATTGCATGTATTACTATAATGACTTTCTCATAATTAATTTGAACATAAGAAAGGTTTCTTTTCCCTGACAGACTGATCACAAGAAGTTATACCTTTCATATAATATCCTGTGTTATTAGGCGCATTATGTTCAAATTCAAATTTGAGCAGCTCTGTCTTTACAGCTGAGTCTGGTACTTGTCGCATTCTGGCAAATATAACTGATTTATTGAAGACAGTAAAGGAGCATGGAAGCTATTAACAGCAGCCCTCATCAATAACGCATCTGAACTCACAGCACACAAAAAAAGATATAATAGAAATGGTTTCTTTATGGTACTGCTCAAACTGCTTGCTAGCACAGGAGTTTAACTGTTACAGAGAATTTGACCTGAGATTTCATTTGCAGTTATTTCACGCCCATGATTATACTGAGGCTAACCCAAGAACTAGCGAAGATAAATCTATCTTTATTAACTATAGCAGAGTGAAAGAAAATGGCTTTCATGAATAAGTTATAAGTAATCAGCATAAATCTCATGCTTATTAAAATTAATAAATAAGACTAACTGAAAAGCGCTCTATGTCCAGCTTGATTTCTTTTTCTTTTTTTTTCTGATTTCTGCTTTTGCAGAGTAGACAGAGAAGCATTAAGAGGGACAGTGCATTGCTCTCTAATGATAATACTCTGGTTCCTCCTGAAGAGCAGATTTCTGCTTGGACAAACTACCTAAAGATTACCTAAAATCCAAGGTGAGAAAACTAATGCTGTATCAATCCTGTTTCTGACTCCCACTGCACTGTTCTTCTCTTCTGCCTCCCAGCCACACTATGTATTTGGGATGCAGAACAATAGAATATCCAGCCACAGTGCATAGTGTCACTCTTGGGTAACTGTCTGGAAAGCAGTGGTTAATTTTTTTCTGTTCCAGACTAATTGGCAATTTAAGAGACTCTTTGAAAGCAGAAACAGATTTAGGGAAGGTTTGTATGTTTCCACTTGGGCATTTTTCAAAATTGATGCTGGGCAGCGTGTATCATTAATAATGATTTATTTCTTATTCTGTTATTTGAGCTGCAATTAGAGTCTGTGCAAAATGCTTCACAGAGCAAAGGCAAGAATAAAAGCTATGATGCTCAAACTGCCTAGCTTAGAGATCTCAGGTAAATTCTTTCTCAAAAAGAAGAGCGTGTGCCAGTCCTGTGGCAGGAGAACCTACAGATGGACCCTTGTCTGTTTAACAAGACTCCTTCCAAAAGAAGAGATATGCGAGGACCATTGCCCTATGTCCTACAATAGGTTGCAAGTCAGACCAGCCAAGTGCATCTGGCATTGGAAACCTAGAGCAGGATAGAGACAATGATGCTGTGTTGTAAGTGAATGAGGTACAGAACTACCCTCAGGGTCAAGGTGGAGGGGGAGCAGGGCTAGCTTGCTCTATAGCTGTCTTGGCTGGTAGTATGGTGTGTAATTTTCTTGGGTGCAGAACTGAGAGAGGAAGGGAGGACAGGTGCAGATGGCATTGTTAGATGGTGTAGCTGGGAAAGAGCAAACAAGATAAGAAGGAATACAGATTAATCCAATTGACATTAGCAAAACAAAAGTAGTCAAAGCAGCCTATTAGCATGCCCTTTCACATTTTTTGTATTCTGATTATCAGTGTGATAGAAACTTTCATGAGAGTTTTGTGGCTTTCAAAGGGTCTTTCTGAAAGACCTATAATTATTCTCCTTGCTAGCTTGTGAGCTCAGGTGTACTGTAGTAACTGATGGAAAATATTTCCAGAGAAAATAGATGGGGACATACGTTTGCTGTACGTTCTTTGACATCATGGCTGTTTGCAATAAAGTACAACTTTGCTGATTTGGTCATCTGTATGTTCCATAGGCTATATGGAACTCAAAGGAGCTACCAAAACGAGCAGGATGCTGCCCATTGCTACACATTGCCAAAGTGAACACAAAAGGAATCAGATGTCTCTAAATGGAAAAACCTGCTCTGCCTAGAGCTCAGGTTTTCCCTCAAAACCAAGAAAGGCTAGAGTGTTGTACTCATCAGAGCTTAGTAGTGATAGTGTTATTGTAGAAGATAGGTTCAAGGACTTTCTCTTTGTGAATTATAGGTTTGATATCATGTCAGATATTGCTGAAAGAAATGCTGTAATTATGACAGATCTGCAGCTAGTAATTCCCAGTAAGTTGAGGAATTGTCATTAAAGATGATATAAACTATTCTGTGTTGATTTTGCATCCAACATGTAAGTATTCGGGAAGCTTCATCAACTCTTTTGCTCCATCATCTGTATAGGAACATGAGTCTTTGCACTTATTCCTCTCCCTCTTTTTCTTGCTGATGATTTTCTGGTCCTGCATCAAATGAATATCTGTCTTCATTTTAAGTTATCACATTTACCCAATCCAGAATATGTGTTATAAAAGAAAGAATCTAAAAGTACTCTGGTTTCCTGAAACCTCCTTAAATTGATTTTCCATCATCTATGAGATGAGATGGTGGCATAAAGATTATTTATAGCATAACTCCTGATCCCTTTAATGGTCAGTGTTCTCCATAGTTATGATGTTAAATATATACTATCTATTTGCTTTGTTGACCTCAAACTTAATATTGCTCATTTATTTTCATTAAATTACATTTTCTATTTCCATGCCAAATTATATGGGAGATCAAAATGTTTCAAAATCTGGCCATGATATGCCTGAATAGTAGTTTCACCTTGAAATTATTATAATTGAATTTGGTTTATTCTTTAGATAGTTGCATAAAAATACATAAGCAGTTTTCAAATAGGACAGGTTCTCAAAATAATCTTACAAAGCTATCAATAATAATATAAAGCTCTCACACCTTTTCAACTCAGTGTTAGTCACTGTTACATTTCAAGTGTAAGTGCTTTTTTTTTTTTTTTAAACAGTATTTTAGCCCTCATGTAATTTTATAATTTTTATCATCATAGTTGAGCTTTTATTATTATTTTTTAACTGCAAACTTTGAGATCCAACATGAAACTCACTAAATAAGTTGGGATATATTTTCTGAGCTAGATGTACCACAATGTCTTCCTTTAGTGCAGCAGACAGTGGAATTCAGGATGTAGAGATCTAAATTCTGGGTGCTGTCTCATTCTGATCAGTTGACTAGTGGTTAGGGCATTCATTTAAGCAGTAGCAGTTATGCTTAGATCTTCTCAGCTAGTGATCAGCTCAAAATTACTAGTCTGGTTAAGGTTGCTCAGCTCCAAATGACTGGATAGTTGCAGAAAATAGCATTTTTTTCAATAGTTTTGTGAATTATATGCATAATTTCATTTGCTTACTTGTCTACATGCATAAACCTGAGGTGATTCCTAATACAAAAGAGTAAATGAAACAAAACAGTTTTGATTAGTTTTCCTCAGTACAAAAAATTTTGCTTGGACTGACCAAGCAAAATTTTTTGACTGAAAGACCAAATTTTTTGACTGAAAGACCAAAAGCCTTTCAGGATTTTTGCTCATCTGTTGATTGAAAAAAGCAGTTATGAGCACAGTCTTAATTACTTCTCAGTGCTCTGATACTCGTACCATCTGTCAGAGGAACTTGTAGAAAGTTCATTGTCCCTTTACAGATTAGATGCAATTTTTCTTGCAAAATACAATTGAGTTTCCAGATACTAGAGGAGGGTGAAGACAAAGTGTATTGTTTTACTAAGGGACAAATCCAAGCTCTTTCACTGTCTTCATGAATTTGAGAAGGCTTTCAGAAAGGAACCATGCTGACTTTTCTAGTTCTGTTGGATTTTCTCACTCCCAGGTCTACATGAGAAATGGGCATGGAAAAGCAGAATGAAAATTACAGATCTACCCATTCTGTGGCTTCCTCAGAGAAATGGAGAATGGAGGGCCATGGTGGAGTAAAGACATTGCCAGTTAAGTACCCCTATTACTGAGACACGTCTGAGTCTGTAAAGTTAACCAGCAAGTTGGCACTGAGTTAGAACATTTGTTTTCTGTCAATAAATAATTATCTTGCATCATTCTAGACTTTGAATTTATTTAACCAAGAACACAACTGTGTAACTATTTCACAGGATCATAAGAGGTTTTGGATTTTAGTAAACGTAATTTTGTAGTGTAAAGTAGATGGCAGAAGAAAAGAGAAATAGTGTTAGAAGTGCAATGCTTCCCATATTTCAGAGTTAAGTTGGCAGAACAGGTTAAAAAATGGGAGATAATTAATGAATCCAGAGGAATAAATCAGCATTCACTATGAATAAGGATGGGAGAGCCAGGTAGTAAACAAGTACTTTTAAATCTGCAATACTTTAGAGACTCTTCAGGAGAGCTACAAACAGGAAAGTAAATAGACTGCAACGAGGCTTCCACTGGCTGAGTTCTTGCAGGCATAAACTTAAACCTGACATTTTCTGCTTGTAAAGAGTTTGGCTAATGGCACACTACAGGTACAGACAGCAGCATTTTCAATAAGTAGCAGGTGGCTGGCTGCTGCCTACTTTTACTCTCAGCTGGGAAGCAAAAAGGCCTTTTTGGCTTCCCTAATTTGCCTGCTTTCTAAAGCAGTAAGCATGATTTATAAATGTTTCATGTTAAAGTTACTCTTTGAATGTCACACAGCCAGGCAAATCTGTGTAGCTGGGCAGGAGTGAAAAGGGGTTAATGACAAACCTTTTATAATCAATGACAAAAGAATTTCCTCAAAATCTAAGCCACTAGCTCTCTGGGGCTCTTCCCATTCATGTCTTCATGCTACTGTTAAAGGCCTTGCAACAAATGTGTAGAGCTTTCTATTTGACTCTTACATGAACACTTTGCTCAGAGAGAATGCAGAAGAGAATGCAGCAGGTTTCTATTTCCACTTGGTGCGATTTTGCTTCATGTCTGTTTTACGGTTCCCCTTCCCTCCTATTCTCAATTGCAGATTGTATGAGGAGGAAGTGCCCCTGCTGTGGGCTTCACCTCCTTTCCATGCTAAGGTCTCAGAGATGGGAATGAAAGGCAAGAGGGTCATAAAAGCCAAACAAGATTGGACTGGGATGCTGTACAATCTATGAATATAGTGTGGAATTTAGAGGATTTCATTGTTCCTAATAGAAAAAAAGATTTAAGGTATTTAACAGTGGCCATGCCACTGTGGATGCAGCTTACTGCCTTTCTTTTGTAGTTAGGATGTCTCTGTCTCATCCTTGAAAGTATTCTGTCATGTGGAACAGGGAAACACTCCCCATAGTATGCAGGGGACCTCATTACTCAACTATGGTTGCTAATTGCTAATAAGGAGATCCCAGAAACATTGGGATCTGTCCAGGGACCACTTTATCTAGGGGAATGATGTGCTCCCCTGACCCCTTCATAGAAATTCCACAAAAAAGCCACGATGTAAAGCATATTTGGCCTGCCTGGCTCACCAATTCTACAATCAATGAATATACAGATAATATATTTGAGAGCTTGGCTTATGTAGTTATTATGCTAGAGCAGAAAAGGACACTCACCCAATCCTAGGCTTGCATAGGAAACTCTGGTGGAGTGGATGTCCAGAACAGATCCTTTCCTGCTGGCAGTCAGCTCTTAAATGGGTCCAGGAGAGGTGGAGCCAGGCTCTACCCCTTCCTGCAGCACAGGTGAATTGCCTTCACCTGTACTCCCATGGCTGACTCATTGCTTGCCTCAGGTGATTAATCAGAGGTTCAGGCCGTATTCAGCACCATCCCATACACTCCACCCCTTCACAGCATGAACCAATGATTAGGTTGACTAATGGGTGAGCTTTTCCTAATACAGAGATCCAATATACTACGACGCTTATACAATTTCATCACACCACATGTTGGTAAAATTCAAGATGAGTGACAATCAGTGAACGCTGGTATTCTTTTATGGGGCAGTGCTCGATGATGTTACTGGAGGCATGCAGCCATGAGGTGCAGGTCTGTCCTATGTTCCATCAGTCCCATATAGATCATCACCAGGTGTTGCATGTGATCTGACAGTAACACTGGAATGCTTTGATGACATTATGTTCCTTCTGGTGATCCTGAAGGCTTAAAGACCCACAGGGTGTAATACAGATGTTTCAGAGGTACCAAGAGGGGAAGGTCTGCCCTCCAGGGCAAGATACAGGCAATATTTCTATCCTGGGTCAACACTTCCGCACGTACTGGGGCACGTCCTGGCCGCCTGTACCACACCTTCTGGCTGGATGTCTGCCGCAGCATAATAATATCAGGCACCAAAGGAGGGGTCCTGATCTACCATAAGGACATGATGGGAGTCCCTTTAGCAAAGGAAATTGGAGTGTTGACCACAATATCAGTAGGCCATGTACCTATTACTGGAGGGACTACTGAGCCTCCCACCTCCAACAATCTCCCCCAAGGTGCAAGTAGACCATACCACTTGGGTCCTACCTGCACCCTCTAATGCCATTTTATTTTATGGGTACCTGGATCTAAATTCACAGGGGCAGGGAGCAGAACATTACCAATCTGGGGTCTTACCTGATGATCAGTGCCTGTAATTTGGATCACAAGCAGGGTGGCCCATGTCATCTGCAACATTCTCAGGGCACTGGGTCTGACATCTCAGGGTCTTTCATTCAGGTCCCGCAAGGTTTCATACAGTCTTCTCATCCACCCCTGCAGGGACTGGGAGTCTGTCTTCAGGGCAGCCTTAAGAATACCGTTATAACATTCAATGAGGCCTGCCCCCGTTGGATTATATGGCAGGTGGAATTGCCATTTAATGTTATTTTCTTCTGCCTAGCGCTGTATTGTTGCACCAGTAAAATTATTTCCTTGGTTTCTCTCAAGGACTTGAGATGATCCGTAGGCAGACTTCAGTTTAGTGAGTGCCTTGATGGTATATGCCTGGTTTGCTTTTGGCACTGGATAGGCCTGCAGTAGCCCACTTGCAGTGTCGATGCAGATCAGGATATATCTGGACACCTCAGACTGAGGAAGGGGCCCAATGTAATCAACCTGCCATTGCTGGAGAGGATTGTGTCCTCTAGCAAGATGGGCTGTTGCTTCGGGCAACGATCTCAGTCTCATCTTGGAGCAAGCATCACAATCCCAGCATGCCTGGACGATGTCTGGTAGCTGTATGGGCAGTCTACACGCTTTAGCAGCTGCCCCCATTGTCTTTTGTCCCACATGCCGTAGCTTCTGATGTAACCCATGGGCGATGTTCTCAGATGGTGAATTCTCAATCCATCAAACTCAGGCCAGCTTGTTGAATTCATTGTTTCCAAGTGACTGTAGGGGCTGATGACCAGAAACATGGTAGACACATACAGTCCTGTGTTTGACCATATTCCATACGTCTAACCACATGTCCTTGCCCCAGATTGGCCAGGCCTGGATAGTCCATTCCTGGGCGGTCCACTGCACAATCCAAAGAGTGAGCCCCTGGTACACAGCCCAACTATCTGTACAGATATTCAGGATACCATCACCGGCTTCCTTAGATACAACCATCCACAAGGCTCACAGTTCTGTCAATTGTCTGCTCTGACCATCCCCCTTGTCCAACCATATTGTCTCAGTAGAAGGATGGTATGCTATTGCTCTCCACTTGCTCCGGTTGCCCTTGCTGGACCCATCTGCATACCAGGCATCTTCAGGGATATTTTCCCTCTTGAACGGGACTCCTCTCTGGTGGAACAACCAGTATTTTGGTGCATCACTGTGATATCTTACTGGGCCTAGGATCTTCTGGAGTTCTTCTTTCAAGGGTGATGAAGACAGACTACTCCTTTGGCTGAGATAGGCGACCCATTGTGCCACTGTTTGTGCTTGGGCCACCCCTGTCTTAGGAAGGTGGGTCAGATCTTTCACTCACCCCTGAATCAGCAGGGTGGTCTTGACTATAACTTCAGCTGTTTGAGTTATTGGCTCTACCGCCTGTAATGCCGAATAGGCAGCCAATAACTGTTTTTCAATCATACTGTATCTTTCATCTGCTCAGTGCCAAACCTGAGACCAGAAACCAATGGAGGTCCAAACAGAACTCTGGCATCGCCACAGACCCCAACCAAAGCCATCTTGAATAACATGAACATCCAACTCGGCTGGGAGGGTAAGATCAAGTATACCCAATGCCTGGGCCTGGGTAACTGCCAATTTTGCCTGTAGGAAAGCATCCTGTTTTCCCCCAGTCCCATAGATGCCCCTTTTTTGTGAGTCTATACAGTGGCCTTAGCAGTTGCACTAGGTGAGGTATGAAAGAACGCCAATAACCCAATATACCTAGAAACTCTTGCACCTGTTTTGATGTTGTAGGGACTGGGAACACCTGAACCTTATCTATGACAGCATTGGGTAAGTACTTTGGTCTTTCCTGACCAAACTACTCCCAGGAATTTTACAGACAGGCCCGGACCTTGCACCTTTTGGGGATTTATAGCCCATCCTCTCTGTTGTAAATAGGCGGTTAATGAATTCGCTGCCTGTCCTACTGCCTCCATTGAGTCAGATGTCAGCAGGAGATCATCAATATAATGATATAGGTTAACATTATCAGGTTTTTTCCAATCAGCTACGTCACGTGCCACTAGATTATGACATACCCCCATGGCAGGACCTGAAAGGTCCACTGCCTGCCTCCCCACGTAAATGCAAACTGATCTTGTGATCTTCAGCAATTGGGATACTGAAGAATGCATTCACTAAATCACAGAATCACAGAATCACAGAATTGTAGGGGTTGGAAGGGACCTCCAGAGATCATCGAGTCCAACCCCCCTGCCAAAGCAGGTTCCCTACCGTAGGTTGCACAGGTAGGCATCCAGGCAGGTCTTGAACATCTCCAGAGAAGGAGACTCCACCACCTCCCTGGGCAGCCTGTTCCAGTGCTCCATCACCCTCACTGTAAAGAAGTTCTTGCGCATGTTTGTGCGGAACTTCCTTTGCTGCAGCTTCCAGCCATTTCCCCTTGTCCTATCTCCACTGACCACTGAAAACAGTCCGGCCTTGCCATTCTTCCCCCCACACCTTAGATATTTATAGACCTGGATCAGGTCCCCTCTCAGTCGTCTTTTGTCAAGGCTGAACAGACCCAGTTCACTCAGCCTTTCTTCATAGGGGAGATGCTCCAGGCCCTTCACCATCTTCATGGCCCTCTGCTGGACTCTTTCCAAGAGATCCCTGTCTTTTTTGTACTGGGGAGCCCAGAACTGGACGCAGTACTCCAGATGAGGTCTTACCAGGGCAGAGTAGAGGGGGAGGATCACCTCCTTTGACCTGCTGGATATGCTCTTTTTAATGCACCCCAGTAAGCCATTGGCCTTTTTGGCCACAAGGGCACACTGCTGGCTCATGGCCAACCTGTCATCCACCAGGACACCCAGGTCCCTTTCCGCAGAGCTCCTCTCCAGCAGGTCATCCCCCAACCTGTACTGGTGTATGGAATTATTCCTCCCCAGATGCAAGACTCTACACTTGCTTTTGTTAAACCTCATCCGGTTTTTTTCTGCCCAGCTCTCCAGCCTATCCAGGTCTTGCTGAATGGCAACACAGCCTTCAGGCGTGTCAGCCAATCCTCCCAACTTCGTATCATTGGCAAACTTGCTGAGGGTGGCCATTACCCCCTCATCAAGGTCATTGATGAAGATGTTGAACAAGACCGGACCCAGCACAGACCCCTGAGGAACACCGCTAGTTACAGGCCTCCAACCAGACTCTGCACCACCACCAACAACCCTCTGTGCTCTGCCAGTCAGCCAGTTAAATCTAGGACACAGTGATAGGTTTTTATCTCCCTACTCAATGTGTCCATTAGGGAGGCAATATTGGGTACAGCTGCATGAATAGGCAGCGTGACCTTATTTAATTCTCTATAATCTACCGTCATTCTCCGTGTGCCATCTGATTTTTACACTGGCCTTATGGGGGAATTCTATGGGCTGTGAACAGGTCTTATAATGCCCACTTTTTCTAATTCCTGCACCATTTTTGATATTTTGTTCTGCCCTCCTGGGAGTCTATACTGTCTTATGTTAATAACCCAGTGTGGTTTTGGCAGGCAAAGAGGCTCATGTTTCACATGGCCTCTTAATATTGCCTGCACCACCCAGATACTAATACATCTCTGTTGAAGTCTGAACTCTCCCACTCACCCCATAGAATATCTGTGCTCAAGATGTATTCCTAGACTGGGGCAATAGATACCTTATACTCCCAGGACACCCAACCCCCTATTTTAACCATATTTGGGTGACAGGAATAGTTTGTCCCCCAAAACCACCAATCATCACTCTGTCTCCATGGAATTTGTTTGGATCTCCATAGATAATTGATGTTTCTGCTCCAGTATCAACAAGTGCCATAACTCTGGACATTTTTCCGGGACCAGTAAATTGTCAACTCTACATAGGCCTCCAGTCCCATCTGGAGGCCCTAGGGGGACTAACACCCCTCATCACACCATGAACTGGACCAAAATCAAGTCTTTCGCTTCAGGTAGCTCAGGCATTGTAGCCCAAGACACGTGAGGGGACTTCTTTTTTCTATTGGGAACAATGAAATCCTCTAAATTCCACATCATCATCATCAGTACTGTTCCTATAACTCTTGGTTTCTTAGGGTAGTTTTGGAACCTCTGATTGTCCTTCAACTGTGGAGACAGCTGAAGGAGGATGTGATTGAGCTGGTGGTCGATCTTTGCAAGTCAGACCCCAGTCCGAATAAGGTTGTTAAACATTTGTTTTCATGAGACCCTTACAGGCCCTGACTGAGAGCTCTGCACAGGTGGCCTCTTAGTTTTAACTACTGGAAGCACCTCTGCTTCTTCTACTATTCTGATATGTGCCTAATGCGCAGATGCTCTGTCTCGCCCAGATCAGCTACTAACTGGGCAACCTGTTGAATCACAGCTTACGAGGTCGCCAGAGAATTTAATATAGAAAAAAAGGTCCCATATAGGTGAGAAGGGGCCTGTTGTAAGATTGTATCACGCATATCCGCCAAAAACTTTACCCTATCTGGGCTATCAAATGAGTCCTTGTATATCGCTTCTCTTATGCCCAATTCACAAATATGATTTTGAACGTCCTCCATGGAGGACCATAATCCTGTGTTTGATGGAATATCTGATTTGTTCAGCCAAACCATGCAGCATGCTGCCATTAACCAGTCTATTATTGAATGGTTCTCATTGCTATACTGAACAGCAGCATAGAGTCTCTGCCTGACAGCAGAGTGTAGTGTCATGGTGGCTAACTTTGATACTTCTGGCCCATTAACCATGATGCTTTCCACCCCTAAATCCCATAATCTAAGTAACCATGTAGGTATGCTCTATTTTGGCCTCTGCCCAAACTGCTGCACCATATCCATTAGTTCTGTTGGTGTATATAGCCTAGCCATTACATGTAAATGCGTTTCAGCAGAGGGCATTGGTCAGGAGGCACCCCTGCTGGTCTATCTTGCCTTTCTTTGTCTTTTGGGTTATAATAGGACAGAGTTCCAAGGAATCTGCCGTAAGCGGAACCTCTAAATCTGACTTAGAGTTTTTGTTTTCCTGTTCAACCAGGTACATTACTTCAGAGGTGAGTCTATCATCAATTGAAAAACTGCAGATCTGACCTAGGGACTGTAAAATTGTGGTTCCCTCCCCCCCCCCCCCCCCCCCGTTAATACATTAAGTTCCTGTTCCAGTTTTTCAATACAAGCTTTTAATAGCTGATTTTCACTTTCTAAGGTGTCTGATCTTATCTCAGCTTGATTTAAGGCATTTAACAGTGGCCATGCCACTGTGGATGCAGCTTACTGCCTTTCTTTTGTAGTTAGGATGTCTCTGTCTCATCCTTGAAAGTATTCTGTCATGTGGAACAGGGAAACACTCCCCATAGTATGCAGGGGACCTCATTACTCAACTATGGTTGCTAATTGCTAATAAGGAGATCCCAGAAACATTGGGATCTGTCCAGGGACCACTTTATCTAGGGGAACGATGTGCTCCCCTGATCCCTTCGTAGAAATTCCACAAAAAAGCCACGATGTAAAGCATATTTGGCCTGCCTGGCTCACCAATTCTACAATCAATGAATATACAGATAATATATTTGAGAGCTTGGCTTATGTAGTTATTATGCTAGAGCAGAAAAGGACACTCACCCAATCCTAGGCTTGCATAGGAAACTCTGGTGGAGTGGATGTCCAGAACAGATCCTTTCCTGCTGGCAGTCAGCTCTTAAATGGGTCCAGGAGAGGTGGAGCCAGGCTCTACCCCTTCCTGCAGCACAGGTGAATTGCCTTCACCTGTACTCCCATGGCTGACTCATTGCTTGCCTCAGGTGATTAATCAGAGGTTCAGGCCGTATTCAGCAGCCCCATACAGTTGGCAGACACACACATAAAATTAAGGCAGATGCCTTTCTTCTCTGTGCTGAAGTTTAAATACTCCTACATTTTCAGGTCTTGTTCAAAAATAAAACTTTACCTGTATCTGCAAATGTAGCTCACACAGTGCACCCATCTTCCTTAGCCGTAAATCTGGTTCACAGAATTTTCCCTTCCTGTCTCCATCCCTAACCTCTTGTCATTTGAAGCATTTTTTCTTCTCTTTGCCTATGCTATACTTCATTATTCTTTCAGTATTGCTTTTTAAAATATTTATGTGTTTTCTTTCCCTTTCTATGCAAATGTTTAATGAGTCTCCTGTAATATTTTCAAGACCCATCAAAGCCACTAACTAGTCCACAGTAAACAATTGGTTTTTTTTGTATTTTTTATTGCAAGTGCAATGATAGTATGTAAATTATATAGATGATTCTAAAACAGAATAACATTTTAAAGAGCAGTAGATTGTAAGGGGAGATAGCAACTATTAGGTTATTAGTTCTAATTTTAAAAGGAAGATAATTTGCTCCTACCCATCCTTCTGTTTCACAAAGTTGAGCCAAAAGTAAAGCTTACTAGGGAAACCTGCAAATAAATATGCTCATAAAATGCAACACAATGGTTTTGGTACATCATGAATTTTCAGTTCAAGGAGCATAGGCTTCTCTGTGTACAAAGAGCAGCAAACCTCAGCACGTTTGCCTGAGGCATTTGAAATAACTGTTCGAAGTCAGAGATTGCTGTTCAAAGCTATGACTGTAATCCACACACACACACACACACACACACACACACACAAAAAAAAAAAAAAAAAAGCTTTTATGTTAGTTATGTTCCACAGTTTTTTCAGGATTTCTATTTGTTATTGCTGATTATACTTGGACCCGTGTTTGTACTGTTTGCACATTCTACATTCTTCAGAATTAACATTTTATCTCATTATTCAACTTCGGAAGATATATAACCTAGTTTTGGTTTCATACATTTCAGCAGTGTTCTTTAAGTAAATACTTTTAGTATTCTGTGCAAATAAGTTATAAATCAGAGCCCTTCACTGTTTACAGAGGGAAATCCTGCTTAAAAATCTTGATGGTACAGTGCCCCCATTGCATATACAACTTGGCTATTCCCATCCTTTGATTTACTCTGTGCATATATTTAACCTCATGAACACAAATTGTTCCATTGGGACTACTCTTCTGTTTGAAAATATTTGCAGTGCAAGTACTTGTATTGAGGTTAATGCATAATGGAAAGGAAAAATGAATATCTTGCAGCTAAATTACTGAACCAGGTGGCAGGTTTTCCTTCTGCTCTTTGACTAGGATACAAAGTTGATTTCAGTGAGTGATATTGTTGGAGCATTCACCAAGACTATACCACTGCAGCAGTGATTGTCTTTTGTATGGAGAACTTGCTAAAATAGACTACTGTTGAGGTAAAGCTTTATACTCTTTATATATTTACTTTGGATCTGTTGTAGATAATGACCCAAAGAGCAACACAGTGCCAGAGCTTCTCGATAGAGTGGTTATTGAAAGGGTGTTGTGAAGCATATGAAATTGGTACTATTAAAGTCCTCCATGCGTCTTGGAGGAAAAAAAAAACAACTGTACTCTGAATGATAATTACACAGATATTCTTCTTAGCACCTGGTTGCTCAGCTCTTGGCTACTATTCAAGCCTGGTGCTAAAATATCCTCTGATGCAAGTGTTTGCAATCTCAATAAAAGCCAATTCCATTATTCATTAGAATATATTCAACTGAGTATATTTATGCAGTTCATCCTTACTGCCACTTCTCTGACACAGTTATACTCTTCCAGAACTTGGCTGCAGTTTGTCTATTTGGGCAGTTTGCTTGGTGCAGTCTTTGTGTAAAATCTTTTGCAGTACTTTTTGATGTTAATGAAATGACAGTTGAGCAAGCCAGACTGAGAGACTATTTGAGGTCTACGTCTTCTTCATTATCGGCGATGTTTTTTGGAGAGACTAAGGAGACATTGAACACATCCGGACAGGTTGTTGATGTGTAGAAACCTGCATGGAGATAGAGCCTGCAGCAGCAGTTAGAGAGATCTCTGTTTCTGAGCAATCCTGAAGCTGTCCTTAGGGAGAAATGTAGAATTACTCATAGACTTGAGGCCTACATTTTGTCTGAATTGATGTTGCATGCAGCAGTGTATTGTGCTGTCAGCCATTTTCTCAAGTGCTTGTATTATTCTTCCATGCATTCTTCGCAATTTTAAAATCCCTCTTTTATTATGCATACCTGACTAATTCTACATAATTGGTATCAGTCACATCAATGCTTTCACAGTATTAGTTAGATGTCTTTTCTGTCTAGTCAAACATGTTTCATATTACATGGCTATGTCATCTGTAGTGGAGTGATATACATCTGGAATAATATTCTGGACTTCTTTTACTTTCAATGTGAAGACATAGAGAGCACTCTAATTGTTGCAGCTTTCTTTTAGCATTTCATTTCATCTGAATCTGAGTCCCAGAGCATTCCTTCTGGACTAGCACAGAACTGCAAGTGTCCCACTATTCCCAAGACAGAGTATGAGGAAAATCACATCTTCTGAATGCTAGGAAATGTACAATAAAATGCTAAGGTGTTTTGTCATAAAGAGCTCCATGTTCACAAAATATTTACAGGGTAAACTGCATTGCTGATGAACTTTTAAGCGAATAGTTTGAGGCTGAAAATTGTCAAATTTTGTTTGACTTGGATGAATATACTCCATTCCCAATTACTGGTACTTCATACCTGGTTGATTCATCATAAACTTCAAGTGAAAGTTGTATCATTCCGAAACCTATACCGTACTCTACATTGTACTCTGAGAGAACACTGTGGTTAGAAAAAAATTTAGGGAGAGTCTCATCTTCTTTCCATTTATATGGAAAATGATCTGAGGTAGTTACAGATGCAGTTGCAAGCAGTCGTGTAATTTCAAACGAGTGTCTAAAAGCACAAATCTGTAAAAACAGAGAGCTGTCAGGCAATTACATCTTTTTAGTCACAACAGGTGTAAAAGAATGGTATACTGCTATTTGTAAAGAACACTCTCAGTTACTTGTCTTGTTAAATGGCTGAGTACTGGTGCATATTTAATGCTGCACACTGGAATGGTATAATGTGTCTCATCAAGCAGTTTTTGGGTATTTAAGATCAGCTGAGCTTCACTGCTGTGAATGAGATTTCTGATGTGCATTGTAGGAGACCAGTGCTGCTTGGGGCCAGCAGTAGGTGAGATGTTGCCAATGTTGCTTTGCAAAGTTGATATGCCACTCAGCCCTTTAAAAACAATGTCTGCCACAATTCACCTACATTTATTCAATTGTAACCAAAGTGTAGGTCAGGTGAGGCAGAGAAAATAAAACCATTTCATGTATGTGTGTATTTTTCACTGTAAGGCAAAAAATTACGTATACAGTCTGTATCCAGAAAGCTGCTAAAAATGAAAATCCACATAGTTAGATAGCTCTGTCATGGATTTTACACTAGTAATAATCCTTCAGAAGAGATTTTAAATAGTTCTGGCAGAATAATGCATAATATCCTTTGGCAAGATTGCTAATTGTGCCCTTTGTTAATTTCAGTGAGGCCTGAACTGAGACTTACCTACAAATACATGTAATTTGCTGTATCCTACCTCCTAGATTTTCTGTGGATAACGCTCCGTAAATAAGACAGTAGCACACATGAAATTATGTTTGTGGGTTTTTAAAATTTATTTAAAAATATTACTAATCTTCCTGCAATTCAGGAACGTTTATTAGTGTTTAATTGTTTTGCCCATAGTATGCTCAAACAAGCTACAGACAGATGTGATCTGCCATCTGATGGTTTTTCAATTTTGTGGAGTCTAACTATGGTCACAAAAAATAACAGATCTTACATTTTCTCTTAATTTTTTTGTAATTGTTAAGTAGTTTGCACATTTTCACTTACAATCAATTTTAATGTCATGCTGGGAGTTTTATTTTACCTTGTGAATTAATTACCACTTTCTGATTAAATTGCAATAGGACCTGGAGCAGGATATACAGAACCAGGGCAACAGGGAAATCAAAATTAAGTAAACTCCGGAATCAATTTTTCTGTTATCTGTAGTTATATAGATATGTTCCTTTGATATCAGAGCTTCTAGCTATGTTGAATATTTATGAACTAATAAGTCTTTCCTAGCAAAAACCATCAAAGGTGATGTCAGGTCATTTTACAGTACTGTTCTCAAGATCAACACTTGGAGTGGTGGTGTACAGGACTGCATCAACGGTCAGTGTGGTGTATGCTGAGAGCAATCACATTCCTTTGAAATCAGAGGTACTGTCGGTGCTAATTAGCAGACGTGTGAAATAATGATGTGCTTTTAATCAAGAGGTCTCAGTAGGAGCTAAGCTTATGCACATATTTTATAGTCTTTACATTGTGTTTAATTGGGACACCTCTGAGGCTACTTGCAGGATAACTGGGACAGTTGGAATTGCATCTGGTGGCTTATTAACTCTCAGTTAGTTGTAATTATGAGAGAAAGGCCCAAGTGTTTGCATCAGCACTGCATCACACTGTGCTGTGGTGTTTATCTTTTAATTTCTGTGTTTATCTTTTAATGTTCTCTCTCAAGACACTGAATATCCCTTAGCCAACAATGTATTGAAAGCTGATAAGTAATTTCAGTACTGTGACTGCAGCAGCTACCAAGCCTTCCGGTGTCTTAAAATATCTGGCATTGTCAGATTTCTGAAAGGCAAACCTAAGGTGTGGGCTCAGCCTGGGCTGCTGCAGCCACAGTGCAGGTCTGGACTGACCAGAACTGGACAACAGAGTTCTAACACATCCCCTGGAGGTGATGTGCTGCTACCAGAAGAAAGAATCGCAGAATCACAGAAAGCTCACCCCCAATCCAGAAATTCTTAATAAAAGATGCCACAATAATACACAATATAACAATAATTAGCACCAAACTAGAGCAGTTTTGATGACTGAGACTTTGATGAATGTAGTTCCTTTCAAGGGATGTTTTAGGTTCAGTGGTATAGGGCCAAAGACTTTTTCCTTCTGCAGATCGTATCCCTTCAGAAACATTTTCTATTTGTGGTCTTTGTTGTTGCTATCAAAGTCTGGGGTAAATGTTTTTTGTTGACTTTTGACTAAGGGCAAGAACATGACATATGGAAGAGAGGTGTTTGAGACAAGTTGGAGCTCCTCTTGGGATACCCTGAGATTGGATTTGATGTTAAAGTGCTTTTGGAAATACTTGGGAGAAAGTGGGGAGACTATGGAGTAGCTTAGGACAAAGATGAGAGACTCCACGTAGTGAGGAGTGGGGAGAAGCAGAGTCTCAAGCAGTGGAGTTAGGAATCTATAGGTATTTGAAAAATCACCATGGGACATCTCACCAGAAATGCATCTGTGAGTCAAATAGTTTTTCTCATACAGAGCTGAGACTTTCTATTATACCTTTACTGCTTTTATTTATTATGGTTCTAAATTAATCTGTATGTGTGGTAGGGAAAAACAAGGCTGAGCAAACAAAAGTAAGATGATATTACTGTATCATGCTACCATTGAAATTATTACCTAAAGTTACACTACAGTGCTTGTACCTGAAAGCCACATAGTAGCATTTGAAGACTGTAAATTAAGGCAGCTAAACAATGCAGGGAAAATAATGAGGACTAACTGCTTCAGCTGCAAAAGGTCTGATACACAGCTCAGTAGCATGTCTAATGGGACAAAAGATGGTAGAAAAAATGTGAGTGCCAAAATGGCAGGAGGCAAAATGAACCTCTGGGATCAGCAAAAGTGAGAACTGTTCCATGCACCTTAATTCATAATAGAAAGGAGTCCTCCTGAAACCTGACATAAATAATGCTGCTTTACCACTGCACTACTGTCCTTATGAAAAGCAACAATACTTACACTTTCTACCAGAGATGATGGGAAACAGATGGCCTGTGGGGGAAGTCTTTAATTGCATTATGTAGAGAGTAAAGATTAGGAATGACAATCAGTTTTCTTAGAAGGTTCCTGCTTGTAGCTGATAAGTATGTTAAATGTATGTTTTTATTTACTAGTACCTTTTTGCTATATATGTCTCAATTCTTTGCATCTTTCTTTTGTGGAAATGACAGTCATGCATTTTAAGATGAAAACAGTGTGGGTGGTATTTTTGTTTCTCTCTTTCTCTCTTTCTTTCTTTCTCTCTTTCTTTCTTTTTGGTTTTCTTTATTTATGGTTTTCTTTGTTTGCTTTTCACAGCTTTCTCTGAATTTTATATCTTTTGATACTAATTAGCTATTAAAATCCCAGAGAACTGTAAACCACTGACTCTGGAGAGCAGTGATGCTGTCAGATACTGTCACTTATTTTAAATCTTAAAATGTTAAAATGTTAATTCTTTGAGGCTTCATCTATTTCTGTATGTGTTTTCATTCTTACCACAATGTAGAGTTCTGTAACGGACTGTTCGTGCTAGCAAGGCCCTATTGCAGCTTGTTGTTGATGAGCAAAAGTGTTTGTTTGGGGAAAAATAAAGTTGTTATTGGGTCATACAACATTTCTTCCTGGATCCCTGTTTGTCGTCAAACTGGAAGCTAAACAAAAAAATGTTTTGAATCTCTTGGCAGTATTTTGGACTATGTATGGGGTTTGGTGAGGATAGCTGAGCCAGCTTCTCATATAACTTAGCCACCTTAGATGATGTGCTGGTGCCACCAACTTCCTTCTAGATAGCAATAAAGTTCAGCTACAGAGCTGTGAGGAGTAGACCCATCTTTGCTCACTGAAGACCCCTCCTTGTGAGGAATGGCTTTATTAAAAGCATTTTTAAAGGTCTAATTTTGAAAGAATAAACTATTGTCTTTGTGTAATTAATGTTTTTTAATTCAACATGGAATTTAGGAAGTTTTCATCTTTATACCATATTTATTTAGTAATTGCTATGAAGTTACTGTCTACAATGGAAAGATCAATAATACTCACCACAGGCAACACAATGCCTAGCAGTCTTTTCACAATAAAATAAAATGTCCCTGAAATACACCTTGCCTCTAATAAAATTCCTTCCAGCCTTTTTAATAACTACATTTTCTTCAGTGAATCTATTGTAGCTAACATTTTAGGATCAATTTAGTAGATGAAAAAATAATAACAATCATTTTTCCATGTCAAAGCATTTTGAAAAACATGAAGAATTACTGAGCAAGTGTTTATTTTATGTCTGACCAGAAACAATATTTTTAGAAACTTCGGCTGTGTTGACATTTAAAATGGGATAGAAATAGAATTGTGGGGAAAAAAAAAAGAGAACAACTCAAGAAACGAAACAGAACAAAACTTCTGTGGGCAAGCCAGATCAAAGAGATACTGAATTCCAATCTTGTGATGAGGACAGGCTTGCCCTCAGGTTTGCTGAGGTATAGGAACCAGCTGGAGAAGTTATTCTGAATTTTGAGCATTCTGAGTCTGTTTAGAGAAAGCTGAACTGAGGTTCTTATTTCAAACACACAGACAGAAACCAAGACAACACAGTGACTGGATTCACAAAATAAGCAGCAGTTCCCTAAGCAGAGAAGAAAATACTCCTTAGGAATAATTTGTCTTCTGTTTTGTTTATTTTGTACTAAACCTAAAAATATATGAACTCATTGTGTTCCCATTGATGTTTTATTGTCAGATTGGGAATCATTGAAAAAACTGAAATGTTAAATTATGATTCCATTATAGAATGCAGCAGTCAAGATGAGATGAGCGTCTGACCCAGCATTACCTCTGGATCTGATATTCATAACAGATAATCTGTGCTTAGATGCAAGCTTCCAAGTTAACCTCAGGTCTAGAAGTTACTGGCTTGACCTAAAGCTTTTAAGTCAATGGAAATCTTACAATGGGTTTCAAAGAATTTTGGGTCAGGATTTTTGAGAATAGCAAGTTCAATAATGCATTAAGACCCACCTCCTATAATTTGCTTTGGACACTGACATTGAACAAGGTCAGTCTAAAAAAAAGCCTTTGAGCTGATGATTAAGAGGAAGCAAAGCTGAAATAGTAAATGATTATCTCACAAGGAGCTCATTTGGTGCTTTAACATATTCGAAGTAAGATATTTACATTTTCTAAGGATGGCAAATGGAGACGTAAAAATACCTCTTAAGACTTACTTTATATTTCCGTGAATGTTTCCAGAGTGTGATTACCACTGTTGAGTTTTCTAAGTACAGCACCTTGACAGAAATAGCTTGTAAATTCAGTGATTGTTGAAAAATTGTGCCTTTCACCCAGTTCTTTTCTCTGACATGTTTAAGGATTCAGAACCAAGGAAACTGGAAAATGAAATAGCTCACTTAGAACGCTGGGTATTCACTGCTCAGTGGGAATAGCAAGCAAAGACAAAGCTTCTCTAAGTGTGATAAAATTTCTTTATGTTTATAATGCGCTTGTGGAGTTGCTATTCAGACAAAAGATCTCATTTGATGAAATAAATCTGTGCAACTCTTCAAGTAAATTCTGCCTGCTAATAAACATGGCCTGTAGATCAGGCAGAAGATTGCTGTGTTGATGTGGAAGCACTGCATCATCACTTGTGGTCTGGAAGGTGTAATTACAGAATGCATAAAGGGGTTGTAAAGAGCTGAGATGTGTGTTTTCTGTGGTACTGTACAAACCAGTTCTAAGTCTGCTAATGTCAAATACTGCTTATGTGGGGGGAAATCATTGTCAGATGAAATCCAGTGACTCTAGACAAGTGGAAAGAATGGTATGAAATAAAAAGTGTTCTGAAACACTATCAATCATACTCCAAAAAATAACTGTGGTGAGGCAAAGATTATTTTGGGCAGACTTTTGCACTGTTAACTTGCTACAGAGCCAAAAGCTGTCCTTGGTTATGGAGAACCATGGGCAGTATGTATGTTTATATTTTTATCAGATGCTGCCCTTTGCAAGGCAAAATCAAGGAGAAGAGAATTAATTATGCTTTCACACAGCAAGACCAACCTGTTTTGTGTTTGGAAAGGAGCGGTGCCAAAGTGAACTGCCTCCCAAAACGATTTAATAGTCAATTGTTTGTTCGAGGTGACAGAATATCAATTCTTGAAACAAAGAAAAGGGAAACGTATACTGTGGATAAGGCAGACTCAAGAGTCAAAATGTAGGAAGTAAAAACTAATGATGCTGACTTGGAAAAATTTAGCTTACATCTAAATGCTGGAGCTGAACATGCAGTCTTTCATCTCATAGTACCAAGAAAACTGAACTGGAAGGGAAAAAGAGATCTCTGAAGGTTTGCTTGCTGCTTAATCAAAAAATATGTTCTTATTTGAGACTGCTGAAAAGTCTTTGCCTCAGGGAAGTAACTGGAAATCAAAGTACAGAAGATGGAGCACACCACCATCAATGAAATTTGAAATTTCAAACAATGAAATGATGGAAAGAAATGTTTTACATTGAAGACAAGTGGATAAAATGGATGTAAAAGAGCAGGGAGAGGGTAAAAGTTGTGGAATCTCAGAATACAAATAAACATTCAAAATTAAAAGTGAGAAAAACAAAAAGCAAAACAATGCAAGAAAATTTGTAATTAACAGTTGCGTCTATGAATAAGTTGTAGCTATATCTGGAAACAGCACTGCAGAACTATTTGCCTGTTCCCAACCCTGTTACCAGCAGTTCTCTTTCATGTGAGCCCTGTTTATCCCCTGCATGTGATCAGACACAGGTTGTCTGACAGAGAAGGCTTCTGCTGAGGAAAAATGCTCTGTATCACGTTACTTAGCCATGAATTGATCTTTGCAGTTCAATGGAAAATGTGCCTCTCAACTACTGAGAACCCCATTACTTATTTTCACAAACACTTTATCCTGGAATACCTATGTTCACCATAACTGATGATACGTGCTGTATCTCTTCTGAAGTTCTGAAGTCCAATGAGACATTTAATTTGGAAAAAAAAGTGCCTTTTTAGATCTCTTCTGGTTTGTGGTTCAAGAGATGTGACTTTTTCACTAAACTATATATTATAAGAATTAAAGTCAGATGTATCACAGAATCACAGAATGGCCCGGGTTGGAAGGGTCCTCAAGGATCATGAATCTCCAATCTCCCTGCCACAGGCAGGGCCACCAACCCCCACATCTAACACAAGACCAGGCTGCCCAGGGCCCCATCCAATCTGGCCTTGAACACCTCCAGGGACGGGGCATCCACAACCTCTCTGGGCAGCTGTTACAGCACCTCACCACTCTCTCTGCAAAGAACTTCTCCCTGACATCCAACCTAAATCTTCTCTCCCTCAACTTAAAAATATTTCCCCTTTTCCTGCTGTTATCTACCCTTTCAAAGAGTTGACTCCCCTCCTGTTTGTAGGCTCCCTTTAGGTACTGAAAGGCTGCAATGAGGTCACCCTGCAGCCTTCTCTTTTCCAGGCTGAACAAGCCCAGCTCCCTCAGCCTGTCTTTGTAGGGGAGGTGCTCCAGCCCCCTGATCATCTTTGTGGTTCTCCACTGGACCCTCCCCAACAGCTCTGTCTTTCTTGTACTGGGGGTTCCAGACCTGGATGCAGTACTCCAGATCGAGCCTCAGAAGAGCAGAGTAGAGAGGGGCAATCACCTCCCTGTCTCTGCTGACCACTCTCTTCTGATGGAGCCCAGGATATCATTTGCTTTCCAAGCTGCAAGAGCACACTGCTGGCTCACGTTAAGTTTTTAATCCACCAGGACCCCAGATGAGACTCACTGGCCTCACTGTCTTCCTTGCTGCCTTTCTTGTAAATGAGAGTGACAGGACCTTCCTCCAGTCATCCCAGACCTCACCTGATAGCCCACAACTTTCCAAATATGATGCAAATATGATGATGTATGGTTCCTGATTGCATAGAAATATGGTTTGGTACAGCTGATCCAGGCAAAGATGGCTTCTACTGAGTATTTTTCATATAGAGAGTCACATAACATCAAAATAAATAAATTTAAGTCTTTAGCTGCGTACCGGAAACACTAAGTCATGGCCTGAAACAGTGACTGATCACCTAGTGGGAAGGCAGGACCAACACAGGGAAGCTCAGATGCATGCAGTGCATCTGAGTAACTGAAAGGGGTGGAGCCAGGATCCACCCCTTCCTAGACTTCATTTAAGGGTCAGCAGTGGAGGTGAAGGTATCTCCCTGGAGGCTCTTGCCTTCCTGAGACTTTCTTAAGGTAAGCAAATTTATTTATTTGTTTGTTTGTTTATTTATTTGTTTATTTTTGTATCTATGGCTGCTGCATTTGAGCTTGTCATTTGCTGCAGCTAAAACCTTTGCTACCCTGATATTATTGTTATACTTTCTATCACTTTAGAGCACTACAAGCTGTTAACCAGTGCATTAATCAAAGTAAAAACAAAAAAAAACCCCACATCTAACTAGCTAGGTTGTTTGCCATCACAGCTGCTTCAGTTCAGTGGGTTTATCAAGTATATAATCTGTCTTGCTAATTGGAGTGGGATGTAGTTCATTACAAGTGTTTTGCTCCTTCATCTGCTAAAAATTAAGATGAAAACTTCTGCTTCAGTGAGCAGAATATGCGTCACAGGCAGGTTATGGAGGCACACAAAAATCCACTGAGGCTCTGTCCTGTCAGATGGTCTCCTGCCCTGCAAGCAACGTGACATCCTCCACAACTAGGTAAACTAAATACTTATGTGTGTCCTATCATGTGGTCAGATGCCCATCAGATGAAATGCATCTCAAGGAGTTGTCTTTCCCTATGACACAGATGTTGAAATGTCAATCACATGAATGAGGGCCAAACAAATATTTGGACCAATGAGAAAGAGTAGTCAGAACCTACTGAAGAAAGACACTCAAATTTTGATTTGCCAGGAAAGCCCTGGTCCAAGGGAGAGAGGGTGTATGTACCACACCTATATTAACCCTATTGCACCTATTTCGTATAATTAGTAAGTCCATATTCCTTGAGACTCTGAATCAGTGAATATCCTTTCACCACCACCCTGCAGCTTCTGTCTCTTTCTCTAACTTCAGATTTGCCTGGGCTGACATGGATTCATGAAGGTTAACAGTGGAGAACCTTGATTTCAATGTATGTTTCTGATGTTAAATGCACCCAGGCAAATGTAGTTCATTTGTTGTCACTAAATCTAATAGAGCTGCACAGCAGGATTTGAAAGCATAATTGAGACTATTATCTCTTATACTAGTGAATGCAAAAGCAATTCTCTTGCTGAAGCTGTATCTATCTATTCCCATAATCTCAGAGACAGGTTGGTTTCCAAAATACCTGCTTGTAACATTGGCACAGTACCTACTTATAGACTGCTATGGCTGCTTAATTCAGTCATTTAGTTCTTCAGGATGTGGAAACCATACATAGGTGACTTCACCATTTCTATTTGCATAAATTTATGTGCACTGCTGATGAGTTTATACTCCAGCTGTTACAGAAACGAAGTCACACAAGGGCCAAAGGATTTGTCATGACATCAGGTTATATATGATCACACAGCATACAAGAAGATTAAACAGACCTTTTGTTTCAAATGACTTGGCACAGAGTCCAGCAAAGCATCTAAATGATTATTGTGTATTCATTGTCTAATTCCCCTGAAGGGGAGTTTTTCAGCCAGTATGTTCTCTCTAAAGCCAATATTATGATGATGCTGAAGTTAACATTCTAGTTCAGGAAAACAGTTTTGAGGGTTTATGAGAGGCCGCAGAGATGTGATTGTATATTCTGTATGCAGCCTTCAAACACCAAGGGGGTGGTGATGTATCTTCTCTAGAAGAACACAGGAAACTTTCAATTTTCTAATTTCCTTCTGGTTTTGTCCTTTAGATAGGAATGGTAAGGAAGAATGTATGCTGAGGTTGTGAGAAACAGTAACTCTCTGGTGAGTTTGTAGAAAAGTAGCCACAACAAAGGTAAATGTGAGGAGGCAAGCATTATTTATTTATAGGATCTCTCTGGTGACTTTACCAACTTGCATGAATTTGATCTCAGATTTCATTCAGTCATAGGCTCACATTCACATACTCATTAATAGTGAATGCCCAAGAGTTCTGGCCAAGATCACCGATGTGCTGCACAGGGGCACAGACTGTTGAGTTGTTCTTGGTATGTCTCTGAGGTGTTTTTTTTTTTTTTTGTCTTGCAACAGTAAAATACTCTGGGGGGCAAATTTTTTAGACTCGAGGATGTATGGTTTGTATGGTATAGTGTTGTGTGTGTGTGTTTTTTTTTTTTTTTTTTTTTTTTTTTTTTTTTTTTTTTTTTTAGAACCTTGCTTGCTTCAGTCCCTATAAATTATAATCAAGGTTATTCCTAATAGTTGTTGTTGGTAGGTTATTCCTAATTGGAGGTGGTGATGTGTGATGTGTGTGGTTTGTTTGTGGTTTGGTGGTGTGTTTTTTTTTTTTTTTTTTTTTTTTTTAAATCTGTGTCTGTTTTCCTGGTGGGCTGACAAGACAAGGAATGTTGTATGTATGTGATGTGCTTGTGCTGCAACCTGGCTGCAGTCATCCTGTTAACAAGTCATTTACTCTGTGGTCTTCTCAGGGCACAGGTCTTCAGATCTTGGCAGGCACAACACATGACTTAATTTTACTGCTGGGAAAGGTTTTCTGGGAGCAGTGTCCTGGGAATGATGTCCTCTATTATCAATACAGGCCATTCATTTAACCCTTGTTCTGTTGTATCTTCTGGTGTTCTCACACACGAACATCGAGTCATAGTTCTCTATGACATTCTTATTTGTAAGAGATTTGTGATAGAATTATCTTTTTTAAAATCATATTAGTATGAATGTATTCCCCTTTGCCATGATTCAGTCATCGTACTGAGCAATAGACATGAACTGTTTGTATCTGAAAGTCACACCAGCATGCCAGTAGAAACATTACCTCAATCAGAACTGTAGTCAGCAATTTTGAACAAGGCATTGCTGCCAGGTGGTCAGATGTCAATTTAACACTCAAACTAGATATGTCAGAAAGTTGAAACAAATCAATAAAACTATTTAGAAGAAATTTGCAATGTGAATTTTCTGGTAACTAGCTTTTTTTTTTTTTTTTTTTTTTTTAAGATAAACTGATTAGATTTAGACACTATGAATTAAAAAAAAAAAAAAAAAAGCAAAACACTGAAAGCCAGACCTATTATAGTCTGAATTATTCAACAACAAGAGATTAAGAAAATAAATGTATAAATACACTACTTTTATCTACCTGTTAATAGTCGCTATGTTATTGTGCTCTGTCTTCTTTATCCAAAGTGAACTATTTAGATAACTTATTAAAATATCTTTGGATGAAATTAACTGTCAAAAATGTTTTTTCTCCTAAAGCCAAAACATAGTATCATGCCAGACAATACAAAGAAAATCACCTCTGTCCCAGCTGAAACAGGACAACAGGTTGGGTATGAAGTGCCAACAGTCAACACGCTAGACAAAGAACAAAATTCAAGGGCATATTTGCAAATAGTAATATTGGAAAACTGGCCATGAAATAGTTCTCTTTCCATGAGAACTTCTAAGAACAGTCTGATTCTTTTTCCAGCAGAGTTCATGCTGGCCTTATACTACCCGTACATGCCTCTGCACTGAGGTTAGAGAAGAAGCATGTCCTTGGCAGCTTAATGCCAATATTAGTGCTCATTCACAGACTGCATCACCTCCTTCATCAGATCTCTCCATTGTTTATCTGATCTGATAAACAGATCTGATCTGTTTATCTGATATATCTAAAGATTTCCATCTTTGCCTACATATACAGCAGATTTATTAGACACTGGCTGCAGCACATATTTGTGTGTTCAAATGGGAAAAAAATATATGCAAGAGCAGATGAAGGTCACAACTTAAGAATCAAAAGTGGTATTAATTAGAGGTAGACTATAGAGAAACTGTCTGTTTCTTTTTCTTCAAAGAAACTTTTCATTCCTTTTGCCCTCGTAAAACAAGTAATAAAGGCATAGCTTTGCTAATATCCTCTAGATTCAATAGCTCAATTCCAAAGTCTCCCTGATTCCATGTAATATAGTGCTTGAAATTCAGATAATAGGAGCATATAGAATAGCACAAAGACAAAATTCTGTGGCAGTCCACAAGCCTGTAACAATTAAAAAAAAAAAAAAAAAAAAAAAAAGGCATTTGCATTTAAAATTTTTGAAATCCTTACCCCTTCTGAAATCAAATGTAAAGAGAACTGATTTATGGTCTCAGCACCAATGTAATAGATCCACTGGAGAAAACTTCTACCAGCAAAGATGAGATCAAGCTCTGGGACAAAAAAAAAAAAAAAAAAAAAAAAAACAAAAAAAAAACCCACCTTGGAATTGTTTTTTAAATGCCATACTTTGTGACACATCTATATGTATAAAGAGATATCTGATCTCAAAGCAGACAGATGCTTGTTTAATTGGTTAGGCTGCCTGCACAAAAATTGTTGAATTGGGAATTTTGGAATTCTCTTCTGCTAAGTCTTGCTAATTGGATTTGCTCCACAAAGGAATGGTTGGACAAAATGCAGACTCCTGAGTTAATAGATATGTCCTTGCTAACTGTCTAGGTTTTTTTGCCTGTGGTTTGAGAGCAAGAGATCACATATATCTTAATTTTTCCTGCACTTTTAAAATTCAGATAACAATGGTATTATTTTGTGATGCGTATTTTGGTCAGAGTTAATGCTTTCATAAATGTTGGTTTTTTTGTTTTTTTGTTTTTTTTAATTTCAGGGAAATATGCTGTACCTTCTTACTGACACAAAGTGCAAGCAGATGATAATAACATTGAAGGATGTCTGTGTAGTATGAAAAGTTTTTTTTTTTTTTTCTCTCTCCAGTGTATTGACATCAGGGTTGTCTTTTCCCCAACAGCAGGAGCAAAAGAAAAGAAACTCTTTTTCACTTTGCAAAACAAGAAACTTCTTTTGTACCATTGACCTTTTTTACTTTGTAACTGTTGTGAATAAATATAACTTACAAATTTATGTTGTGGCAATCTTGTAACTTTTTCTCATTGAAAGTTATTGTTCTGAAACAGTCTTTCAATCATGATTAACTTTATATTTGGCTGACTCATTTTGTCTTGCAATTAGATACATTGTGTGCATGCTTTCATCTTTAGAGAAGTAATTGAATTAGTTTGTATGTAGAATTTTTTTTATAGTTCAGACATGTTTAGTTAAATAGATAGGCTTGTTCTCCAATTGACTTACTTTGTTTTCTTTTTAAATAATCTTGCTAGCTCCGTGATAGCATGAGTTCTGCATTTTTCAGGAGGCTGAGAGCAAGATAAATGCACTGTGTTGTGGTTTTTATGGAAAAACAAACAAACAAAAAAACCCACCCACCCAAACTACTGAACTGAGGAAAAACATGTAGTGGATGGAGTCTTGCTTCAGGTCCCTGTGACTAGAGAGATGCAGGCCTCCCAGTATGGACTTCATTATGACATCTGGGCTCAAACTCTCAGCAG
The DNA here is from genome assembly GCF_023343835.1 of Lagopus muta. Lineage (NCBI taxonomy): Eukaryota > Metazoa > Chordata > Aves > Galliformes > Phasianidae > Lagopus > Lagopus muta. The sequence continues at coordinate 37,158,784 of NC_064438.1, forward strand.
TATAGATCCTGCCCTGTGTTTTAGAAGGAGCCCCACAGATGAGTTCTTACACCAAGAGTAAGTGCTGACTCTTCCTACGTTCTCTATCTCCTATTATCTATCTCTATCTCCAATGCTCTAAGCTCATGGGTCCTCACACCATTTTCTTCTGGGGCAGATTTTGGAGGAACTAAGGAAGACTCCATATCACAAGAATGTCATGACAGACAACGTATTTCTTACATGCTGGTAATTTTTTTTCCTCATTTGTTTATTTAAAAGTTTTATCTGTATTTTTTCGCTTGAAACATTAGCAATCTGGTGTAGTTTACTTCTTCATCACACTATACTAAGACATTTATTTTGTATTATCGTATCACATAAATTATTATGTTGCAGTGATATTGTAATTCAGTGCAATAGCACTTACATACTACTACACTCCAGAAAATATTGCAGGCTTCAGGCAGTTCCAGTGTTAAGATGAGGGACGTACAGAATAATTGCACTAGCATTTACAGAATAAGCCCCTTTTCTTACTGTTCCTCAGCTGAAAATGAGTCAGTGATAGTGCTAATAGTACTTGAAATCAGGCTTTGAGTGAATCAGACATCTGAAGAAACAACAAAACAAAAACGTTGCAGACGTGCATAGAGATAATTAAATTTTTGATTCTAGAGATATGATTAATCCCTTCATGAAAGTAAGTAATGAATGTGTACTCATAGAGATTCTCTATATAAAATAAACCTGAGAATGATAAATTAAGTAATTTTCATAGTCTTACTGATGTTTTGCTAGCACTGTTAATTTGTACCTCCACATGATACTTCTGTTCTTTGACTTTGTCAGCTTTGAATGTGCCTGTGTATGTGTTTGTACAAGATATTGACTAACTTCTTTACCCCATTACATGGTACTGGATTTGATTTATTTTGAATATTGATATTAAAAACAAACAAACAAAAACAACTGTGCATTTATAAACTTGAGTAAAGCCTTAAATCTCTTTTAAAATCACCTATTCTCACTATTTTGTACTGCAAATGGGGGGGGAAATTATGGCAACAGCAGAAGAAATATCATATTCTATGACCCCTTAGAATAGCTAAATTTAGTAAATGGAGGGAAACAATTCCTATGAATACATTCATAAACATTCTACTTCCCAATTATTGTCTGCAATACTAATACCTCTTCAAACTCTGTTTATTCCCTATTAATTTAGATAGATAATGTTATTCTCATGCTTCACGTTCTAATTATCTAAACTAAACCGTACTTTGAATTTTGTTAGACATTAGTTTGTTTGGATGGCTCAGTCCCATACCTAATGAACTTTAGTCCTCTGGATTAACTATTCCCATATAACTCAGTTCCTCTTTCCCAGAGCTCTATGAATTATCTGCCTGTTTAGTCTGTACATTCATCAATGTAAAGTACTTTTTCTGCAAATTAGTAGATCAAAACAGAATGCTCTACTCAGAATGTAGTCCATGCAGGCCTCTATTAAATATTTACATATTTTATATATATATATATATATTATATTTATATACATAAATATCCTGGAGCCAACCACTATGTGAAGAGCTGAGCACCTTCCTGATTTGTGAGATAGAAATTGTTTCTTTCACAGTCCCAGATCTCTGTAACAGACTGAAATAATTGGTTTAAGCCATCTTTAGAGCATTTTCAGAAGAGTTGTGCCTTTATTTTTGTGAGTCATTTCAAACACTGTTAATTACTTCTTGATACTTCTCCTGATAGCTTCCATCCCAAGTCTGCCAATGCCCTTATAGGCAGGTCATTTGGTCAGTAACTTATACAATTGTATCAAATGAGAAAGAAGAGCCAGCTCTGGATTTGCTGGACTATTGTCAGACTGACTAAATTTTTGCTATAGCTCATGCATTATTTCTACTGAAGTCAGTTACTTAACTCTTGGATTTTTATGTTCTAACCCTCCTTTCTCTGAATACTTTATTTAATATTTAAGCATTCAGAGGTTTATTGTGCATCCACTTCCTCTTTTTAGTGTTGTGTGACAGTGACCTACAACACAGCTCATTTTGAATTATAAGGTGATTTGTTTTATTATAAGGTCCATATTTTATGTAAAGCAACATTGCCTTAGACAGATCTGTATTTATTTGTTCCCAGTTCACTTTCTTTAAATGTTATTAGTATGTAGTCATGCATAGAAACACTCTTGATGTGCTTGATTTTATGATGACAGGCATTGAAAGAGCCAAATAGCAAGGCTACAATTTCAGTCTCAAATAAAGAACGCTACCAACGAAAACAAGCAAACAACCACCACTGCAAATGCACAAAAATCAAATGCACAAAACAATAAAGTAGTCTGGGCTGTAGAGCTGAGTTCACAGCTTTTGTTTGTGCAAATATAAAAGTATATAATGACTATATCTGAACATTAGAGTGGGAAGAAGCTCACAGAGAGCTGGAAGCTCTTTGACCTTGCAGAGGAAAAGACAACAAATGAAGTTGTTAATTTGGACAAATTTGAAGTAAAAATAAGGTGCACACTTCAACAGTGGTGACAATTAACTACTGGACTATCTTACCGCTACCTGTGGTAGCATCTCCTTTACTTGGTCATTTTAATATCATTATTATCTCGAACACTTATCTGTCAAAAGAGATGGAAACACATGAAGGATAGATCTATCAAGAACTGTTAACTGTGGGAGACCACATGCAGTTTCCATAACAGACTGTCTTTAAATTGCCAAATGTGAGAAATAAACAGAATATCCTGTAAGAAGTATTCCTCAGAACATACTCTGTGTTTGTTACTTGCTACCATAGGAGATGTTCTTTGGTACATGTAAAGGCCCTTACATTCTTAAAGAAAATGCAGAAGAAGGAAAGGAAAAGGAAATTCTACAGCATTCCTAAGAGAATCACAGCAGTAATTACAATAACGCTTATTTCTGAACTTGAAACACCTGAAAAAAAAATTCTTGTGTTGTATGAAAATTGCAAGCAGGCATACAAGAAAAATTTAATGATATATTGACTCATTTGAGATATCAGTTTCCACAGAGGAGGCAAGTGCACTGAGAAGAACACAAAACAGCTTTAACACTGCAGTCAAATGCATTCTAAATATTGAAATAAAATCATTGCTTTTGTTTTTCAGCCTACCAAAACTTACAGGTTTATGTTCATCACAGCTTGGCACAGACAGATAAAATAGAGACTAAGTATTTAAATATTTTGTGAAGATCAAAGAGATTGCCAAGCTGCAACAGCAAACAACTGTCAGACATGTTCCAATAACTATTTATCTATACTAACTGCGGTCCAACCACTGAACTAAAAGTGGTCTGGCAGCAATTTGTAGTACCTGTTTGGACAAACATGTTTAATACGAGGTTCAGGAAGATGAAATTCCTACTATGAGAAATCAAGCAGAAAAGCTATTCAGAATGAAAAATGACTATCCTAATAGTCATTTCATATCTATCCTAAGACAGAGTGCAAGATTTATCAAAAGTGATCAATCTGTACACCTAAAGAGCTATAATCCATACAAGGCAAATTGATTCATAAATTGATCTCAACTGAGAATGCCAAAAATTAATATTAATAGATTCATTTCAAAGGCAATTAAGAAAAGTTTGGAAGGAACATTTACAACTCCTTACCCATGTCTCTCATTTTTAATACTGAAATGTATTTTCGATGCAATAGCAATGAAGGCTAGCATCTAACAAAGAGATGCTATACGGAACACGCAAAAATAAGGCTGCAGAGTAGGTTTCTGTTTGGATATTACCATAAGAAATGTCCATAGGGAAAAAAAAAAAAAAGAAAAAAAAAAAAGAAGGGAGGCTCATTGGTTTATCCTGCTTTAAGTGTGGAAGAATAAAACTTATCCTTTCCCAGAACGCATATTTCCATCAATGTTATTTAATTTGTAGGAATGTTCATCATCACCTTGCTGGTAGATGAATCTCAATTTTGTGTCATCTTTTGAGGTTTGACTGAAATGTTTTCAATGTTACTGCTGATGAAACCTGGAAGAGGGAGCTACAGGCCATCTTTTTCTTCAATTTCTGCCTAGCAATTTGTGAATAAATTACTCACTAACTACATGTTCAATTAACCCTTCCACACTTCTCTGTTCCCTTCTGTTTAGCTCATTTTTTTCTAGGCTGCAGTGAATGGGTACTCCTCTGGGCTATGTAAAATATTTGGCTGTCCATTAATGCCCAAACTACCTAGGCATATCTCCAGCTTATTTGTAACGCTGGGGAAAGACCTTCATTTAAAGGCAAAGCTAACAAATCAATGACATGATCTCAATGGTGCTTTAGACTTGCTGTTTGAAAGCTATTATATTGCCTCTGGATTCCACCACTGTTAACACAAAAAGAACTAGATGAATAAGTAGAGCTAATGAACTAAAGAAATGCTTAGTTTATAAACTTTCCATTTAGAGACTTAGTTTTGATTGTTCAAAAATTGGGAGGTTGAAAGTCTTCTATTTATTAATGATATTCACTGCTAATGTATAATATATAATGCAGAATGGGAAATTACATTCATTCTAAATACATCCAGGATAATATTACTATAATGTTTAGTTCTTATGACCACGGCAAAGAATGGAATCTTTTAAAACACTGACGAAATCCGCAGTGTCTTTGAAAACTGTTGACTAATGTACGACATACTAGTATGGGGGAAGAAAAGCCAGAATGTTTATGGTAATCACATGTATAGTATACTACGTTTTTTTTCACTGATAGTGGTTTTTGAGAGGTGAGGAAGAAAATGGTTGAAAACAATGACACTTTTCTACATGTACATAGACACACATAGATCTTTAATCTTTTCTAGTTTATTGTAGACTTTGTGAGGCTCCATATTTCCAAGGAAATAATTCTAAGAGAGTTGTACTTGTTTATCCTTTCTGTAACATTACTGCTGTCAGCGCTATTTTAATGCTCATATTATCAAAATGATGGTAGAGAGAAGTTCTGGCATGATTAAATGGTTTAGAAGAGGTTTTCCCATTCTTTTTCCACTTTATAATGCTATTTTTCATAACTATTAACTGTAACAGAGAGTGGGAAAAAAAGCCTGCCAAAATCCAGATTGGACTCATTTGCTTTCTTCACAGATGACGAAAGAAATCATCACTTTGAAGTTATGAAAGTGAAAAATATAAAACTTGCTTAAATATGCTTATAAGTTTTGATGAGTTAATGGCTTTTTCTTGGGATAATTAGTCCTTCTGGGAATGGTAGTTCTCATATTTTCTATTTATTTATTCTTGGCATCTTGGGAACCTCCACTCTTAATTTCCAGTGAAATTAACAATGATTAGGCTCAGTTGCTGGTTTTAACTGACCTGTGCAGAAAGTGGCATCATCATTATGGTACTGAAGCTAGGCGATCTGGATTTAACTTTTAGGTATGTAACTTGCTTACATTTTATCCTCACTGTAGAATTCTGATGTGCTTTTACCTGCCTATCCACTGGACAAATCACAATTGTTTTGTAATTGATTTTGTGAGATAAGGTTATAAGGTCTTTCCATTTTTAAAATTAATTTAGAATATCTTCAAGACCATTGTAAGTCATGTTGACCAAAATTGGAGAACTACGAAGAACTGAAATGACTTCATGTGGGATCCTTCATATTCTCTGATGTTCTACAATTCTGTGATTCTCTGATGTTCTCTTAACAGCAGCAGTATCAGTGTGCATGCCTCTCCATCACACCTGCCCAAGAAACTAGTTCTTGGTTTTGAATGCAGAGTTTATCAAGATTTATCTCTGTCTTCAAAGAAGACCTCTGGTAATGATTTCAGTAAGTTCCATCTCTCAGGTCATTGCATCCTTTGAAAACATTTATCCAAAAAAAAGTATCAAAACTGATGAAAGTTATGTCATGGAATCAAAAGAAAGTCTGGTCCATGGCCTATTTAAGGTATGGTCACGAAAGCTGATCTTGAAGAATGGGCCATAGTATTTCAAACCACGAACAATCCTCTTAATTAAGACAGATTATTGAGGAATATGAGAAAAATGGAAAACATCTTTTCTACAAACAGAACTCCTGGCTTGACTAGTCACGTTAGCTCTAAGATATACTAGTGACAGAGATGTTGTAAGGCATTTTGAAGCACCAAAGCTTTACATTTCCCATTACCTCTATCCAACCACCACTCTTGTTATCTTCTGCTTTCCCTGCATCTATAGACCTCACCTCACTATAAAGCTGCTGAAACCGGCAGAGATCAAAGATGTCAACCACACGATATGTCTACTTCAGAAAGGTACTGGCATATCTTAAACTGCCATGCTGCAGCACAGCAGGTATATTTGGGATAACTAGTCCCAGAGAAGTCACTTGGAATTCTGCTGAAAAGAATTTCCTAGATATTTTTGATAATCCTATCCTGTAGTAATGGATTTGTTGATAATGGAGTAAACATCATGCTACTGCTGTAAGCTTGAGAGTAATGAAGCTTTAGTTAAATATGGCACTTGTAAAAAGCAGCATGTTTTTCTGGTTGATTTTTTACTTTCTTTGACTTTTGAATTTGCTGATGAAACAGTGTAATAAAAGAGAAAATTCTTGATAATTTCCCCTGTTATTTTGCAATTACACATTTAGAAACAAAGTGGAATCTAGCTCTCAGAGTGTCCCAAGCTCATGGGAGGGCACATCTGAGTGACATGCCAGAACAGATAGTGAGGACAATGTTACCTCAAAATGTACTTCCTTCAAATAGCCTTACTTTCCTTCTTAGCTGAATAGCTTTATGAGTACTGCAGAAAAGATGGAAGCTACTCCAATTAGATAAAGTACTTTAGGTGGAAGATCTTATTGATTTTGGAAATTGTAAGTTCTCTAAGACTGTCTTATTGTTATCTAGAGAAGCACAAAAAGAAGAACAAATCAAAATTGTTGTACACACTGTGAAGAAATAGATTTGATTTTCAAGAGCTTGGAGTATTTCAGACTCATATTTTGCCAATATGGAGGCATGGGTGAAATAGCACTTAGAATCCAGAGCCCCATTTTCATGGTCTTCAAAACTCCAAGAAAATTACTTTTTGCAAGATGTTGGAATGGTTAGTGCTGTCTATTGCTTTAAAGGGCTTCTTCATTGATTTTCATAAGGTTATTTGAATCGCTTTTGGCTAACCTAGATGCAAGATAAAAATTGTGATTTTCTGTGACTGCAATTGCAGTTCTCTGAACTGAAAGCCATGCAAGTTGTTTGTGATTAAAAGTTCTATACCAGTGGCATTGAAAATGTGGCCTAACTAAAGCATCTGCATTAAGTAGAAGTAGTAGAATCTATTTGACACTTCAAATGCCAGCACAAATAGAAGAAGTTTGAAGGATGCATCACTCCATTCCTTCGACCAGTTCAGATGGATTTCTTCTTTTTCCCCCTTTTGAGGACTACCTACAATAAAAAGAACCCTGTGTACAATTAGTCTAAGGCCTAGATGGATATGGACTTGATCAAGTTACATCAGAGAATAAGCAGTAATGGGAGCCAGAGGCAAAGATAATTGTCCTTTCTGTCCATGAACCAGACCAGTGTCCATGAACCCCTCTGAGGTCTTTGAATAACAAATTTCTGAGCAATATCTCCTCTCCTTCCTCTTTGAAAACTAGTGGAAGACTGAGGAACTAAAAGGTTCCGACCGGATATTAGGAAAAACTTCTCTGAAAGAGTAGTGGGACACTGGGACTGCCCAGGGAGGGAGTCACTGCCCCTGGAAGTGTTCAACATACATGTAGAGATGGTAGTAAGAAATATAGTTTAGTGAGCAACATTGGTATATGGACAGTTGGACTATACATGATCTTAGAGGTCTTTTTCAACCTTAATGATTCCATGCTTCTACTCAGCCTGTCCTTAATCTACACAAATGATGGGTGGAGGGTATACAGTCCAGGCAAATTAAAGAGGTGGCATAAAATTAAGATTTTTTTTCAGTGCTGACCCCAGCATTGAGGTAAATAGCCTTGTGGAAGCTCAGTGCAGCACAGATCCATGCCAGACGTCGTCTGGACTCAATGGAGAAGTTGAGGCAACCAGCACTCCTCACCCAGGAAGATTTATACTACATATTGGGCTACTGCTTGATACATCCTCACTAAATAAAGAGGAGGGGAAGGGGGGACAGTGGCTGCTCCCGACTCCTCACATACCCCCAGCCTCAAGCAATGGGAAACTGGGTCTGGGTTCATTTTCCTCACAGAGAGGTGATGAAATAAGGAAAGAAGGTTGCTCGGTTCCAATTACACACTCCTACATGGTTCTGCTAGTGATTGCAGTGGCAGCTTGCTGCTTACTTGAGAGTCTAAACCACAATCACTTTGCAAAATGAATCTCAGCTTCCTCACTTAACATAGAATTAAAAACTTGATGAATAGCACATTCTAGCAGTAATATTTGTTAGTTCTTCATTTTATGTTTTTAAGTAAAGTAGCATATGATAAATCATATCTAATAACTTCATGATTCTAAGTAGGTCTGATTTCTGCAGTAATTTATGCCTACTGATATGTGGATTGGCAGCTGTATGGGAAATGTTGAGTCACAGCCTGAACCACTGATTGATCACCTGAGGCAAGGACTGAGTCAGCTGCGGGAGCACAGGTGAAGGTGATTCACCTGTGCGACTGGAAGGGGTGGAGCCTGACTCCACCTCTCCTATACCCCATTTAAGGGCTGACTGCCACTAAGGATGGATCTCATCCTGGTGATGTCTCCTCTCTGGAGTTCTTTTATGTAAGCCTACATTGTTGGATACAGGTATGCATTCCTTCCCTGGTTGTTTCTTTTCCCATTTTCACCTGGACAATCTTTCTAGCTGTAACACCAACAGCTGCCTCTCTGGGCAGCTGTAACACCTGGCTTTGGTGAGCCAGGCAGGTTAAAATATTAAAAGAAAGTGTTTTTCCTTTGGAATTTAAATGGATCAAAGCCTTTAAATGGATCAAAGGGGAGAACATTATCCCTCTAGATAAGACCATTCCTGGACTGATCCCAGGATTTCTGGCTCACCTTACTATGAACTCACAAATATAGTTGAAAAATGGGGTCCCCTGCTGGTTACTGGGAATATTTCTTCCCCTTTCCACAGGGCGGATTATTTCCATGGCTTAAATAAAAATGTATTAGTCTCGACAGAATGCCAGCTTGCTGCTTCTACCATAGCATAGCAGCTGTTAAATGCTTTAAATCAGGCTGAAATGACAACAAATACTTTAGTAAATGAAATACTTCAGTAAATGAACTATTACAAGATTGGATTGAGAACTTAGAGCAACTTGGAATACTGATGGGGAAAAAAGTAAAACCTAAACTTCCCGATGAAGCAGGTCTGTAAAGTTTCATTAAATGATACCCACGTTCCTGAATCAATGAACCTGATCAATCCAGAAGACAGGGCTTCCAAATTGGATCTCAAAGCTCTATCTGTGATAGATCCCCTCAAGATCTGTCCCAAAATAACTCAAAAACAACAAACAACAACAAAAAAAAACAAAGATAGACCAGCAGGGGTGCCCCCCTGCCCAAACCCATCTACATGTAACAGCTTATCCTTAGGGAAATAATAAATTTGGTACAAAAATTCTGACAGAAGCCTAGAAAGAAAATACCAGCCTGGCTTCTGAGATCATGGGATTCGGGGGCAGAGAGTGTCATACTAAATGAGCCAGAAGCTTCCAAACTGGCATCTACTACTTTTCACCCTGCTCTTAGACAGAGGTTGTATGCTGCCCTTCAATATACTAATGAGAGCTATTCAATGAGAGATTGGTTGATGGTAGCATGCTGTCTGGCTTGGCCCAATAAGACTGACATTCCATTGCTCACAGGTTTATGGACCTCCATGGAAGACCTTCAGACTTAAATTCATGAATTAGGTATGTGAGAAGTAATATATGAGGAAACTCTTGAGAGCCCAGACCTGGCAAAATCTAAGGAGGGAACGAGAGACCTGATTTTACAACAGGCAACTTCCCACTTTTATGGAACTTTTAGTTTCCATATTGAACCCCCCTAGTGACCTCAGAGGCTGTTATCCAACAAGCTGCTCAGCTGGTAGTTGATGTGGGGGAAACAGAGCACTTAGGAACAAGGAGTAACGTTCAAGTAATAGAAGAAGCTGAGGTTCTCCCAGTTAAGACCAAGAAGGCTGTCCCAAGGCACCCCAGATCAGGCCCCACACAGGTGTCTTGAAAACAAATGTCTAATGATCTCATACGAGCAGGGGTTGCCTTTCCCAAGATCAATCAACTGCCTAATCATGTTTTACTTCAATTATGGAAACAACTACAGAATGATCGGAAATTTCAAAATACTTCCAGAAGAGTGGGAGTACATTCAACAAATACCAATAAGAACTTGGAATTTAGAGGACTTACAGTCTCTAATAGAAGGAAAAAGCCTCCACAGGTGCCCCAGGCTATGATGCCTGAGCCATCTGAGGTAAAAGACCTGGATATAGGACAGTTTATGGCAGGGGATCATAGTTCCCCTAGGGCCTCCAGCTGGGACCAGAGGCCCTATGTTGAACTCACAATTTTTTGGTTCTTGAAAGAACATACAAAGGGTTATGCCATTAGTAGACATGGGTGCAAAAACATCAATTATTTGTAGAGATCCAACTAAATTTAATGGGGATAGAGTGATAATAGGACCCCTATCATGTCCCTGTGGCAGATCAGGACACCCTCTTTGGTGCCTGATACAGTTATGCAGCTGCAGACATCTGGCCAAAGGGTGTGGTAAAGGCAGCCAGGGCATGTCCCAGTGCAAGCTCAAGTATTGACCCAGGATAGGAATATGGCCTGCATCTTGCCCTGGAGGGCAGACCTTCCCCTCCTGGTACCCCTGAAACATCTATACTACTCTCCATGAGTCTCTAGGATCACTGGAAGGAGCAAAATACAATTAAGTGTTCCAGTGTTGCTGTGAGATCAAGCGCAACACCCGGTGACGGCCTATGTGACACTGATGTAACATAGGATGGACCTGTACTACACAACTGCATACTTCCAGTAACACCACCAAGTACAGACCCATGAGAGAACACAAACCTCAACCACACACTGACTATCAATCATCTTAAATTGTGCCAACCTGCATTGCAACTGGTAACTGTATAAGCATTGTGGTGTCTTTGGATCTCTGTATTAGGAAAGGCTCACACTCCAGCTGCCTTTATCATTGGTTCATGCTTTGACGGGGTGGAGTGTATGGGAACTGGTGAGTGATGGCCTGAACCACTGACTGATCACTTGAGGCAAGGACTGAGTCAGCTGTGGGAGCACAGGTGAAGATGATTCACCTATGTGACCAGAAGGGGTAGAGCTTGGCTGCACCTCTCCTACACCCCATTTAAGGGCTGACTGCCACTAGGTAAGGATTTCTTTCTGGAGTTCCATCCTCTGTGGAGTGTTTCCTGCAAACCTAGATCTTTGGATATAAGTGAGCATTCCTTCCTTGTTGTTTCTTTTTCCATTTTCACCAGGATAATCTTTCCAGTAACATCAACTGTAACAGCAGCATATCACCATCAGCCTCCTTTTGAGTAATGGATTCAGTGTGGAATGCCAGAATATCTGTTGTGCTGTCTCTTATTGATCACTTTCATGATTACTGTATAGTGGAAAATAAAAATCAAAGCATTAAATTTTAGTTTAAAGCAAGCTGATTTTCTTAAACTGGGTCTGCAAGGTTAGTTTATCCTTTCATGGATGGATGCCTCCATCTGCCTTAATGCCCCGTAAAATCACTGGTGTTTATGTCATGTGTAGAGTAGGGACAGTACCCATTTCACTTTTGCATCTTTAATATAAAGAATTGATCCTCTTCAAACCATAACCTTTCTGCCTATCTTTCATACTTCAGCCTGGTAGCAAAGCCAGGTTGGGCTCCAAAGCAAATTAGGACAAGAGTGTACAGGCTCTGAATTTTTCAAATGGAGAAACAGAATTAATGAGCGCAAATATTCATTTAGTGACCTCATTCTCCTCTCCAAATAGACATGACCTATTAGCTCCACAGAACAATAGAAAAGGCACAAGTTAGATGAAATCTCAAGAAAATGCTCTCTAAACATGTATTTCCTCATTAATGACTAGATGAGGAAAACAACAACAGTGTCAAAGGGAAAAGAGAAAGGTACAAGGTTTTCTGGGATGAGGTTTAAACACCTGGATTATTTCCCTTTCTGTTGTCCTCAGCTGATAACATAAAACATTACTCATTCAATAATGAATGATGTTGGTGAGTGGACTCTGCAGACGGGCTGATTTCAGTCAAAGATTTTTAAATAACCAGTCTTAACCTTCTTTTCAAACAAGGAAGTAGGAAACCTTGTTTTGTAGATTTATCTTTCTTTTGTTACTCTTCTAAGATGCACGTGTTCTTCTTCTGATTGGAATAGCCACTAATAAGTCAGTCTAAATTCATCCAAAATTAGGAATTTCCTTATACTAATCAGTATATTGGCATATCTCTACTTGCATGAATACAACTGCCACACACTTCCTGATAATTGTAAGTTTAAGAAATTCTTTTGCTTATCCTACCATTTGCCAATAACAATCTTTGGGGAGAGCACTGACAAGGAGTTACGTTTTTGTCACTGACTCATGTACTGCCCGCTCACAAATGACAAAGCTAAAGAGGAGTGTTATTCCCTTTGCCCCTTTCACACAACTGAAGAATTGGGAACAGCATCAAGTTGCTGTTCTGTAAAGGTATCTGATCCCAGTCCAGTCAGTCTGCCATGCCTGGAGGTGTTGATGAATGCTGTTACCAGCCTCTGCCTGCTGTATTCAAATGCTAAACCAGCCCTGGTCACTGAGAGCCCTGCCTGGCTATGTTTCACCCTGGGTTCCCCCTGCTCTCAGCTCGCCTCTCTTAGGAGCAGCTTGTTCTCATTGCTCCCTGACTATCCAAGACAGGATTATGATTTCTACTTTTTTTTCCCTGGCTTTTATAGATTGCTATGTGATCTGTACATAATACTCAGAAAAAGGCAAAAAGCTGAGCATAAGCACATCACATGCCCAGTACTCGAGGGAAAGGCAAACCACCAGCTATGGACTTGGAGCCTGTATGTGATAATGCTTTCCCTGGAAAACTAGAGGCAGATGAAAGAGAGAACCAGGATAATCCTCTCAACTGCTAAGAGACCTTGATTATGTAACACAAGTGCCCCTAACAGCAGAAAATGTTCTTTATTCTTGGTTAATGTTTAAAAGCTTCAAAGTACAATGCTGCTATGGCTGTGATTGAAAAGGACAAATTCTGCTCACAAATACACATCAAGGTTTTCTTGCTTATACCCAAAGCCTTTTTTTCCCTTTCAAAATACTGACAAAGGTGTTGCTTAGAGAGACAACAACAGTGGCTGAAAACTATTTAACTGACTCCAGGAGCTTAGGGCCAGTAGGATAATGCAAAAAGCTTTCTCTTGTCCTGTGTGGCTTGTAGCACTGGTTTTTGTCATACTAACACTCCTGTAAAACGTTAACACTCATGATAGTGTAAAGGTAGGTAGACTCCAGCATTCAAAACAGCTGTGTAGTCTGAATTCCCATTTCAAAGGAATCCCTTGCACTAGCAGAAGTGTAGAAAGCATAGTATATTTGGAAGCCAAACACATGAGGTGGTTTTTTGTTGTTGGGTTTTTTTTTTTTGTTTGTTTGTTTGTTTGTTTTTCTTCTCCCTAATTTGTCACAGGTATAGAAGCACTGGAAGCACTTTGGTTTGGAAAAATCTAACATTTGTTTAATTGGTTGGAGTATTTCATACTCTCTCTCTCTATATATATGAAATATATATACATATATATTTCATACTCTATATATATCTCTAAGGTAACAGAAGCTACATTAGTTCATGGATGCTTTTGGCCACAAAGCTACTTTAGATTCCCCAAGATGCTCTCCACTCCTGGGAGCAGCACTGGTTTTTATCATCTATTGAGAAACTGGGACTCTGAGATTTGCTGTAGCATCTCAGGAGCACAGATTGTCAGAATCTTTCCCAGACCAACATTCATTTCAGCAATAATTTAAGGAATTAAACTGACTCATTAAGCCACATTCCCTAAACAAACAAACACAACCAAAAGCCCCAAATCACTGAGTACATATTTTGTCTTCATTTCCTGATCTTGTTGAAAGACCGCAAGGGTGCTGGAACCAAACTAGCAATCTTGTGCTGCTATGAGTGCACAGGAGAATAGATACTGAAAACTAAACATCATTTCTGATCTACAATGACTTTTTGACAGGAGACTGACTTGGATGGATCAAGAAAGAGGAAATCTGTGGTGTCCTACTGAGTTTGTTTTTTTTTTGCTTTTCTTTTTTTTTTGGTAAAATCTTCCAAGAGTGGAAAAAGTGTGAAGAACATAGGAGTTGAGGGGGGAACTGCTCCACAGCACACAGCATGTGCCACTCCTAGGAATCTCCGCCCCACCTCAGTGACAATGCCAGTTGCTCCTGTGAAAGGCTATGTGAGTTGGACCTTGAGACATCTTTCCAGAAACAACATAACCATCTGAATCTACACTAATATATTTGCTGATTCTCTTCATTGTTAATGAGGACAGCACAGGTTGTTTTTACTAAGTTACACTCTTACCAGATTTTTAAGTTTCCTCTCTCAGAGCTTGAGGTGGAAAAAAATAGTTTCTGCAAAACTATCAAAGATTCATTAAGATGGTGACAGAGAACTTGACTTTCTTTAGGTTCCTACCCTAGCCACCACATACAGTGTCAGTCTTCTCTTTTTCCTCATATGAAGTAGCTGGGATAACTTCAACATGTTTTCTGGTCTCTGACTATAAGGTAGGACCAGGACTGAATTTGAACTTTTTAAGCCCTGTGAAATGGGGTATTCTGGAGAGGATCGCAATTGGAAAGGGGATTCTCTCCTCCCAAGTAAAGACTTGAGCATGTGGTGCTTGAGCAGCAACAGGTACATCCCACAGGCCTGGGAGTCAATGCATATCTACCTTCCAGAGACTGCCTACATTGGTTCTGAGAATCCCTGGCTGGCAACCTCAGTGTTTCTTTCTCAGCTCACTGGTTTCTGGGAATTCTTTTCTTTCATTCCACATGCTTCACTTTTTGTTGTCCAAGGCAGTTGAACAACTATCTTGAATTCCTCAAAGCTCTGTTGGTCTCAAGCACTTCACTGAGAAACTAAGCTCTCGTTTCTTACAGAGCAGTTTAGGTCCAGGCATATGAAGGAACACAGAAAATCCCAGGTTACCCAATACCTTCTTGAATATATGAGAGTAGAGACTAAGTCATTAGATGATCTTCTCCTCAGGTGCATTGCATAAACAGATAATGCATAGACATCTGAAGATAAACAAAGTTCATAGGGAGTACTGGAGAGAAGATTTTCCCTTGAGGATCACAATTACTCTTTGTATGCTTTCAGTATAACCAGACCATAGCACTTTACTCTCCTTATACTCATAAGGTCTAATCAGACAAGGACGAGAAGAACATAATGCGCCTGTATAATTCCTTTTCCCAAATAAAGTTTTCCTCATCCCATTCCATTTTGTTTTTACAGGAGCCTTATTATTATTTGCACTTCTCAGAAAAATACAATGAATGCCATCTTAGCAACAAGATGCTGCTGCTTCTGTCTTTTACACTATTTCCTGATATTTGAGAAACGGTTTGTCAGATATTGAAATAATAGCACAGTTGTGAAGATTTAACACCACTGGGTGATATTTCAAGCTTCAGAACATTTTATGTTTCTTCAGTGGTCTAATTTTCAAGGTGATTTGATTCATTTTTGCTTCTGTATCCCCATAGCAACTGTATTCAGAAATGCCTTCTACTATTTGGGCAGACTAAAAGGCTGCGGCCTTTTTCCCAAGATGCAAGATACCATACTGGGATCAATGGTGACATCTTTGTCACAGGGAGAGGTGATGCCTACTAGGACTAAGCTTGTGGGCTGCCTGGAAGCTGCAGCTAATTCAAAATGCAGTAGCTTGCCAGAACAAAGAGATGAAAAACATCATACTAATTTCTAAATCGTACATTGGCCACCCAGCGGAGCCTGGTTTTACTTCAACATAGTGGTCCTTATCTCTAAAGCCTTAAGATTTGGCTGACTCTGAGGACATCTATTTTCTGCCTGCTAGCATGAAAGCTGTAGCTGATGAATGTTTTAAACTTTTCAGCTCTAGACTGACAGCCAAAGGATGAAGGGGCACAATGCAGTTACTTCTTTCCATTTTCTGAGTTCATCTCCTTTTGCCTTTCAATCTGCAGTATACTGATGGAAATTTTCCCCTTACAGAACATGGCTGGGAAAGTTCTCTCTCATGCAGATAGAACAGGGTGGGTGATGGTGGGTTTTTTTTTTTTTTTTTAAATTACTTTTGTGTGAAAGAAAGACTTGTGTTATCATTGGTGAGAGTATCATCTGTTCTATTTATAAACAGGCCTACTAGAAGTTATGCTAAGTTTTTTTTTTTTTTTTTTTTTTTTAAATGTCTTAACAATGAAGCAAAGATGAAAAGAAGGCATTCTCCTGTGTTTTACAGTGGAGATCCAATAAGACCTAACACTGACACATAATTGATGCATTTATGCCATTCAGCAACTCTTTTACTACATTAATAAAGTTCCTAAATGGATGCAACAAAAGGATAACTGTACATCAAGGTTTGTTTAGCGAAGACACACAATATTCCTTGAATACTTTACAAACACCACACTTTCTGCAAGCAATGACAAATACTAATGCAGTTGTATCATTTCCAGATTTCAGCCTCACTGGTGGAATTAATTCAAATATGGCTTATGTTCATACTCTCAAACATAGTAAAAACAGGGGACTTATTAAAATGTTTAAGTTTTTGCTGTCAGAACTGTTTAAAGGTTTCTTCAGGTGTTTTCAATTTTGTTTTTGCATGTCTAAATATACCATGGTTGTTGTTGTATGTAAAGGTATGTTGCAAATATAAACAGCAGCAACTAAAAAATCCAAAGCTGAACACAGGGCCTATATAAAGAACGATAAGAACATGTAGATGGATGCAAACTCACATTTGTGTTGAATGCTTATCTATCTTACAAGATGAAACATATTAATATGCAGAAGAGAGAAGGCTTTGCATTCTAAGTAAAGTAAACTGCCCCCTTCATAGGTTCTTTTCTATTGATCATGATGAAATGAATCCAGATTACAGAAGAAACCAGCTATCTCCTTCCAAGCATTTTTAAAGCTAGGTGAACAATCTGAGAGGAAACTTGCTTCATGTGCAGTAGCAGATATCCAGGTGGACACCTTGGTACATGATGACAGTTCACAGTAAGCTCAAGATTGAGGATTTCCACTTGGGCAAGATTTCTTTTTGTGTTTGGCTGTGCTCTGAAGCTGGTTGCCTTCTCTGAGGAAATTCAATCTTATCAGTGCATATTTGTTTTTTGCCTCATTTTGTTGAGATGACATCTATGTTCAGTGCCCAGTGATCTCAAGAGACAGGGATAGGGAACAATTCAGCTGTGGAAAGATGCTGGTCTCAGCACTGAGCTGACTGTTGGACCAAAGCAACGGGCAGATCTGGACATTTGCATATCTGTATAGTTTTAATAATGTTTTGGATAATAACAACAGATTGAGTTTTTAGATGCCACAGTGTGACTGCAGGAACTCAGTCTGGTCTTACTGGTATATTTTCAGCTTCTGGTTTCAATTTTGGTATCTAAACACTTTCCCTTGCCCAGCCTAAGAACTGAATTCAGACAACAAAATCCCATTCATCCAATGCCTGAAAAACCCTAAAGTTTATGAATAATCTTTACAGTAAAGCTTCCCCACTGTATCTCATGATGCTGAACATACCCTGTACTCACTTTAACTGGTGATATCTGGTGCTAGTCAGGTTCAATTGTAACTGCATTGGAAGTCTGTGATCTTTTTATCTCATTTAGCTTGAATTAATCTTCCATAACCAGCACTGAAAATAGCTCTATTCTCTCTTAGGATGTTGGCTACAGAGCCGTTGTGGTGACTCATTACTGAGAATCCTTTTTCTGCTCAGCAAAATTGAGACGAAGGAATGCCTCATCAAGTTTTTACTGTTCTGCTGCCTTGCATTTATAAAGCTTATGGAATGGGCCATATACAAAAGTCCTTCCTGTAGAAGGTCACCCAATTACAATACAGTGAACAAAACCATTAAGTTTGATTCATACAATGCTTTGCTTTAAACTTTTTTTCATCTAAAAGCTTTTTAAAAATTACTAGTAATATTTCTGAATATAGTCGCAACTAATTTATAGTAATTAGAGGAATTACATCCCTGAGTTTCATGCTCCTGCATATATTTCAATATTTCAATAAAATATCTATGAACTCCCGTGCTCTCTCTCATTGCTGCAGCCTCTTCAGAAAAATAGCTATGCTTTTTTTCCCTTCTGTTTACTTCCTGTCATCCCAGACCATTAATGTTTGGGGTGAGAACTCTGTTTAATGACATGCCAACCCATCATCAAGGATAACAGAACACTGATTTTTTTCTCATCTAACCATTACTAAAGTAACTGAGGGAAGGCCAGAATCAGGAGCTGTTAGGAATGGCTGGTCACTTTCCTCCACCTAGACCATGTGTTGCAGTGGAAAGTGAAAGCAAAACAGGAATGTAGTTATTTGTGCTATTTCTTCTTCCCTTCTTTTCTTTACTATTCTGATAGGAGCTCAGCACAGGATGGTACATCTGATTCTGCCTGAGAAGACATAGTTATGTCTTTCTGTAATTCCCCAGAGATCACACCTCACAGGAGTCATCCAGTCAGACTTCTTGCTAAGTGATCACCAAGCACTGATGGTACTTGAGTTCCAAGAGCTTTGTAACAGCGATATTCAGGTGATCACAGTAGGCAAACAACATGCATGTAATGCAAATAAAAATGAGAACTTTTCATTTTTTATTCCATTTCTGTGACAAGACCAAGTCAACTCATCAGATATGACCAGTATACCTAAAGAAGGGTTGCAATCCCAGTTCTCAGGATAAATGGGCTGTTCTACCCCATGCTCTGTGCCTGTTTATGGACAGCTTTGTGTTTTGCAGGAACCCAATGAAGAACATCTCAGAATACACGCAGTTTCTTACAAAGAAAAAAATTATTTCCAACACTTGCCTAGGGAGACCTACAGAGCACTAAGCCTTCCATGGTGTAATGTGATAGAAAACATAAGAACTGACAGCACAGCAGCAAGATCCAGGCTACAGCAAGTGAGAATTTGCTCAAACACAACAGCAATAGGCACAGAAACAAAGGAAAGAAGCTACTTACCTTCAGAAGACCTTAGGTATACAAAAACCAGAGAGATCCTTGCCTCCACTGCCAGACCTTAAATGAGGCCTGGGAAGGGGTGGATCCTGGCACCACCTCCTCCAGTCACTCAGGTGCACTACATGCAGCTGAACTCCCATGGGTTGGCTCTGCCTTCCTACCAGGTGCTCAATCACTGTTTCAAGCCATGACTTGCATTTTCACTACAAAAGCCAATTGAAAATTATGATTAACTTCTCATCTCAATGACAAATCATAAAGACCACTTGGAGGATCAAGCAGCACTTAACTACCCTAGCTGCCCTTGCATTGATTATACAGTATTAGAATACAGTCATTCTTTATCATCACTGAAGCATGTTCTCTTTTATAATTATTGTTTATAATTAAGGATTTCATGAAACAGTTACAAGGGATACTGACAGGACTTAGCAGGTTTGGTAGCAGATCTAAATTACCTATAACTGCTGTAACAAATCAATTTCACTGGGATTACTGCTACTGTAAAACTAATAGTCTGTAGGAGTTATACATCATTAAAGAAGGTTCTGTATCAGATTTTAGTAACTAGGAAATTAGGATATTAAACAGAAATAGACCTAATGATAAAAATGAGGGTAAAAAGCCCTCACAAGGGACAACAAAGAACAAATGAAGATGAACAAAGGAAAAGCTTGATAGAATTGTAAGGAAGACTGAACAGAAAACAAAACAGAAAGCATGCTATCACAAAAATCTGAAATACTGAACGCCCAAAGCATTCTTACTCTAACAAAGCTCCTGCTCTTCCAACACTGTGGGAGTTGTATTGTTTTGTCGTTAATGGAATGTCAAGGGAGACTTCTGAAATGATACCAGAAGGAAACACTCTGTGCAGCTCACTCACCTAAACCAAGATTCTTCATTAAAACAGACGTTCGGATTAATCTGTACAACATCTGGAATTTAGCCTGAAATTTCTATCTGTTCTGAATAAGCCTTTTCAGCTCTATATCTGTAGTTCATGCCAGGACCATCATGGCTTCTGCTCAGTAAGTCACCTGTTGATCCTTTGGTCAGTTTTTCACCTGAGAGGATTCATTTTGCCCTCAAGAACCCGGCCTCTAAGAAATGAAGGATCTCTGTTCATCGGTCAGGCTGGCTATGACAATTCTTGTTACATATCTCACAGATCTGTTTCTCCCCATCCCTTGGAGTACAGAGTAACCTTCAGTTAGTTATCAGCTCATAAAAGCGTGGAGATCTAGGACTTTTCAGGTAAATTTTTCAGTCTCAAAAAAAACCAATAAATCTTCCTTCATCACATATGCACCCAGAAAATCTAGAAGCAGACCAAGGGCTTATTCTTACAAGGTGATATTTAAAAATGTTAAGTAAAGACTAAAAGTACCACTTACTATATTTATCTTCAAATATTTTAAAGGTACTGAAACATCTTGGTTTGCAGTGTTTGTGGTTTGTTTATTTCAGATTAACTAATTCAGATTAGAGATAAAGTAAGACAACGGGAAAATACTAAAATGGTTTTGTAACTATATCTGACTGCAAACCACACTTAGTAGAATTATTTACTTATGAGAAAGAAAATAAATTTATGCAGACCATAAAATCATCAGAGTAAGATCAACTCAACTCAACAACAACAAGAAGAAAAGAATATATGAGAGAAACGTGCATCAAGCAAAAGTTTTGGGTGGGGATTTAGAAACCACTACTGCACTGTTCAACTGATTCATAACCATTTTAATTAAACTGCAGGATAGAAAGGAAAAAGTCTATGACTGTCACTGTGAAATCTGTTTCCCCTTCATTTTATTCATAGCATTTGAAGAATGACTTAATATCCGTAGATATTACTGCAACAGATATCCTCCTATTTCACCAAACTGTGTTTCTGTGCATTTTGAAATGCTGTCACGGAGCCACTCAGACCAGCTCAAAATAAGGTACACAAACAACAAGACTACAAGAGTAAAACCACACAAGCACAAAGAACCTTGTTGTTGGGGTTTTAATTACATTTGATCAAATCTGCAGATGAAATCCTCTTTTCATTCTTGAGACAAGATAGGAGGAAACATTTTCCTGCTTTTCACCCTGTTTTCTTGAGGACAATGTGATGCATGGTAAGTATAGAAAACTTCCAGTTCACTAGGGCCCTGTCAGATGAGAGCCCATGTTCACTCACTGAGCCTCTGCACAGCTGCAGAAAGAAGCAATGCTAATTGGGCTTCAATTAAGTAGGTCTGAACCCATGTGGACCACGTGTTCTAGAGACTCTTTAGGCCTAGAATCCTAATAGAGCAGACAAAAAACAAGGAGCTTAGATAGACCTGTCGTTACAGGTGACTGATGAGAATTTTATGCAGTAGGATGCCAAACACTGACTTACCTTTGGTGTCAATCATTGTTCAGCAGTGATCTGACTCATTATCCCATACATGGCACACAGGGATGATGCTGAATACCGTTATGTCAGATCAGTATGTCTTAAAATAACCATGCTGCATTTTCAAGAGCTCAGTCTCACAGCCCAAAAAAGTGAAAGATTTAAAGATTGAATCTAAATAACAGAGGTTTCAGGCAACATGTTTGACAAATCAGGTGTTAGTAGTTTATCAAAAATTATAAGATGAGACAGAATTCTGGAACTGCCTCTTGGGGCTATTTTATATCTGTTTTACAGAAGGGTTCTTTTGTGTGTTTTTTTTTTTACAATAAGACAAGGGCTTTAAAATGACCACATTATGTAAATGTTAGCAGTTTCCAAAGCCATCTTGTTTATTTTTCTTTTCACATCAGAAAATGAGTCTGATAATGCTTTAACTGAAGTCAATAGAATTGTTCAAATTCAATTATACCCTAAACCTGAAATGGAATTTGCTAATGAGTAAAATGTCAAACCCTGTGGATGTGAGGAACACAGGGTTTTTATGAAGCAGTCAATAACAAATATTTTACTTCAGTTTTTCTGTAAGGTCTTAATTCAAAACCGGGGCACACTCAATACCAAATGTTTGTTTCAAAAGGAAATTCTACAACCAACACTTAAGCTAAACATTCAAAACCTGTACAGAGTGGTTTCTGTGGGATTAGATGACACCTGAAGTGCATGAAGATAGCACCATCAGAAATTATATAAGTAGGGCATCAATAACATAAGAAAACATGTAAAGAGCGTTCTAAGGATAAAACAAGGCCAAGCACAGCCTTTAGAAAATCTTCCCCTCCCATTTATTCTGTAGACAGTACTAGAAAAATCTTCACTGTCAGCTCAAATTTGTAATTCTGCAAATAATTCTGTCTATCCTAGAGCATGACAATGATAATTAGATGAATTCAGCAGCTTTAATCCAGTTTAATCTCAGTATTTTCCTACCTGTCAGTCCACTAGGATCACGGCCAGTGTTACCTGAAAGAGATTTGAAAATGAATGTTGAAAAACAGGTGGAAAGGAGCTGCACTCTCAGTTGTTTTTTTCACCACTGCTAGTGATGCTGCCTAGTTAGGAATCACTTCCACAAATTTTTCCTTATTTTCTGGTAGTACCAAAGGTTATAAAATTGAGAACTATAATGTACTGTATGACATTTACTTCCTTTCTAATCTAATTAGACAGCTCTATCTTTATAAACATGGCTTTATTATCCTACAACCATATGCTAGCACAACGTGATACATTTATTTCCATCAGTACAGGGCATACTGAGTTATTTATTCATCCTCCACAGAATCCCCCAAGTGATATATTGGCTTTCATGGAAGTTTGGCCACAGCTGTGTCAGCATTTCATACTTCCTATCCTGAGTACATTAAAATCATGAAAATCCCTTATTCATTCTAGAGTGAATTTGGATCAGGCAGCCACTTTTCATGTAAATCTTCAAATATTCTTAGATAGCAATCTTTGGTTCACTTTGTAGAAGGCAGGAACTGAGTGGATGCTCCACAAGCAACCTTGAATACTGCTGCCACAGGTGCTAAATCCACCAACCAGATTAGTCCTAATCCAAATTTAAAAAAAAAAAACAAAAAACAACCAACAACTAACAGACCACAATGTGTCTAGCATAGACATCCATACCTCAGCACTAAATCTTTCTCTCTACATGTCTTCTTTTGTTGGTCTGCACTACTTGCTAATGCACACTTAACCTCAAATATCACTTTTTGCAGGTGTTGGCAAATTCTGGTAAAGTGAGAGGCTACTAAACTGGTTCTGGCATTAGCTAACAAGGAGAGAGATGAGAAAAAGGTGAAAAGGAAGAGGGAAGGAGGAAAAGACATATACAGGGAAGAAAGAGTCCTCACCAGTATGGCTCACAGAGACAGGCAGAGGCAGATTGACTCTGGATCTTTCAGAAGAGTTGGAAAAAGAATGGGAAGATGCAGGCTTTCTCCCACTACCAAAGGAAAAAGTCTGAGGGAATCCAAAAGTTTGTGAATAATTTGTTTAGGAAAGTAAGAACAGATGCTACCTGCATTGATTTTCTTTGGATATACTGTTGTTAACCCAAGAGCTCAAAGCTGAATGTCTAACCAAAGTGTATACCTTAAAAGTTTCTTTTTTTCCTGTATTTCATTCATATATTATTACACTTAGCCTGCATTCTGAGATGGCAGAGTGACATTAAGTGCATTATTGACTCTGACATAGAGATGAAATAACCATTTATCATCCCTGCTTTCTTCATGACCTCCACCTAGTCATCTTTCCCTTCAGATATATTTGAATCTTGCATAATGTCTCTCATGTTAGAAAATTACAATCACTAGATAAATGCAATGGTAGATTGTAGATAGTATGATGGAAACAAACAAAAAATTGTATTTCTTATGTCAAAAGGAAAGGAGATGTATAGATTACAAATTAAAAACAAGTAGCTAGTTTTAAATAGAGGTGAGGGGAAAATGACCAATGAATCACCTCATGCAAATGATTTATAGAAATGACCAACAGTGCCTTGACTCATCATACACAGATGAGTTTTCAATTTACATGAAGCTTTCATTTGACCTCTGCATACACTACAAAGATAAGAAGTGAGTTTACATGCTATACACCATGGTATGCTTCATTGTTTTATACCAGAAGATTTTAGATGGTCTTCCTGTGCACGAAGAATCAATGAAGGTGTTGAATTACTGCAGAGGTCTCAGTACCTGGGCATGTGCAAACATCCAGTTTTCAGCTCTAATGAGAGTTATTTCCTGAAATGTTTTTAATATTAATATTGTTTGGGGTTTTCTGTTTGTTTATTAGAAGGAGGAGTTTTTCTTAACTGCTAGTTGTTACAGTAAAACTATTACACATCTGTATTTTCTTCACTGTGTGTTTTTACTTTACTACTCTATTTTAACTTATTAAGCTCTATGTTAAAAACATCTGGCCTCTGGCACCTTTTTTTCTGATCAGTTATGAAATTAAACAAAAACACTTCTGCTTAATAAAACATGCAAGATACAACTGCAAAAATTCCTTGATCATATCAAACTAGAAGAGATTGCTTTCTGTTCTACTGCATGAATGTTGGATCTGCAAAACACAGTGCCTGAAATGTTGAACAGTCTTCAGAGATGTAAAAGTACCATAGATAACCAAAGGTAACCATAGGATTATGCTTTTTTTTTCAGTTAATCTTCATCCTGCAGCTGGACTTGAACTTCAGTGAACACAAAGTAGATTTGTGCTGTCTCTCTATGATGTGCGCTGTTACTTAAGTTGTTCACAGTCATATTTCCTTTTAATTGTCTTTCCTCATTTCCATGATAAAAACAGCTTCCTGCTGCTCACAAATAAAAAGAAACAGATTGTGATGAGACTTCAATTTTTAACAAGATTTACTGTGAATTAAATAATTGTTTCCTATATGTTTTTCAGGAGTTTGAGAAATGAATTATCCATCAGGAGGATCATCAGACCCTTAAATGAAAAGTCACACACTGTGAATACTTTCCAAAAACTAGGTGGAGTAAGTCATAAAATGTAATTGGGTATCATAGGCAGCTATGGTTGTTCTGTAATTTGACTTTGGTCAGAGCGGTATTTCCTGATTTCTTTAAAGCTAATGCCATGCAAACAGGCCTCCTCTTCTCCCCAGCCCACCCTTTTCATAATTGATCATCCATTAGTTCTGCTCATATATTTCTTTTAATATTTATTGTCTGCCTATATCCAGGCCTGCTAAGATTAACAGTTATCACTGGCAAACAGTATCCGAACAGCGTACATTTAAACATAACAATTACTGTAAAGAGGCTGGCCAAGATATCTGTCCAGCCAAGCAAGGCTGGACAAACCACCAGAGCACAGCATATGCTGAAGGAAATTGCTTTACTAGAAGGTAAGGAGCAGGTGACCATCAGCCATCAACTAGCACCTGCAATAATTATTTGCTATTACTTGTGCATTTATAGATACAATAACAAAAGTTCTGAGTGTTACAAGTGTTTTTGTTTAAATCAGTTGTGGAAAATTTCATTGACTCACTGGGAAAGTTCCATTTTACAGACATGATTTCAAGCCTAAATTATTTCAACAGATTTGCATATTCCTTGAATGCGTATTTCTATCTCTGCTTGAATGATGAAAAATTGCCATTCTTGTAATTTACATGAATATATCTATTTAAAGAGTAAGCTGTTCTCCAAAACAAAGTGTTTATAGTGAGTCATTTTTATCACATGAAAAAATTCCAAACCCCAAAGATTACACAGCAGGAAATCAATAAAATTACACCAACACTTAGAAAGAAATAAGAGCAAGTAGAATATTATAGATTGTATAGAATTTCCCACAGAATTAAAATGGTGATTATACAGCACCTTCACACAAGGATTACAAAATGAATTTGTGAATAAATTGTGAGCTTGTTCTATCAAAAGGGGTTTTTGGCACTTCCATTTGACAATGACAATTTTAACAAGTTTTCATTTACTTTCATTTCCTTGCTCATTTTCAGTGAAGAGGTAATAAGTAAACACAACTCTGCTCTGCAGCTGAAATAAGAAAGGCTGCTTTTCCATTGTCTGTCAGATGGAGTGGACAAAATCTTTCTTTGTGAGTAATGGATGGGGTCCCTGTTTGTTTCAGTACGGTTTCACACATTTCCCCTACGTAATTTGAGATATTTTATCCTGCACAGCTGTACATAGTAAAGGAAACTGCTGCAAACAACAGCATATTTCTTCTCTGTGTGGAAATTTCTTTTAAGATTATTTTTGTGTCCAGCCAAACTAAACTATTCCAAAATGCTTTCTTGCTTAAATATAGTGATATTTATCATTCATCTTCAAGTGCTGTGATTTTGTAGGTGCTAAATGTAAAGAGAATAAATAGAACTCTCAACACTGTGGAAGTTTGGAAGTTTCCCTGTGGAAGTTTCATGATCATTTCTCTGAAGAAAATACAGTCTCCCTATAAAACAGATCTGCATACTCGGAACCGCATAGGACAGTTTTGGCTGAGATCAAGAGGGCTGATATCTGAAAACTGCAAACTAGCAAATTCTTTGACAATGTCCCCCATAACATTCTCATGGAGAAGCTGGCTGCCCACGGTGTGGATGGCCATACACTCTGCTGGGTGAAGCACTGTCTGGATGGCTGGGCCCAAAGAGTTGTGGTCAATGGAGTTAAATCCAGTTGGCTGCCAGTCACAAGCGGTGTCCCCCAAGGCTCAGTACTGGGCATCTTTTGTTTAACATCTTTATTAACAATCTTGATGAGGGGATTGAGAGGATTGAGTGCACCCTCATTAAGTTTGCAGACCAAATCGGGAGGAAGTGTTGATCTGCCTGAGGGGAGAAGGGCACTACAGAGGGACCTGGACAGACTGGAGGCCAAGGTAAACTTCAATAGTTTCAGTACAGCCAAGTGTTGGGTCCTGCATTTTGGTCACAACAATCCCAGGCAACCCTACAGGCTTGGGGAAGAGTGGCTGGAAAGGTTCCTGATGGGAAGGGACCTTGGTGTACTGATGGACAGTTGGCTGAATATGAGCCAGCAGTGTGCCCAGGTGGCCAAGAAGGCCAATGGCATCCTGGCTTATATCAGGAATGGTGTGGTGAGCAGGACTAGGGAAGTAATCCTGCCTCTGTACTCATCATTGGTGAGGCCTCATCTTGAGCACTGTGTTCAGTTTTGGGCACCTCAGTACAGAAAGGACATTGAGGTGCTGAAGCAGGTCCAAAGAAGGTCAACAAGGCTTGTGAAGGGCTTGGAGAATGTGCCCTATGAGTAGAGACTGAAGGAACTGGGGCTGTTTAGTCTGGGGAAAAGGAGGCTCAAGGGAGACCTTATTGCTCCAATACCTGAAAAGTGCTTACAGTGAGAGGGGGGTTAGTCTCTACTCAGTGGGGACAGGTGACAGGACGAGGGGAAATGGCCTTAAGGCTATCTCAACTTACCCTACCAGGGTAAGTTTCGGTTGGATATCAGGAAACACTTCTATACAGAAAGAGTAGTCAAGCACAAGAATAGGCTCTCCAGGGAGCTGGTTGAGTCACCACGCCTGGATGAGTTTAAAAACCGTTTGGATGTGGTGCTCAGGGATATGATTTAGCAGAGGGTTGTTAGTTAGTGTAGTATGGTCAGGTTTTGGTTGGACTCAGTGATCTTTAAGGTCTTTTCCAACCTGAGCAATTCTATAATTCTGTGATTCTATGAAGGATGCTATATTGGCTACAATGTCTGCAGCTGTAATTGTATATCAATTTTCTCCTCAAAAGTTACATCTGAAATTATACAAATCTTGCAAAGGTGAGATAATTACAATGAAATCAGTTCTGTTACTGGGGTTGTAAGCAGAACAATTAATGTTTTCAAATGCCATGAATCTCCACGGGAATCCATTCACAGATTCATGCTTCCTTCCCTTTAAAGAAACACAAAGTGTCCTGCTTGTTCTGGTGTGCTATAATAATGACTAGCATCTCAGTCAGAAGAAATGTTTTTCCCCTGAATGGAATGTCTATTACCATGAAACCTCAGAGACAAGACCCAATTAATATAATAATCAATGCTCAGCAAAGTAATAGAAACATAGCAAATTAATTATTTCCTTCAAGGTGAGGAGTTGAACTTACTTGCTTTTTAATGCAACAGGTTTTTGTATTGGATCATGCACTGTAGCATAGAATGATGTAATATTATCTGGGGAGTATAGTAGGTGACTGCGAGGCATTCCATTGGGATGTGACACGGCAGGACCTCCCCGGCTCTGTGATTGATGTATGGCACATGCTTTAAGGGCGTAGATGATAAGCACGTAGGGTATATAAGCTAGGTTTTACATGTAATAAACACCATTTTGTTGTTCATTCATATTGGTGTATATGTGCAGATATTTTAGGTCCTGACCTGGTTAGGGTTAGTAGCGTGGAAGGCAATACGACAGCTATTGTTTTGCTGGCTAGAACAGAATATACAACTCCCTAATTCTTTAGAAATAGTCAAGTTAATCAAGTAGTAAAATAATATTATATTCAGATATCATATCTGCTCTGCTTCAGGCCTGATGAAAATCTTTTAAATATATTTTGTCTGTGATGATCTTTACAGTAAAAAAATATTCAGCCACACCTACTGCTGTGGCAACTTTCCACCAAGTAATTTTCCTAAGGGAGGCAACGATTAAAATTGAGATCCCAGCTACTGATACATCAATTCAAACCCAGTTAATTACGAGTCAATAAAATTACTCAGATTTGGAAATGTGTATATGAAATCATAATCTGGCACTATATCTTACGTTGTTTGCTAGAGTAGCCTCATTTTTGAGAACATGCTGTATTCAACCTTCAGCTCTTCTGAGAAAATACTGCCATAGAGCAGTTTGTTGTATGATTTTGACAGGTAATTGATTTCAATAATGGTACTCTGTTTTGTTTATCAATCACTGCACTAGAAAAAGTGATGAAGTGAGGAGAATTGCAATGCAACAGAGCTTTTGTCAACCATTTTGTTTTAATATTTTCTGCAAATAAATCTGAAATAAATGCATCTAGATTGAGAGACAAAGGGCAGTTTGTGTGTTCACTAAGCCACAGCTTGACACTTTCTCTAATGAATTTGGTTTAAAACATCTGTTTCTACAGAATATATGTTAATTTCTCAATTAATTGTAAAGTTCAAAAGACAAAATTGTCCTTTTAGGAGAAAATGCTTTCTAACATACCATAATAATGAATCACTCCCATCTGTCAATTTGCACTGGATTTTCAACCATAACTAACAATAATGTAAGTTTACACACTCTGCTAAAGTAAAATGATAATCAGAATTGTGCCATCTCAGATACAACAGCTGTATTAAAATGAAAACACTTTAGAATATGTTGACATTCATTGCAAAGTTAAAATCTCTGCTGACTCACAGCTGACTCCAGTGATATCTCTCATAAAGCAAGACAGAATTTACATCTGAGTGGTTTAAGTGGCCCAAAATTTTCTGTCTTAATAAAAAAAGTAATGAAAAATGTGTGACTCCCGAAAATGTGCAATCTATATAAGTACTGAATGATTTATAACAAAACTGTAACAGATTACAATTCAACTGACTACTGAAAATATATCGTATTTTGCTAGTTTGTAGAAATAAATGGTTGTAAAAGAGCATTCAGTCTTTAAGTTCTCAGCAAGATTTATTAAACATTTGGTTTGAATGTTGTATAGGGTATCTGTAGTTTGAACAGGAGACACATAACTGGATTATTCAGTGGAACATCATCAACATGACTCAGTCTACCAAATTTCTTTTGAATTTCCTGAATTTTCACAATATATAAAAATTAGAGATATTTCACAGCACTGTAGCAATGAAAATTTGAAGGATTTGATGAAAATTATTCATGCATTTCCCAGGTTTTAAAATATATAATATTATATCCTAAGATTATTTTTAGTGTCTTGATGGCTTCCTTTACTCTTCTCACAACAACCCAGTCATGGTGACACTAGAAAAAATACATCTTGATTGACAAAAAATGTATCTGCCTTGTGAGCCATTTCTAGGGTCCTTCCAGGTGGGAGACTTTGACATTCAAGGTCAGGCTGGATGGGTTCTGAGCAACCTGAATCCAGCGGTAGACGTCCTTGTTCATTGCAGGGTAGTATGAGTAGACAATCTTTAAAAAGGTCCCATCCAAGTCAAGCACTTCTATTATTCTATGAATTTCAGGGCAGGAAGTGCTCTATCAGCTAGTATAAAAGTGAATGTACTTGTCTGGAGTTCAAACCACAAGTTTTTTTGGCTGCGATTTATACAGTCTATTTGATTTTTGTTGCCCATCTCTCCAAAATTGCCTTCCATTAACATAAGCAGAGGAATGGGATGAACTGTACCTGAGATGCCTAGCCACAACCCAAAGGAATGACCATGTGCAGCCTCCTTCATCACTTGACCTTTCACCTTGCTTCTGCGCTGCTATAGGCTTTGCTCATATCATTCTTAACCCTAACTTGATCCCTTGGCATGGGCTAAGCATTAGGTCTAGGCTGCCCAGCATGGGGCAGAAGTGAGATCTTCTGAACATAATTCATTTTTCACTTTGCCAGGGGAGGCAACTCTTGCTAAAGAAAGATGTATTGAAATACATCTGTGTGCATCCTAGGCAGACCTACAGCTTGTGTTGAGATGATCAAGCTGCCTTTCCCCTTCTTGTGGCAGGACCTTTATAATCACAAACTGAGACCACTGGTCTATTCATTACAGAGAAATCTTTAGGTTAAAAATGCAACCATAAAAAAAAAAAAAGAAATCTAAGCATGTTTTCATATTAGAGTTTATATGTATCAGAATTTCTTCTTTACAAGATATTTCTACTGTCATCTATTTCTTTCATTTTGTGAGGCTGAAATGAGCAAGTGCTGATATTTATAATGGTATTATATCATTGTTTGGATAATAAAGTACATTATTTCTATTGAAGCATTGCTTCTTTATTGTGTAGTTAAGGTTTGAAATATCACTTTTGAATCATGAGCAGTAGAGGACTGAATGTTGGTAAAGATCTAGAATTTATCAGTAAAATATAAGCACTGTGATAGCAAAATTTGTTCAAATGACAAGGCAGGCAATCAAACAACTTCTTTTTGGAAAATGGAAGCATTCTCTAAAATGAATGTAATTTTCCCTATCTGTGGAAAGGAGACATAGAAGTCCGTAAATGTTATGAATTGTGCACCTGGCACTTCATTATAATAATGACTACAATAATGTTTTGTTTTTCTGGGCATATGCATCAACGAGGTACGTGTACGATGCCTAATGAGTTTTGTACTTCTGCAGGAGTAACAGTTCACAGGTAACTGATTTTGAATATTTGCAGTAAGAAAGAGCACTGCCCACATTTATTTTCATAGAACAGTTCTTACTGATCATCTGGTGCGGGGCCTAGCCAACTGCTTGCATTGATTAAAATGGGACAAATGAAAAAGAAAGTGTCTAAAATACCTCCATGAGTGACTGTGTTTATGCATATGCAGATAAAATGGAGGGCAATGCGGACAAGAACTTATATTTTGTGCTGATGACATTGCTATCAATCAGTCTCAAAATCAATCCTTTTTGCTCTTATCTTCACAGAGAGCAATACAAAAGCATTCAGATTCATAATGAAGCTACTGTTAAATGCCAATTTATAACAATACGAAACAAGGAAATTCTTTAAGCAACATTCTGTACATAAATATTCCTTAAAATAAATGCTCACGTAAACAAAAATTGGATTATAGTTGAACTATAGGTTTTCAAAAAGACTGAAGTGCTGCAATCAACCAGATGTTCTTGCTGATGGGTTTGCAGTTATTTACTTAAGCTCCTCCTCATGTCAGTGACTGAAAGCTGATTCACATTCTCCCAGAATATAAATTTTAATGAATATCATTCTCCAGCTGAATTTATGTAATTGTGGAACAGTGGCAGATAGCATGCTGCAAATAAAGATTCTGCATGGTGTAGTTAAATATAAATCTTTTCACTGTATGCTGGAAGTTCTGATGCTAGCACATGAGAATATACAATCTCTGAAACCCAAATTGTGCGGATAAAGTTTCTCAAGAAAATTTGCATGACATCCCCAGGTGCATCTAACATCTAGCTAGTCATATACCGTGATGATCCTTAGAGTGTTAATATCGTTTGCAAAGGTGACTCAGTAAAGGCATTTCTACATTTGAACATAAACACAAAAAGAACCCAAGATGACCAAAAGCCACAAAGAATATAGTTCAAATAGAACTACATGCAATCACTAACAACTGAATGGGGTGGGTTTTGTTGTTGTTTTTTTTTTTTTTTTAATTATTATTATTTGCGGGGAGGTATTGGTTTTTTATCTTAAACTGTTAAATTTCTGGGTAAAACTTCATATAGATCCTTATTCTCTTTTCTTCTTGGTCACAGAAGAAAAGGAAACGGTTTGCTTAAGGCATCTGCAAAAGGGTGCGTTTGTGAAACAGAATGCCTATTACAAGGTGCCAAAGAGCACACATTTGTTCCTTTGCTGCGCCAAGGTGTATATAGCCTGGAAGTGATGACTGACATGAGGAAAATCACACAATCAGCAAGATTACATGTGTGTGTTGGAATAGCTATTGGTGATACTGGGTTGTAACGAACTGATTTTGTGTATCTGCATATTAAAGTGGTGGGTAGTGATAACATGTCTAATTGTGAGGGTGGAAAGACAGTGATAATGGGATTTGTGAACTGTAGGAGGTGATGGGTATGCATGATAAAAAGAGTAGGTAGCGAGGACGCAAGTGTGATGCTGAGCATAGTGGTGTTAGGGGCATATGCACTGTGGTGACATTTATGTGGCATGGACCTGCTGTTTTTGGAAAAGTAGGCAGTACTCATAGGTGAGTTCATGTAAAGAAGCAGATTGGTCTCCATAAAGGTGAGATGTCCTCACACATACAAATAGCTGCAATAGACAGAATAAGCAGATATTGGTTTTGTTTTTCTCTTTTGCATATGTATGTGCTGAGGGAGTGTTGATTGAGTAAGCAAGTGTGGTGCACGTGTTAGTGAGTAACTGTGTCTGGTTCATACAGAACTAGGTGGTGGTTGTGTTTGGAAGCTGGCAAAATGGTTATATGTAAATATAAGAGCAGACTGCATGGAGTGATTGCATGTATGGAGCAAAGACACCTAATGCCTGGAAGAAGGTGTGGATATGAAGGTGACCAGTGTTTGCCTGGAGTGCTGAAATGTGGTTCTAGGGCATGCTGATGGTGTTAATGTGTGTTTGGAGCTGGTGGCGTGGATGAGGTGCATGAGGAATCAGTGTCTGACTGGGCATGACAGCATGAGTAGTGATTGGTTTTGACTGCATTTGTCAGTCAGGATTAGGGTCCATGTATGAAACAGCACAGTAAGGGTCAGTGTGTAGAAGTAGTTTTTTGCTGCACATCCCAGTCAGGGATATGCATGTAAGGGGTGTGTGTGTTTGTGTGTAGCAGTGGTGATTTAGTATGTGATGGTTCCATTTGAAGCGATACCATCAATGGAAGCAGTATGTGAGGGGACAGAAGAGTGGACAGATGGTATGCTTGTGTGGCAGCATAGCTGGGATGTTCTTGGCACCATCATGGTGCAGATAGCGATGGTGAATATTGGTGCTCAGAGCCAGAA
Source organism: Lagopus muta (assembly GCF_023343835.1). NCBI lineage: Eukaryota > Metazoa > Chordata > Aves > Galliformes > Phasianidae > Lagopus > Lagopus muta. The sequence continues at coordinate 37,192,779 of NC_064438.1, forward strand.
GGTGTGCTAGGGAGTGAGAATAGGACAGGGCTCAGGACATAACATGCAGAGCATGGCAAGGCTCTGAAGTATGGGATGCCACTTACATGTGATGTCTGACGATGGAGGTGAGATAGAATGAGGTGGAGAGCATGGAGCTGTGTGATGGTGAGAGGTGCAGGCATTGCAGGTTCCAGGCAGTGCTCAGCCCCAGGTTGTGGAGTACGTATTCAGTGCCCTGCGTGGTGGTAGCTCTGTGGGGTGGGCAGTGTGGAAGGTGCAGGAAGAGGAGAACACAGCAGCTGTGGGGGAATGAAAACTGCCTGTCTACCCATGACACAGGCTTTTATTCTAGAGAAGGAATCATGGTCCTTCTGCTCGGGGTGCCCCCGGACCCAGATGTCATGGCGCACGGAGGGGCAGGAGGCTGGCTTCATTGGAGCCTGTGAAGAGAGGGAGAGCAACTCATGATGAAAAGAGGCAATACAGCGTAGGGCAGGGGCAGTGCAAGCAACCCGGGGCGGGGGGGGGGGGGAGGTTAGGAGGCGGGAGGTGGGAAGGGACACCCACTAACGTCTCCTCCCGCATTTTTTTCTTTCCCTCCTCCTTTCGTAGCCGGTGACGCGCCGCTGCCTATTAATCATTCACCAGCCGGGGAGCAGCGATTCCTGCGCTCGGAGCTCGGCGGCCGCCTCCGTCCGTCCCCGCGCCCGCGCCCGCAGCACCGCACCGGAGGGAGCCCGCCGGGAGCCCGCCGCGATGCTGCGCCCGGCGAGCGGCCGGAGCCAGCCGTGCTGAGCAGGAGCGAGGAGATCCGGGCGGGGTATGCTCCCCGATGGCACCTGCACCAGGCTCCCGGGCGGTGCAGGCAGCCACAGCGGCGGCAGCCACAGCGGAGCCAGCGGCGCTTTGGAGGAGGCGGCGGCGAGGGGCATGGACTCGGGCGGCAGGAACTCCTCTGGTGCCCCGAACAGCACCCTGAGCGAGTCCCAGGGCAGCGCTATCCTCATCTCTTTCATCTACTCTGTGGTGTGCCTGGTGGGGCTGTGTGGCAACTCCATGGTCATCTACGTGATCCTACGCTATGCCAAGATGAAGACGGCCACCAACATCTACATCCTTAACTTGGCCATTGCAGACGAGCTGCTGATGCTTAGTGTTCCCTTCCTGGTCACTTCCACCTTGCTGCACCACTGGCCATTTGGCTCTCTGCTCTGCCGCCTGGTGCTCAGTGTGGATGCCATCAACATGTTCACCAGTATCTACTGCCTGACTGTGCTCAGCGTGGACCGCTACATCGCTGTGGTGCACCCCATCAAGGCGGCCAGGTACCGCCGGCCCACCGTGGCTAAGATGGTCAACCTCGGTGTCTGGGTGCTTTCCATCCTCATCATCCTGCCCATCATCATCTTCTCCAATACAGCAGCCAACAGTGATGGAACGGTGGCTTGCAACATGCTCATGCCAGAGCCCACCCAGAGGTGGCTGGTGGTCTTTGTGGTCTACACCTTTCTGATGGGCTTCTTGCTACCAGTGGTGGCCATCTGCCTCTGTTACATCCTCATCATTGCCAAGATGCGCATGGTGGCCCTGAAGGCTGGCTGGCAGCAACGCAAACGCTCAGAGCGCAAGATCACCCTCATGGTCATGATGGTGGTGATGGTCTTTGTCATCTGTTGGATGCCCTTCTACATTGTGCAGCTGGTCAATGTCTTTGTAGAGCAGGATGACGCCACCATCAGCCAGCTCTCCGTCATCTTGGGCTATGCCAATAGCTGTGCCAACCCCATCCTCTATGGCTTTCTCTCAGACAATTTCAAGCGATCCTTCCAGAGACTGCTCTGCCTCAGTTGGATGGACAATGCTGCAGAGGAACCCATTGACTACTATGCCACTGCCCTCAAAAGCAGGGCGTACAGCGTGGAGGACTTTCCCCCGGACAACTTGGAGTCAGGGAGCATGTACAGGAATGGCACGTGCACCTCCAGAATTACTACGCTCTGAGGAAGCATTCTTGCCCCCTGCCCCACCACCCCCCAGCAGGAGGGTGAGCGGAGCCAGTCTGTGGCATGGGGAGGCTGGGAGGGAGGGGGTTTTGATCCAGCCTACTAACAGCAGTGTTTGGGAGAAGAGGAAGAAAAGAAAACCCCATGTCCTTGGTGTGCTGCCCCATTCCCCTTGCCTCCTTTGAAACTGGGTGCATTTGCTGATGCTTTGACACCCCCTTAGTAAACTGCCATGCATAGCATCTGGCAGCCAGGCTCTGCTAGCCCTGTCTGTCTGACAAGCAGGTCCAACAAAAACTCTCCCCTTCTGTACAGGTCCCCTCTCCTTCCCCTTAGCTGGTGAGACCCCCTGCCACTGAGCAGAGCCTGCTTCAGGTCGGGTTCAGACCCCCTTGACCAGTAGCAAACCTGCCCAGCATCCATGGGTAGGCACCTGCCAGTCAGAGAGCAGAAAAGCTGGGAAAGGTCCCTCCTGAACACATCTGCCCTCTCCCAGAAAGCAGTCTCTCCCTGTTTCCCCATGAGGAAAAAAAAAAAAAAAAAAAAAAAAAGAAGGGAGCAAAAAGGCTCCAAGAAAAGGAGCAGCTTTTGCTCTGCAGACAGCTCCCACCTTCCTGGGGCTCAGGCTCTGTGCTGCGATCACAGGCAGCAAAGCAGAAAAGCCCTTCAGAAAGGAACCTGATTGTTGCAGTGCCTCAGAACTCACAGCAGGATGCCAGTAACAGGAGGTAATGGATCTATGACCCACGGGGACAGAGCTGGGGGCAGGAGGAAGCCTTAGGCTGGGAGAGGTGTGAGTGCGTTCCTCCGCGTGATGGAATGTGCAAGTAATAAAGTTTTAGGGGAGCACTAGACTGTGAAGTTATTGTCTTGCACTGCTCCACTGGCCATGAAACAGTGATGAAGGGACTGAGACAGTTTTCAATGACCTGAGTGGCCACAAAGTCACTTTAACTGACATGGAAAAGGGGGATTTTATTCAAAATCTCCACCAGGCTCTTAAATAAATACTTGACAGAAAAGTAGCTGTTTGACAATAGCTATTAGCCTAGCTCCAGTTTCTTCTGTTGCACTATAAAGAGATAAAATGGGTTTCATAAGTTGCCAATGTAATATACTGGCCCAGAGCTTCAAAATGTTTCATTTCTGGGAAGTGTTGGTTTTAGTGTGTCAGATGTCTTTTTATTTGATTTTTTTATTCTTGTTACTGTGCTGTGAACGTGTTTCTCTGAAGCAATTTATGCTGTGTACTTATGTCTGTGGTGACTACCTGCAAGAGTGCTTTTAAAAGGGGCAATGCTCAAGAAGGCTTCTTTTCAGAGAAAAAGGTTGTGACTTTTTCTAATTCTTTCATCTACATTGTCTCTCCCTGGAAAAACTCTCTTGAATTTTCCCTTTTTTTCCTCCTCTGAAACAATACTTTTCCCATAGACAAATGAGGATTTACTGTTTGATAAATGACAGCTGATTAAACAAACCCTCTCTCCCTCCTCCCCTCATCCCAGCCGCACACACCAGGATGAACCATGTTGAAACAAGCAGCTCTGTCAGTTTGTTTTCTACCACCTGTATTGACAGTATCATACAGTGGCAGGTGTCCCAGTAGCTGTGACAAATCACTTTTCCAGCTCAGTGCTGTGGTGGTATTAATTATAACTGCTGAGAGTTTGAAGCAAGGCATTGGGAAAAATCCTGGGTAGCAGCACACCCGTACCCTGTGCTGGTAGAAGCGCACGCCATGCTGAGGGTGAGGCTGGCGGTGGAAACATCCAGTACCTGGTGGTGGACATACTGCAGGTTGTTAAACGGTACCTTTAACTTCACTCAGCAGCAGTAAGCAGGAGACTACTTTGTGCATTTCTTTCACCAAAAATTAGGTACTGTTAAATGAATGTATAAATTTAGTATTTCAAAGTTGTTTGATTCAAAGCCCATTGAAATGAGAGAAGAAATACTACTTCATTTCAGTGGACTCTGAGTCAGCCCTGTTTAGATCCAAAATTGCTGATGTGGAAGCTGTTACATACTTATTAAAACATTTTGTGAAAAGCTTTAAGAAGTGTACAGTTTATTTTCTTTTACTTCTCAGTGGACTTCATTTAAAGAAAACACACAAATAAGAGTTTCAGTAATGATTTGCATACACATACAGGGAAAAATAGAGCCAAATCTCTCAATAAGCATATTTAACTTTCCTCAGAGACCAAACATCTGTCAAATGCCCCACGCTGCCACATGGTGCTATTTGTAGAGCTTTACTTAGAAACTCACTCACAATCTCTTCAAAATGGTATACATTTCTTTTTTCACCCAGGCATCCTGCTATGCAGGATCAGATTAAACAAAGTCTGTCTTTGTTCTACTGCTGGGTTTGTTTAACGTTAGGCACTATGAAGCAAAAGCAAAGGAGTGGTAATTCATATCTGATATTCAGCTTTGATGAGAAGGTGAGCCTGGTTTATCACTCAAAAAAAAAAAAAAAAAATCCACGTGAATAAAATTCTTCACTTTAAGTTGTTTCGGATTTCTGCATGCCTTCCAGCACAGGCATTCTAATTTCAGTTCTCCCAGACAGAGAGCAGAGGGCTGCCCGCAGGCAGCAGAGCAGCTGGGATGCTGGTGGCACAGCAGATGGCAGGCTTTCCTGCGCAGAGCCACACAGCCAGCACTGCTGCTGTGGCACTGCCTGAAACATTCCATGTAGCTTCAGATGGGAACACAACCTGCTTATCCCAAACTAACAGCTCTTCCTCCTGTTTTTCACTCCAAGTTTTGACTTTGGAAATGGGAAAGGTGATCAAATGCTGCAAATCATTATTTCTTTGGTTTGGGAAACACATTCAGATTGTTCTGTATTATTACCCTAAATTTTAGGACATGTCTACCAGAAAATAGGTTGTCCTTGTGAAATAGCGCCACGTACCAGAAAACAAACAAAATGCTACTCAGTACTTTCCAAATATCAAATGAAACTCTATAAGATTTCATAAGAAAATTGTTATGTATTAATGCTTAATGCACTGAAAAAAAACCAACAGTGCCACATTTCTTCAAGACATTTTGTCTCTTTCCACAGCCATAACAAAATTCATCTTCAAATAGGCAAACCATAACTTATAACTGTTAATGTGTTGCTGCATATTTCCCTAGGAGTTTAACATTTAAAATATCTTCACTTTTATACACCTCATCATCACAGAAATTGGTCCTCTGTTGCTGAATCCCAAGTAACTTTTGCTATGCTTTGTTTAATTTGTTTATGCTTTGCTCTGTTTAACTCTGCATAGCATGCGTTGAACTGAATCAGTTCCCCAGTGCATAAAGAGCAAATGGCCTTCACATGGATTTTCCTAGTGCATACACCAGGTACCTCTGCAGCATTTTTCCACTCAGAGAAAGGCAAGTCTGAAATGACTCTTCTTTCTCACTAGAATTTCCAAGTAATGTTAGATCTAGAAGTGCAAAAAAGAAGTTTTAAAGTCCTGCAGCAAATGCAGAAAAATAATAATAATAACAAAAAACCCAAACAAATAAACAACAAAAAAGCCCACAATCAAATAAGCAAACAAATAAAACCACACAACCCAGAAGAAAAAAAAAAAAGCCTATCAAATAATCAATCCAGTGTTCAAAGTGTCAAATAATCAATCCAGACTTCCTCCCCTAGAAACCCTACCTGACTCCAGGAATCTACAAACAACAATATTAACTAAATCTCTAGAGGAGAATAAAGTCTTTTTACTGCATTATAGATTCATGGCTTCCATCTCGAACGCAGAACCCCACTGGACTTATAACCGCAAGCAAAGACACAGGAAAAAGCAGTAATTTACTAATTTGATTTCTCTTAGAGAATAATGCTTTCAAATGTTATATTTTGTAGAGAGAAATAGCCAAGAACAGAGCAAACAGAAAACATTATAAAGTGTTTCACCAGCCAGCTAGACACCAAACGCAGTTTTCACAAGATGGTTTTCCACAAAACCTATCTTCTGACTCTGTTTCACCAAAACCCTAAAATCTGCTTTTAGCAGAGCAGGATGGCATGCCCTTCCTGAAATGTGTGGCATTTGATCTCCACTCTGGACTGAATACATCTGTCATTATTAGCCTATCATTCCTATGACAGCTAGTCACCTTGAAAGCAATATTAATGCACAAAAGGCCCATTCTACTCTTTCTATTTCAAATAAGCCTTTTCTGCAAAGGTTCTTGTACCACGCAATATGATTTGCTCTGCAGTATCCTTCTATAGGTTACTGAGCTTCCGAGTTATAAGGGCTAAGATAAAAGGGCCACAATGCATAGCACAGGGCTGTGGAGGAACAGCTCCAAATTAGCAGTTTCCTGGTCATAAATATTGCCACGAGGACTGCTGTAACTGAATTGCACTTCTTCAGTTTACACTGCTGCTGACAGTGCTGTTTTCTTTTGTAATTCAGGCTGCCCAGCCATGAATGTTGCAACTGATAAGGAGGCTCCAAGCTCCTGCAATAGTTCTGCAGTTCTCTGTGCTTCATGGAGCCAAACAGTGCTGAATAAAGTCACTGTAACAGGCTGAGGGAAGCCAAGGGCCATGGGTTCACCCAATACATGCAGGACTTGCAGATATTTGCATTTCCAATGGCATGTTCAAGTGATCGCTGATCAGCTGGAATAGTTAAAGATGCAGCAGATTCCAATTGCTGGGCAATCAGTTAGTGCTATTTTACTATATAGTTATTTCTAAGTCCTTGCTTTGCTTCTGTGCTGCTTTGATGTGCAGAGGAAATGGGAGTGTTAATTCTGCTAGATGTGAGTCCATGGCTGGAAAAGTTGGAGCTGGTGGGAAAAGGAACTCTTGGAGGAAAACCATGTTTGAGTCAGACCTGGAGAATTTGCATATGCCCATTTGATGGTCACAGAATTTGGAAATAGTCACAATGAGCTGCATCTGAGAGGACCAGAGAGCTACAGTTTCAGGAAAATGCGTCCCAGGCCTAAATGGACCAACCACAGCTTTCCTCAGCCACCTCCATCTGAGGCTTAAATCAGGAAGCTAAAGGAGGCTATGATTATGATCTTTTCTTTACTTAAGTCAAATAGGCTATATAACATGTTGAAACTGAATGCAAAAAGCACTTTCGCTATCACAGTACCAGCAAAAGAATCATTTTGCCATCTGATTCCATTAAATACAGACATAGATGGATCTTGTTCTCTCCAGTCAGTAAGAGACAATCCATGGATAAAAGAAAAATTCAAAAAGCACTGGTTTATTGAGCAGAAAATCAATACCAGTGTTAGCGAGTTTATTTTCCTAACATTACAGCAGAATCATTTTATATACCAAAAAGAGAAAAGATGTTTCTAGGAGCTAAACTGACTGTACAACATTATAAAGCAGATTTTTAAGGAGCTTTGTACATCTTCTTGAAAACTAGAACAACTTCAATATTAAAACATGTTTATTGTCTAATGCTTCACATGTCATCTTAAGGAGCTTTATGTATCCTTCTGAAAAACTGGAAGAACTTTGATACTAAAATATTTTTTATTATCTAATGCCTCACATTTCCTATATCATTTTGTATTCCTTCTACAAACTTGAGTGTCTTCATAAGAAAAAAGACTTTGCTCACTGAAAGTTTTTGACTAGCATCTGTAACTTATTTCAATGAAGCTACAAACTGCCACCCCAGCTACAGACCTGCCTGGTCCCAGGTTCATGCCTTAGATTCATACAAATTAATTACATGAATTGATTTCAAGACCAAATGAACAAACAAATGAAAGAAAACTCAATGAAAGGAATTATGAGAAGCACAGAAAAATGATTTTCTAATGGATCCTTTATTTCAATTTTTAGATCAGTGGCTGTTAACTGATCACATAGAGAATCTGGAAGAAATTGAATCCCACCTTCTACTACTTGTGCTAAGGAAGGATGGTAAGAAATCCTCATAAACTGACTGGGCAGAAAAGTTATGGGAGATGTCTGTCTCATGAAGATTTAATAGGTGTGGGACATGTATAACTGTCACTGCTATTCCTGTTGTTCATGGTGGAAAACAAGATAGGAAGGTTGTTTTATGGGATGCTGTACAAGAACAAGCAGAACATCCCAAGTATGTTCACAACTGGGCTGTTTAGATATTTGAGGAGAACAAATGTGAAAGAAGGTCAACATGGTGGATATCTGGCCACAATTGAGCACCAAATAGGAGAGGAGCTCAGAGTCTTAGAAAGAGGGAATCTGAAAAAGGTAAGTGGCTATGGAAAATACATAAACTTTCAACTCAAATTGATTACCAAGTTCTGCTTTTGATGTCAGCTGCTATTTTCAAAGCTGGATGTTGCTTTAGAAGTCAGAAAGCATGTAAGTACTTTTTCTAAGAACCATGAGATAATTTAAGTGCTTTATGGAATGACTAGAAATTTAGGAAAGCAGTGCAGAAAACAGATAGTCTAACATTTAAAGAAAATCTGCTGTTTTTTTTTTTTTATTTTTCAGATACATATGATTTCATGGACTATTTTCTTTCCTTTCATTATTAAAATGGAAAAGTATTACCAAATTTGTGCTCAGCACAAAAGATCACCATACCAACAGGACAAAAATGCAATACAACAACATATTGTCCATTCTTTCACTATCACAGAATGAAATTTGCAGAATTTAAAAGCATCTTAGATACTATGATAATGAAAACTATTTCCCCATAAGAGAAATACATACTCTTAAGAACAAAAGTTGATGCTGATGTATTCCTCTCCAGAGATCTCGTAACTCAGAACTTAACACAGCCAGAAGTCATAAAGCTGCAATCCCCAAGGTGGATTTTCTGATCTACAGAGGATTTCAGGTTTCTGTGTACTCATTCAAGAAAATTTCAAATGAACAAAGATTTAAATGTAAGTAAGAGAATAAATTTCTTACACAAGGAAGAAAGCCTCGTGAGTAATGCATGTTCTGGGTGGGAAGAATAGTGGTCTGTCCTATGGACTCTGGAAACTGTTTAAGTGCAAATATAAGTGCTTCACCTGACCAAACAGATTTTTGCTCATATAAACAATTCCTACAATCTCAGATTTAACTAGGAAAGCTTGTATATATTTATGCTTAAAGAGAACATCTTTTTCTTTCAAGCACAAAAGAGGAAAATGCACTGAAACCTAAGTTTGTGCTTTACTACAGCAAAGTTGGCTTTAACTAACAAGCCAGCTTATCCAGTAGGTTGTCCTTTTAGAGATCTAAACTGGATTTGTGCAATTGCAATGGATGCCTGCAGCGTTAGTGTGAACAATTTATCAGAAAGTAATGAGTTAGCTTTTATTACTATGTCTGATCATAGAATTGTAAGGTTGGAAATGACCTGCAAGGTCATCTAGCCCAACCATCCTCCCACTACCATTGCTACCACAAACACTAAACCGTATCTCGCAGCATCTCATCCAGACACCTCTTGAACACTGCCAGGGATGGCATCTTCACTGATTCTTAGCCTAATTAGCCTGACAACTGACAACAGAAGAAACAGATCCTAATTTTGCCTTAAGAAATGGACAGTATTTGGCTGAATATTGACTGCAACATAGCTAAAATGAACAATTTCAGGAGAAAAAAAGAAAAAAAAAGATTCATTATGCTAATGCTAAATTTCAAAGCAGAGCTGCATATAAATTAAAAAGGTTATTAAAAAGAAATTTAAAGGAACAGCTAAAAGATAAAAACTTGCAGGTGACACCAGGACTATTTAATGATAGAACGGTGCATGTTACCCATCAAATGTTAAACTGTACACAATAAAAAAAGTACCTAACTTAAAGTTGAAACCAGCAAATAAAACAAAAGAATGAACTTTGGCAAATAAATAGTAAAAATTTAAAGCAGGTAAAAAAATAAGTAAAAATTAAAAAAGAGAAACATCTGCATAAAGAGATAGTAACTACTAATGAAAAAATCTAGAACCAACTAGTGTGCTCACTGCTCATGAACACCAATTGTATTTAAGAATGTTTTGGGAAGAAAGAGCCATAGGGAAAAAAAAAGAAATCTTACTGTCTGTGCTCATTACAGACTTCTTTTTGGGGGGGGGGGGGAAGAAAGAAGGCATGAGTCTGTAGAACTTCACCAGAACAAAGAATTTGAAGGAGTTCTGGAATAAATCAGAGAAAGGACAGTACAAAACCATCAGCAGTGGCTGATGTTTCCCTAAGAGTGCTGAGGGAATTCTGTAATGAAAGAACTGCACTATCGATGGCGATAAAACCTGCTGGAAACCACAGTGCTCTCTCCTGGGGCTTATTCAGCTCAGATTTCTCATAAACGATCTGGAAAAAATAGAGATAGTTCTTTGAAAACACCAGCACTGTTCTCTGCAGTGGTCAAAACAAACAAATGGTTACGTTGTTTGCTTTTAGAAACCAGAAAATACTGTTAAACTGTCATAGAAGACAAAAACATACCTGCCTCCTCAATAGTTTCTAAGTTTGGATTTCACAAGTAACAATATAAGAAAAAGTACAAAAAAAAAGACAACAATCAGATCTATAGAACCCTTTCTAATAAAAGAGGAAATTGACTCCTCTTCTTGGGATAGAGCTGAGTGAAAGACTGCATAGCAAAAAGTGCAGAAAAGAGATAAACAAGTCTATTTTTTCATGTCACATATAAGTAAATTGTGGCACTAATTGATACAGGTTTGTTGTATGCCAAAACTAATAAATTGGATCCAAACTCTGTTAGACAAACCAATGGAAGACTACCAAGTGTATCATGAACTCAGCATCAAACTCACTTTATAACCCGGTAAAGCATCTAACAGAAGTGACACCTGGAGATGTCAGATTTCCTATTTGCAAAAACATTTGCCATTGACAGAGGCAGATCACAGAATCTGAATAATATTAAAAGTCACTTAAATATCTGTTTTGTTCCTATGTTCTGTTCCAGGGAACAGTGTAAACCATTCTTATCAATCCAAAACAAGAGCTGCTGGTTGTGTTCCAAAAAAACAAATCTCACTTTCCTGACATACTGCAGGCCATGTGCTTTTCTTTGATTAATGACAAAAAAAAAAATCTTTATTTGCAGACCACTGCACTTTGAATTTGAACAAACAAATAAATACAGAGCAAGAAGATGTTAAGGATGAATACATCCCAGCTAAAGAAGGATACTTGCCTGACTTGGTCTATACCTCCCCAGCTCATCCAGGACCTACAGGATTCTTGCTCTTTACATTATCCATGAAATACTTAATGTCATTTGACTTTCATCCACTCTTTCGCCTCAGATTCATAATGTGAAAGGACTGGCAGAAGGGATAGGGCATAGCAAGTGTGGAACCACCACTCTCCCTCTACCTTCACTTCTACCTAAACAAAGCTGTCCTTTTGGCTTACAGTATGGAGCAAGGAAAGAAAAGGCTTGAAGGCAAACAGATGACTCCCAACTCACATTCATGTCCAGTCCAATGCCACAGCTCTGCAGGTCCAAGGAGGACAGGTAAGGCTATGTATTGCTAGAGGGAAAACTGGCAGGAAGCTCAATCAAGTCTGAAGCACTGTGAAAGTGGTTACTTGTCTCTCTGTGTTTATTTTTCAAATTGATTATACAGCAGTTAAATGCAGTAATCAGCACTCTGCAGCCTTGATAAACACCCACATCCAGAAAAAAAAAAAAGAGAGAAAATATTTTTTTTCTATAAGCAATTAAGATGCATGTGTCAGTGATTAAGCTCCAAGTGATAAATGAGGAAAGATAGTGAGATTTGAAAACATAAAAAACTTCAAGTGATAGGAAATCATGCTTCCTGGGGGATACACAGAATCTGTTTATTTTGAAATCTTCTTTAAGTGATACCATACTTAAAGAAGGGGGGGAAGTTTCAATTTTGCCAGAGTCCATTTTCAGATTTCTTTTTAATCCCATAACACACTTAATCAAGCTCACAGCAGTATAAAACTACTGTAAGAATTGGGCAAAATGAAAGTTTATTCATCAAATAATCAGGAATAAAGCTTATCATATACATAAATGTACACACTACCTTTGGAGGACTTAAGAAAATCTAAAAAGTACATCTAATAATTGGCAATAGGACACATTTTATGGATAAAAATAGCAAGCCAGATCTGACTAGTTCACAGCTGATTCATCACTGTAATAGAAGCCAGCAGTACATGTTACAGGTCAGCTATTTGTTAGTTTCCTATCTAAGCCACAAGTTAAATTGAGACTGGAAAGCAAAAATGATTCACCCTTTCTCCCAAACCATCTACCTCTTGATCATAACCACTGAAGAATGGGAAAAGTAATCTGTGCTCTGTCATCTCAGGCATTTCACTTAGGTGCCAATCAAATCCAATTAAATTTTAATTCTGCTGACTGCAAAAAGAAATTAAACAACCCAGACAAACAAAAGAAGGATCTCTAGTATGCAAAAACAGTAAGAGCTACGGTAAAATAATAAGTATTTAGCTGCATCTTGAAGAGACACATGGCACTGTGAGTTGTTTCCAGACTTGCACAGTTACAGACTTAGCTTTGCTGATTTCTCTAATTTAATTTCAAATCTGTGTTTTACAGGTATTTAAGTCCAAGCAGCCTCCCTAGGCACTTTTCAGTTGATGGGGAGAAATAGTACTTTAGTACTTCTAGGATTGTAGCAATTGGACAGATTAACACGATGGGAAAAGGTGCTTCACCAGAGGAGTAATGACAAAGGATTGGCATAATAGAAAGGTGCTGTACAGGAAAGGAAAAAGATTACTTACCCATACCAGAAAATTCCAGGTTTGCAGGGGAAAGCTCTAACAAGGAAAGATCTCCAGAACAAGATCCTTCCCTAGTGGCAGTCAGCCCTTAAATGGGGTCTAAGAGAGGTGCAGCCAGGCTCCACCCCTTCTGGTCACACAGCTGAATTGCCTTCACCTGTGCTCCCACAGCTGACCCGTCCTTTCCCCAAGTGCTCAATCAGTGATTCCCATACAAGATGAAACTCTTTGCTCCTGTTTTCAGCTTCTATTCTAAAATGAGATTAATTGCTACCTGCATATGCATATTTTCCTACATAGGTTGCAAGGAAGGTGATGCTAGATGAGCTGTTAGAGATACCTATAACTGGTGTGATAGATTCTGTCCTTAGATGTAAAATAATCTGATTTCAATTGAGTCACGCTATAAGACATGGAAAACAACCAAACCCTTGCGCAGTCCTTTAGGTGTGTGCCTAAAAGAATGACCTAATGCTTAATCCTCAATCTTGGGTATAAGAAAAAGAACCCTGAAATCAATATGTGATTACACAGGAAACCATTGCAAATAGTGAAATGAAAATAAGACAGATGAGTGGTTTGTAAGGGCATGAACCTGTGCATTTTAACTCAATAGCCTGAGTAAAATTCTGAGAGATACAAAAAGTAAAAATTAAAAAAACAAACAAACAAACAAAAACCAACCAAGCACTTAACTCGGCACTTAGCTGCGTGCTTGGTTAAGACAGAAACAGGGAATCAATTTCTTCTAGCGCTTAGAGAAATGAACCTGAATGGTTGCACCATCCCATGAAGAGTTTCACCATCTGATGTGTGGGAAAGGGGAGAAAAATACAGAAATAATAACTTGAGGAGGCTTTTATTCATTTAGTTTCACTATCTAATCATGGAGCACAGTGTAGGAGCATGGAGCTCCATGCACACTGTGCTAGAACAGACTGCTTGAAGTGATGCTTACAGTGATAGTAACAAGAGCAGTATAGAAGAGGCATCAGAGACTCACTTTCCATATCTGTGCATATCACAGTGTTGAATCAAGCCTCCTACTGAAACTGATAAAAATGCTTGCCATTCTGACATGGAAATGCCAGATAAACAGATTGGAAAACTATGCAAATTGTGAAACAGCTCTGTAATGACCAGTGTTCTGACCTGGCTGGATTTAGTTGCTGTCATTATTAGTGCTGTCATTATTAACTACAGACAGCCTGATGGCTCACAAAAGTCTGGAATCTCCTTATGAAAAGCAAGAAAATGCCTCCCAGGCAGCTACAGTGGCTACAGCCTATCATCATTATAAGGGTAGAGGGAAAAAATACTCATGCTCTGTCAAACTTTGTCAAACTCTATCAAACTCCTTAGCAGATGTTTATACCAGATTAATCTTCAAGTCTTTGCTTGCAAGAAAAATAGGTAATTATAATCACACTGTTTATTGTTTGAAACAGTGCTCCAAACTCAAAAGGAAAGTGAGCAAAATGAAAATAGTAGTCAAAAGGTCAGCTTTAGAGAGAGGAAAGAAAAAAAAATAGCAGCTTAGAAAATGGCATTTCCAACTTTAATGTTCTCTTAAAGGGAAAAAAATATTCCCATATCCCACAAGGCCTGGATAAGATCCAGTTACCTGCGTTATACTGCACTCAGAAAGCCCTGGATCAATACTTAGCATTGCTACTTTAACTGGAAATCAACACTGTAATAACAGGTGGCGAGCATCAGCATTCTTTGCCACATAGAGTGAGTCCTGTGGTTAGGAGGAGCCTGGTCCTGAGAAATCCAAAGGGATATAACCCTTAATTTGGATTTTAGGAAGCATTTACCTCCTTAGAAGTGCGTGTGAATTCTTTCCTTGTTCTCAAGGGATGCCATGGAAAACAACTGCTTTGGGATCTGCATGCTGTGTCCAGACAAGTTAGCACTTTGCTCAGCATGCAGCTTGCCTGCACCCTGTCTGATCACAAGGGATCCACACACTGCACACAGAAACCAAGTTTTGCACTGGCATCAAACTTAGAACTGAAAAAACTGGTTGCTCTGCTACAATATAAATGAATACTGCATGAAGTATAAACAGAGCAGCAATTAAGATTTTAAATCATCCTTTATTCTTTCAATCAAGTGAAGTATAAAATGACTCCCCATTAACTTCCCACTTCTTCAGCAATTTAATGTCCATCTAGGTATGGAGATGCTCCTCATTTGTAACAACATCACTCTCGAAGAGCATGGGTCGCAGCTTCCTCCAAAATTATGGTGCTTCACATCTCCAAGAGTTCCAGCAATCAGCAAGCAAACGAGAGCCTCCCGGTGCCATTCAGATGGGTTCTGAATAGCAAGGCACTAGCGGGCAAAGCCTTCCACTTTGCAGATGTCCCGGAAAAGAGGTTTTGGGAGGCTCCAGACCCGCGGCTGCCTCCGAGAGGAAGGCCGGTGCGGTCCTCGCCGCCGCTACTCGGCACCCGCAGCCCCGCGCGGCTCCGCGCTGCCCGTCTCCGTCTCGCCGCCCGCCGCCTTCGCATTGAAGCACAACTTGAAGACCCCCAGGACGGTCATGACCAGGATCACCAGTACCACCACGGCCACCGTCACCAGAATGAAGACGTAGTTGGAAGAGGAAGAGGGCGGCGGGGCGGCCGTCCCACCGCGGCCGGCGGGCAAGGTGGCCGGCGGCCCCGCGGAGCCGCTGGGTGCTGGAGCAGAGAGGCGGCGGTCGGCCGCGGCGCTGGGGGCGGCGCTGGAGGCCGGGGCGCAGCGCTCTTTGCAGGGGCAGTGGGGCTCCTCCACGCCCTCCCAGGCGAAGCCGCTCGGACCGTGCCGGCAGCGGAGCAGCACCTCTCCGTCTGGGCACGCCACGGCAAGCTCGGTGCCCGGCGGGCTGAAGCCGGGCGCGGTGCTGGCCTTCCCGAAGGGGAGGCGGTAGTCGAGGCTCAGCGCACCGTCGGGACGGAGGTCGGGGCAGGCGCCCTCCTCGCGGTAGCGGCAGGCGTAGCCCCGGCCGTGCCGCTGGCAGGGCAGCTCACGCCATCCCCAGCGGGATCTGTCGGCGCCCACCAGGTGCAGCCCGGCGCAGCGGGCAGTGGTGCAGGTTCGCACGGGCTCTTTCGCCCAGCGGCCGAGCGCCGCCGGCACCTCCCGCAGGGCCGTCTCGCCGCGCTCCTCCCAGGAGAAGCCTCGGAGCGGCTGTCCCGCGTCGGTACAGGCGGAGGCGTTCCTCTTCAGCCCGACCCAGAAGAGCGCGGGCCCCGCGGCCACCTCGGCCAGCAGCGCCAGCAGCAGCCCCAGCTCCGACTCGGCGCTCACCCAGGCCAGGCCGCCCGCCCGGTCGCCGCAGGCGCTGCGGGCCTCGTCGTACGAGGCGTTGGCCAGGTGGACGCTGAAGCAGGCGCCGGCGGGCTGACAGCGCACGATGGAGGGCGGCGGGGGCCGACCCAGGGCGCAGGTCGCGGCCAGAAGCAGGCAGCATGGCCCGGCCCGCCACCGCCCCATTCTCGCGGCGGGCCCGGGGACTCGGGCTGTCCCGTCGACTCTGTCGGCGCTCGGTCCGGCTCGGGCGGGCCCACTCCACCCTAGCGCCGGCCCCGCGCCCGCGGCCCTCCCCCGGGCCTACGCCGGAGGAAGCGTAGCGAGAGCCAGGCCTGACCCCTGCATCCTCCGTTTGTTGGCGGCCCGGCCCCGTCTGGCAGGGCGTCAGGGGTGGGGTGGGTGGAAAATCCCAGTGTCCGTCCCACCCTGTGAGCGGCACCAGGGACCCAGCGGTGCGGTCTTTTCAAAGCCAGAGGGTTTTGGCATTTATTTTATTTTCAGATGGAATAGCTATGGATGACAAATCCTGTTCAACCAGTGTGATTGACCTGCATGGATTTCATTGATGCTAGGCGCACACAGAGATAAAGCCCATTTTCTCTGGACTCCTCAAAGAAGAACTTGAAAGATGTACAACACAGTGAATCACAGAATGACAAAATCATTGAATCATAAATCTTCAAATGACCTTTAAGATCATCTAGTCCGACTGCAAACCTGTCACCACCATGCTCACTAACCATGTTCCTCAGTGCCGCATCTACACGGTTCTTGAACACCTCCAGAGGTGGTGATTCCACCACCTCCCTGGGCAGCCTGTTCCAATGCATTACCACTCTTTCTGAAAAGGTTTTCATAATATCCAAACTGAGCCTTCCCTGGTGCATCTTGAGGCCACTCCCTGGGAGAAGAGGCTAACTCCCACCTTGCTACAACCTCCCTTCAGGTTGTTGTAAAGAGTGCTAAGATCTCTCTTGAGCCTCCTCCTGACTAAACAATCTCAGTTCCCAGAGGTGTTCTTCATAAGACTTGTGCACCAATCCTCTCACCAGCTTTCTGTGAGTACGCTCCAGGGCCTCAATGTCTGTCTTGTAGAGAGGGGCCCAAAACTGAACATAATACTCAAGGAAGATCAGAAGCACATTTTTTTTCCAAATAAAATAGACTTCCCAGTGCTGTTTATGCATTTTCAAGTGGAGTTTTTTAGATCACTTTTAGAGATTTGTAGAAAAATGTCAGCATTGAGTTATCAGGCTGTCCCAGAAATAGGCATCAGTTAGTTACTTACTTTTTGCTTTGGGAAACATCTTGCTAATTTCTTGTATGGTCCGAATAGATAGTAACATACACAGAAATTTTGTTTATCACAGTTGGAAGAGTTATCAAGGCAGCATTTCAAAATACATGAAATATACTGGATTAGGGCTAAATGAAATTTACACATTCATAACTATATTTAAGCAGACTATTATATGTGGTTTGTATTTCTTTCCTTTTGCTATTCAGCAGAAGTGAAACTAGGTCAAATATTGCCTACATTCTTGAAATTACTGGATTTCAAAAGCACTTATAATCCTCAAGTAAAAATAGTTACATTAAATTTGCTAAATACAGTTGGCAGTGCAATTGAATTTGGGTGCCAGTAGATTTGGTTTTAAAGAAAGCAGGTTTCCCCAACAAAACAATAACCTGTAGATTGAATAATTCTAGAGGCAGTCAGAAATGCGCTTAATCAGCATGTGCAGGTGTTAGAACCCCTGAGGTCACAGCAGGCAGTGGGGCAGAAGTTATGATTCAAGAGTCTGCTGCTTATTGGAGCTGCCACCCACATCCACTCCTCTTTGAAACTGCAGGACAGGGGTGAGCACAGGGAGATCTGTCTGCCATGATCTGCTAGGAGCTTAGTCATCCCGCATTCAGATGGCTAATTTTTCCCTGTGTCCAGCATATATGCAACTAAGGAACCATTCCTTCAGACCTGTGGTGGTCCTTGGTGAGACACAAGGCTGCACTTCTACAGATATCCATCAGTTTGGTATTGAGCCATTTTCCCAAACAGTGGTTGATGATAGGTTTGTGAGATACAAAAGCTTGTTATGTTAATGCTTATAAGGACTATATTTGCCTCCACTGTCCTGCTCAGGGCTGCTGACAGTGCTTTCCCTAATATGCACCTGTAATCCCACAGCTTTGGTTTGTTTTCTCTTTCAAAATGGAATTAATGCTTTGCAGCTGAATAGAAGCAAACCTATGTAAACACAATGAATAAAACAGAGGAACAAGAACATTCTCCATTGTGCCTCCAACCTCAGGCCATGTCCCTGGAGAGGAGAATGCAATTCAATCTCTGTAAACACTTGCTCCCTTGCTTCCCTTCTGACTGCTAGCTGTGCTGGAGGTGACCATCCTAAATGCCATCCACCATACAACTGCAGTACCACTGCTCATTTCACACAGGCCACGAGTTTCATTTTGTCAGCTACATTTGAACAAGCCATTTAGAAACAGCTGGGCAGACATGTGCAAGCTGGGCAGCCCTGCCTAGTCAAGAGAAACCTTTGCCATACAGGGAATAGAAAGCACTATTCGCCAGTACCAAAGGCTTTTTGCAGCCAGGACTACAAAATCTCCAGACAACAACTCTCTCTCTGGTTTTGAATTCTCTTGTGTTCCATTTTAAGTAAATAAGAAAACACTCTTTCCTTAATTGTCTTAAGGTTTTTCCTGAATAATTCCAATCCTTAATGAGAGGATTAGCTTTTTACACACAAATGCTGATGCCAGCGAACATGTGAGGCAATTAATCTTGTATATACAAAGATTTTATGAATGGGACTGCTTATGACTAATTGATGTGCAAGTCCTGCTCTTCTCAATAGTAAAGGCTTTATTTAGCTGTAGTTGCTCCTTAGACTCCTTCCAGTAAGAGCCGAGCTTCTGAAAAAACAGTGGCTTTCTTTAATGATAATTCTATTAAGAACCATTAGGCTTTTTGTTTCATTGTGCCAGCATATCTGCCATATAGTACCAGTATGTTTCGATTAAAGAGTAATGAGAGAAGTAATAAAAATACTTTTTCTTTTATGGTGGATTCTCTCTTGCATTCTTACAGAGTAAATTAAAGCAATTCTTTTTGTGAATAACCAGGAAGTATGTCAGCACATACTTTACAAGTGCTAGAGCTAAGGAGGATGCATATTCCTTTTAAGTAGGCTTGCAAATTGGCACAGCATCTTCTTCTTAAGAGCTGTGTTGCTGTGTAGAAGTAGAGGAGATGGATGGTGCAGTGAGATCTGCCTGGCTCTGCAGGAGACAAGCGAAACAATTGCATAACGCTGTTGTGCTAGGGTAGGAGTGAGGTAGCTCACTCAGCTGGCAGGTGGCATTTCTCATCCCCAAAGGAGATACAGGAAAATGTCTGGAAATGGATG